>NC_064277.1:616363-924545 GCF_003254725.2 Canis lupus dingo
GTAATATTTCTCCAAAGCCATTGCCTGGGAAGATGAGAAGAATATCAATTTTCATCAGTTTTTGCAACCGGTCAGGCTCAAAGACTGGATTTGACTGGTATAGAACCATCGGAGCACTAACCTGCTGGAGAGAAGGTAGGCAAGCAATCCAGGGCCAGACAGAGCCATCTGAGGAGTACCTAAGATAGTGGTCACTCTTCTTGGAGTGCATCTGTGAGAGGTGGCATTCACAGAGATGTCTCTGCAGGGACAAAAGAGCCAGCAGGTACCATTTTCCTCCCATCCCTTGGCATATATTCAGAACTGCTGCCAACGGTGGCTAGCCCGGACACTGGACACCTAGCTGCTTACTCCAAACCTCATGGCCCAGTGCTCTGGCATGGCTGCCCTTCCAGGTAAAGTCTACATTAGTCCCAGTGTGAGGAGACCCTCCCTCAGGAGATCATCTCAGGCTCTTACCACAGCATGTTCCTACATTTTGGAGTTTTAAAAGTCAGCAAGATTGGCTGGGATAGAGCCCAACGTGTGCTGTGCTGCTCCTGGCGGGCAAACAACCTGGAGACAGACAATGTGAAAACAGTGATCTGAAAAATGCGTGGCACACACAGGAGGAAACTGTTCTCTCTTCTGAGAGTGCTTCTCTGAGAGCAGCAAGCACAGACTGCCATCTCCAGGGACAAAGGAGCTGGCTGCTGCCATTTCCCTCCCCAACCCTTCAGCATAAATCAGGGTCGGTAAACAGCACAGGACCAATACTGGTTGCCCAACGTGCTTACACCAAGTCCTACCCCCCCGAGCTCTTCCGGTACTGTCCTTCTCAAGCAAGTGCATGTAAGTCCCAGTGCAGCAGGACCCCGCACTAGAGACCAACAGAAGCCTCTATATGCACCTTGTCTTGGCTAGAGAGTTCTGCAAGGCTTCAGTACTAAGGGAAGTAGCATCCATTCTTATTTAACAAGCAGACCAGAACACATCTATTTAAAACTTGCCAAACTCTGGCCAAGGTACAAACACTGCCAACTGCAGGCAAAGGGAACCTCTGCTGATGACTATCCTGAAGGATAGAGCAGCCAAATTACAGCAGCAAAGTGCATGCAGCACCTACCAGAGACATTCCCTGAAGCTCTAGGCCCCAACACTATACGACTTCTTCATAAAGCTGCTAACCTCAGGATCAGGAAATGCAACAGAGTTTTCTAACATGAGAAGAAGACACAGACTTAGACATAACACCAAGATGGAGGAATTCATACCAAACGAAACAAGAAAAGGCCATGGCAAGAGGTCTAATTGAAAAGGATATAAGTAATATGACTGATAAAGAATTTAAAGCAACAATCAAAAGGATACTTGCTGGGCTTGAGAAAAGAACGGAAGACTTCAGAGAAGCCCTTACTACAGAGATTTAAAAACTTAAAAAATAGAAATGAAAAATGCAACAACTGAGATTCAAAACTGATTGTAACAAGGACGTAAGAGGAAAGAATAAGTGATGTAAAAGATAGAATTATGGCACATAATTAAGTTGGGAAAGAGGGAAAAAAGAATGATAGATCACAAGAAGAGACGTAGGTAACTCAGTGACTCTGTCAAACGTAATCACATCTGTATCATAGGAGTCGAAGAAGAAGAAGAAGAAGAAGAAGAAGAAGAAGAAGAAGAAGAAGAAGAAGGAGGAGGAGGAGGAGGAGGAGGAGGAGGAGGAGGAGGAGGAGGAGGAGGAGGAGGAGAGGAAGGAGAAGAAGAGGAAGAAGGGAAAAAGGGGGACAGAAAATTTACTTGAAGAGGTAATACCTGAAAACTTCCTAATCTGTGGAAGGAAGTAGACATCCAGATCCAGGAAGCATGGAGAAAGCTCATCAAAATCAAAAGAGGCAGGCCAACATTCACACATCTATTCATTAAATTTGCAAAATATATAAAGAAAAAATATTAAAAGCAGCCAGGCAAAAGAAGTCTCTAACTTGCAAGGGAAGACCCATAAGGGTAGCGGCAGATCTCGCCACAAAAACATGGCAAGCCGATGGGAGTGGCCGGATTCATTCATTGTGCTGAAGGGGAAAGTCCGCAGCCAAGGATACTCCGTAGAGACGAGGACTTAAGGTGGCAGAGGAATAGGAAGACTGTAAGCTCGCCTCGCCCCCTGGACACAGCTAGATAAATATCAAATCAAATGTCAAGATATCAAATTTTGAACCCCCAAGAAATCCATCTGAGGGCTGAGAGCAGAAATAAAGGTGCAGAAACCACCACATCATGGAAGGTAGGAGCTGTGGAGAATTGATTTGGGGGATAAAAGAGCTGCGGGTGCTGCTGTGGAGAAGGAGACCTGATCATGGAGAGAGGAGAGAGAGAGAGAGAGAGAGAGAGAGATGTGTGCAGGGGATTCCACAAGAAAAACTCTTCCCCCAAACCACTGACTGGGAGAAGGGGAGGGGCTGACTACCACAAGTTTTGTCAGCAGCATTTTGGGAGGGTCATGCCGTCATGGGTCATGCCACCGAGGCGGGCTTGGTGCAGCTCCAGTGGGGAAGGAGGTGAACCCCCGGGGCAGGCAGTGTGATCTGAGGATCCTCTGGGTCTCACAAGGAGAAACGGTTCCCCTGCGTGAAGGTATTGGGATTAGCAGCACAGCCTCCCTGGGGACAAAAGAACTGCTGTCCCCAGTGTGCTGCCCTGTTCCCGAGCACAGGAACAAAGACTCCAGCCTCAGCAGCAAACCTCACTACAGGTCTTGGCTGCCCTTTAGCATAGGCCATGAAGGCTGTGCAGTGGTGACTGATTTCCGGGACACACTGGCACTCAGCCACAGCGCAGCAAGACCCTCCCCCAGAGGGTCGCTCGGGGCCGCACCATGCAGATCTCTGGAATCCGGAGTCTTGAGACCCAGCCACACATCCGACATAAAGCGCAGGACTACGGTGCTGCCTGGCATGTGGACAGCTTGGACACAGGGAGCGGGGGGGCAGGGATCTGGTAGAGGCCAGGGACACAAGAAGGGTGATGATTGCTCTTCTGGGAGGGCAACCTGCAGGATGGGAGAAGATTTTTGCAGACGACACATGTAGTAAAGGATTAGTATGCAAAACATATAAAGAATTTATAACCCTGGACACCCCAGAAAGCAAATAATCCAGTTCAAAACATTCTCAGCAGACATGAATAGACATTTTTCCAAAGAAGACATATAGATGGCCAACAGACACAAGAAAAGATGCTCCGCATCACTCATCATCAGAAAATGCAAACCAAAACTGCAATAAGATATCACCTCACGACTGTCTGGAAGACTGAATCCAGCAACACAAGTGACAGTAGGTGTTGGCAAGGATGTGGAGAAAGGGGAACCCTCTTGCACTGTTGGTGGGGATGCAAACTGGTGCATTCACCCTGGAAAACAGTGTGGAGGTTCCTCACAAAGTTAAAAAAGGGGCAGCCCAGGTGGCTCAGCGGTTAACGCCACCTTTAGCCCAGGGCGTGATCCTGGAGACCCGGGATCAAGTCCCACGTCAGGCTCCCTGCATGGAGCCTGCTTCTCCCTCTGCCTGTGTTTCTGCCTCTCTCTCTCTCTCTCTTTCCGTGTCTCATGAATAAATAAATAAAATCTTTTTTAAAAGTTGAAAATGGAACTAGTCTCTGATCCAGCAATTGCACTACTGGGTATTTACCGAAAGGATACAAAAATACTAATTTGAAGGGATACATGCACCCCATTGTTTATAGCAGCATTATCAACAGTAGCCAAACTGTGGAAACACCCCAAGTGTCCATTGATTGATGAGTGGATGAAGAAAGTTACACACACACACACACACACACACACACACAGAGGAATATTACTCAGGCAGCAAAAAGGATGAAATCCTGCCATTTGCAATGACATGGATAGAGCTTGAGAGTATTGTGCTAAGTGAACTAAGTCAGGGAACGACAAATCCCGTATGATTTCACTATATGTGGAATTTAATAAACAAGACAAATGAACATGGGGGAAAAAGAGAAGCAAGCCAAGAAACAGATTCCTAGTTATAGGGAACAAAATGATGATTACTAGAGGGAAGTGGACAGGGGGTGTGTTGAATAGGAGACGGGCACTCAGGAGGGCACTTGTGATGAGCACCGGGTGGAGTAAGTAAGTAATGAATCACTGAATTCTCCACCTGAAACTAACATTGTACCATATGCTGATGACTGGAATTTAAATAACAATTTGGGAAGAAAGTGCTGAATTTCCACATCTGATGGCATAACTGCAGTGACAGCTTCATGAATTTCTTTTTTCCCTTGCAATCGCACTTATATTAGATTTGTTTATGTTGAATTGATAAGCAACTGCAACTACAGACCTCATTCTAAGGTTAGAGGCAATTCAACTTTTTCTCTTCTTTTTGGGAGTACTTCTAGCATTCCTAGTGGCATTTTGTATGGGTCCCTTGGTATTATTCAAGGTTTATGATATTGCATTAAACTAAAAAACAATATCAGCAACAATAACAATAAAAAACTACAGGAGAACTGCAAGAGATAATTTTTTACCACGATGTACAATTTGCTGGAGAGTCAAACTGCTCACACAGATCAGCAACACACAGCAGTTTTAGGGATACAACACTTGGGATGCCTGGGTGGCTCAACGGTTGGGCATCTGCTTTCAGCCCAGGACATGACCCCAGGGTTCTGGATCGAGTCCCCTATCGAGCTTCCTGCATGGAGCCTGATCCTCCCTCTGCCTGTGTCTATGCCTCTCTCTGTGTGTCTCTCATAAATAAATAAAATCTTAAAAAAAAGAAAGGAGGATACTCACAACACTTGAGCTCACTACAATAGCAGCAGCAATCAGCTATGAGACTATTGCAGTAGTACAAGGCGGACTGCAGAGTTTTATGCAGTTATGATTTAATACTGCATCTTTACATTGCAGAGTTCAAAGACTGGAATTGTAGGAGTCCACACCATGGCTGGTGTTGAGCCCAGAAGGCACTGAGATGCAGCTGTGGAGGAGGACAGAGACTGAGGAGTGGACAGAGCCATCTGAGGAGCTCTTGGGATGCACTGAGAGAGAGTTCTCCCTTCTTAGAATACATCTGGGAGAGGTGGCAATGTCTCTCAGGGGATAAAAGAGCTGGTGGGCACCATTGCGTTCCCCCACCCCTGAAGCATAAGGGGCAGAGAGACCCCTCTGAGGGGTCTAATGAGGATAACTAACCAGAACTCAGGATTTTTGCTGTGCTTTATTCTAAACTACAAGCTTCTGCATGTTAACGTGACTGCCCTTCTGGGACAAACTAGCACCAGCCCCAGCATGGTGAGACCCTCCAAGGAATTGTGTGGGTCTGCACCACCTGGTCCCGAAGTTTGGAGAATTGAAACTCAGTTGGCATGCCTGAGATGAAACACAGGTGCACTGTGCTGCTGGCTGGGCAGATGACCCAGACACAGACAGGGTGAGCAAGGATCTGGGGGGAACCTAGGATACATGAGAAGACATTGTTCTCTCTTCTGTGAGGGCTTCTCAGACAGTGACAGGTACGAATTCCCCTCTCTGAGGGTGAGGGAGAGGGCTGGCACAATTTTTCTTCCCAGCCCACCACCATGGACTGACCAGTGAGAAGCACAGCACCGACAGTGGAGGCCTGAGCCGCTTACACCAAGCCCGGCCCCCTGCACTCTGCAGGTGATTCTTTAGTAGAGTAAGTGTGCTTGAGAATCAAGGGAGTGGACTTCTTGCCCAGACGGCCAACACAAACCCCCTACCTGCACCAAATCTGCTGACCATAGAGTGCTTTAGCTCTAGTGGAAATAGGATCAGACTTCTTTTAACAAGCAGACTGGAGCTTATATAGTTAAAACTTGTCACACACTGGACAAGGTCTGAACACTTCCCACTGCAGGCAAAGAGATGCCCTGCAGAGGACCACCCTGAAGGAAAAGAGCAGCCAAAGCACAGTAGCAGAGTATACACAGCATACACCAGAAACACTTCATGAAGTGCCAGGCCCTGGACAGTATATGACCTCTTCTTTTTTTTTTAAGATTTTATTTATTTATTCATGAGAGATAGAGAGAGAGAGGCAGCAACACAGGCAGAGGGAGGCGCAGGCTCCATGCAGGGAGCCCGATGTGGGACTCCATCCCAGGAGTCCAGGATCATGCCCAGGGCCGAAGGCAGGCACTAAACCGCTGAGCCACCCAGGGATCCCCCTGACCTCTTCTTAGTATAGCCATTACTCCAGGGAAGGAAACACAACAGGCTCTCCTAACATACAGAAGAAGACAGAGACCTAGACAATGCCAAGATGGAGGAATTCATCCAAAAATAAAAATCAAGAAACGATCACAGCCAGGGATTTAATTGAAATAGATACAAGTAATATGTCTGATCCATAATTTAAAAAATCAAAAGTATACTATCTGGGCTTGAGAAAATCATAGAAGACACCAGGGAGTCCCTTATGGCAGAGATAAAAATCTAAAAACTAGTGAGCCTAAAATTAAAAAATGCTATAATCAAGGTGTGAAACAGACTGGATGTAATGACAACAAAGCTAGAAGAACCAGAGGAATCACTTCCATAAGTGATATAGAAGATAAAATTATGGAAAATAATAAAGGTGAAGAGGTAAAGAAAAATACTGGATCATGAATGAAGAATTAGGGAATCTAGTGAATACATAAAGCATAATAATATTCATATCGTAGGAGTACCAGAAGAAGGAGAGAAGAAGGAAATGGATGGAAGGTTTATTTGAGGATATGATAGCTGGAAACATCCTATCTTGGGAAATAAACACAAATCCAGATGACAAAGATAACTCTCATCAAAATCAGCAAAAGCAGGCCAAGACCAAGACATACTGTTGTAAAATTTACAAAAGACAGAGATAAGAAAAAAAATCCTAAAAGAAGCAAAGAAAAACAAATCCTTAACTTACAAAGGAAGACAAATAAGGTTAACACTAGACCTCTCCAGAGAAACTTGGCAGGCCAGAAGAGAGTGGCATAATATATTCAATGTACAGAGGGGGGAAAATGTGCAGACAAGAGTATCCTATACAGCAAGGCTGTCATTCAGAATACAAGGAAAGAAAGAGATACCCAAGCAAACAAAAACTAAAGAAGTTCATGACCGTTAAAACTGATTGTGCAAGAAATATTAGATGGAACTCTAAATGAGAAAGAAAGATCAAAAGAGATAGAGTAGAAAGGAACAGAGAAAATCTCCAGGAAAAAAAGGCTTAACAGGTAATACAGTGGCACTAAATTTGTATCTAGAAAAAAATCACTCAGACATTAAATCTACTAAGTGCTCCCATTAAAAGACATAGGGTATCAGAAAGGATAAAAAATGATACATCTATGTGCTGCCTATGAGAGACTCACTTTAGACCTAAGAGCACCTGAAGAATGAAAGTGAAGGGATGGAGATCTATCTTGCAAGTGAGAATGAAAGGAACCTAGAGTAGCAATACTTATAACAGACAAGTAAGATTTGAAACCAAAGACTGTAACAGGAGATGAAGAGCAGTATATCAAATTAAAGGGGTCTATCCAACTCTAACAACTGTAAATAACCCACAACTTGGGATCATCCAAACAAATAAAAGAGTTAATAACAAACATAAAGAAGCTCATTAATAATAATGGTAGAATACTACGGGACTTCCACACCCCACTTACAGCAAAGTAAAGATCAACTAAGCAGAAAATCAACAGCTTTGAATGACACACTGGACCAGATGGACTAAACAGATATATGCAGAACATTTCATCCTAAAACAGCAGAATACACATTCTTTTTGAGTGCACAAGAGACATTCTCTAGAATAGATCACATACTGGGTGACAAATCAGACTTCAACAAATACAAAAAGATTGAGGTCATACCAGCCGTTATTTTCAGAGCACAATGCTATGAAACTTGAATTCAACCACAAGAAAAAATTAGGAAAGACCAAAAATACATGAGGTTAAACAACACGCTATTAAAATAATAGATTAGTGAGAAAATTAAAGAAGAAATAAAAAACTATATGGAAACAAATGAAAATGAAAACATGACAGTCCAGCAGAAGGGAAATAATGAAATTAGAACAGAATTAAGTGATACAGAAACAAACAAAAAACACCAGTAGAACACATAAATGTCGGAGAAGGACAAACATTGTATGTTCTCATTCATTTGGGGAATATAAATAATAGTGAAAGGGAATATAAGGGAAGGGAGAAGAAATGTGTGGGAAATATCAGAAAGGGAGACAGAACATAAAGACTCCTAACTCTGGGAAACGAACTAGGGGTGATGGAAGGGGAGGAGGGCGGGGGGGTGAGGGTGAATGGGTGACGGGCACTGAGGGGGGCACTTGACGGGATGAGCACTGGGTGTTATTCTGTATGTTGGCAAATTGAACACCAATAAAAAATAAATTTATTATTAAAAAAAAACTAGCAGCTGGTTCTTTAAAAGAATTGATAAAATTTATAAACTCCTAGCCAGACTCATCAAAAAGAAAAGGGAAAGGATCCTAATAAGCAAAATTGCAAATGAGAGAGGAGAGATCACAACTAACACCACAGAAATACAATTATAAAAGAATATTATGAAAAATTATATGCCAAAAATTGGGCAATCTGGAATAGATGGCTAAATTTCTAGAAACATATAAACCATCAAAACTGAAACTGAAAGAAATAGAAAATTCAAACAGAGAGATAACCAGCAAAGAAATGGAATCAGTAATAAGAACATCTCCCAACAATCAAAAGTCCAGGGCTAGATGGCTTCCCAGGGGAATTCTACAAAACATTTAAAGAAGAGTTAAAACCTATTTTTCTCAAACTGTTCCAAAAAATAGAAATGGAAGGAAAACATTCCAACACATTCTATGAGGCCAACATTATCTTGACTCCAAACCACAAAGACTCCACTCAAAACGAGAACTACAGGCCAATATCCCTGATGAATATGGATGCAAAAATCTCAACAAATAATGGTAAATTGAATCCAACAGTACATTAAAAGAATTATTCCCCATGATCCAGTGGGATTTATTCCTGGGCTTCAAGGATGGTTCAACATTTGCAAAACAATCAGCATGATTGTTTAAAACAAAGTACAAGAACCATTTGATACTCTAAATTGATGCAGACACAGTATTTGGCAAAGTACAATGTCCATTTATAATAAAAACCCTCAACAAATAGGATTAGAGTGAACATACCTCAATGTCATAAATGTCATATACCAAAGACCCATGTCTAATATCCTCAATGAGGAAAAACAGAGAGCTTTTCCTCTACAATCAGGAACTACACAGGGATGTCCACACTCACCATTACTATTTAACATAGAACTGGACATCCTGGCTTCAGTAATCAGACAACACAAAGAAAGAAAAGGCATCCAAATCAGCAAAGGAGAATTTAAATTTCACTATTAGTGGATGGCATGATACTCTGTAGAGAAAAACCCAAAAGACTCCATTGAAAAATGATGAGGACTGATACACGAATTCAGTAATGTCTCAGGATACACAATCAATGTACAGAAATCTGTTGCATTTCTATACATCAATAATGAGGCAGGAAAAAGAAATCAGGGAAAATATCCCATTTGTAATTGCACCAAAAACAATAAAATCCTTAGGAACAAATCTAACCAAAAACGTAAATGATCTGTATAATCTGAAAACTATAAACACTAATGAAAGAAAACAAAGAGGACACAAACAAATGGAAAAACATTCCATGCTCATGGATTGGAAGAACAATTATTGTTAAAATGTCTATAGTCACCAGAGCAATCTATATATTTAATGAAATCCCTATCAGAATACCATCAGCATTTTTTCACAAAGCTAGAAAAAAATGATTCTAAAATGTGTATGGAATAACAAAAGACCTTGAATAGCTAAAGTAATCTTGGGAAAAAATAGTAAAGCTGGGAGTATCACCATCCCAGACTTCAAGCTATCTTACAAAACCGTAGTCATCAAGACAGCATGGTACTGCACAAAAACAGACACATAGATATGGAACAGAATAGAGAACCCAGAAATGGGCCCATGACCTATATGGTCAACTAATCTTTGACAAAGCAGGAAAGAAAATTCAGTGGATGAAAGTCAGTCTATTCAATAAATGGTGTTGTGAAAACTGGACAGCAACATGCAGAAGGATGAAACTGGATCAGTTCCTTACACCATACACAAAATTAAATTCAAAGTGGTAAAAGACCTAAATGTGAGGCAAGGAACCATCAAAATCCTAGAAGAGAACACAGGCAGCAATGTCTTTGACTTTGGTCATAACAACTTCTTACTAGACACAGTTTTGGAGGCAAGGAAAGAAAAGTAAATATGAACTATTGAGACTTCATCAAGACAAAAAGTTTCTGCACAGAAAAGGAAACAATCGACAAAACTAAAAAGCAACCTACAGAATGGGAGAAGCTATTTCTAAATGACATGTCTGATAAAGGGTTAGTATCCAAAAGCGGTAAAGAACTTATCAAACTGAACACTGAAAAAACAAATAATCCACCTAAGAAATGGAGAGAAGATATGAGCAGAAATTTTTCCAAAGAAGACATCCAGATGTCCAGCAGACACAGGAAAGGATGCTCAACATCACTCATCACCAGGGATATAAAACCATATCTGCAATATGATACCTTACACCTGTCAGAAAAGCTAAAATAACACAGGAAACAACAGATGTTGGTGAAGATGGAGTGAAAGGGAGTCCCTCCTACACTGTTGGTGGGAGTGCAAACTGTGCAGCCACTCTGGAAAATGCTAGGGAGGTTAATAAAAAATTTTAAAATAGAACTACCGGGGGATTCCTGGGTGGCTCAGGGGTTTAGCGCCTGCCTTTGGCCCAGGGCATGATCCTGGAGTCCCGGGATCGAGTCCCACGTCGGGCTCCCTGCAGAGAGCCTGCTTCTCCCTCCTCCTATGTCTCTGCCTCTCTCTCTCTCTCATAAATCAATCAATCAATCAATCTTTAAAAAAAAATAAAAATAGAACTACCCTAGGACCCAGAAATTCCACTACTAGTTATTTATCCTGAGGATACAAAAATACTAGTCCAAAGGGGACCCCTGTAGCTCACTGTTCATAACAGCGTGATCAACAATAGGTGACCTATGGAAAGAGCCAAAATGTCCATTGACTATTGAATGGATACAGAAGGTGTGGTATATCTATATCTATATATCTATTTATAGATCTGTATATATATATAGTGGAATATTACTGAGACATCGAAAAGAATGCAACATTGTCATTACAACAATGTGGATGGAGCTAGAATGTATTATGTTAAGTGAAATAGGTCAGCCAGAGAAAGGCAAATACCATATGTTTTCACTCATATGTGGAATTGAAGAAACAAAACAGATTTTGTTTTGGGGAAGAAAGGGAAAGAAAGAAAAAAGAGAAGGAGGCAAAGTTTAAGAGACCACTCAGAATAAAGAACAAACGAGGGTTCCTGACAGGGGGAGGTGGGTAGGGGATGGGCTAGATGGGTGATGGCTGTTAGGGAGGGCACATGTTGTGATGAGTGCTGGGTGTTATATGTAAATGATGAATCATTAAATAATACTTCTGACGTCAATATTACACTATATGCTAACTAACTAGAATTTAAAAAATACCGGAGGAGGAGTTAAGATAGCAGAGAATTAGAGGGACCCTGAGTTTTCCTTGTTTCTCAAACACATAAGTATTGAGGTCAGATCACTTGGAACACACAGGAAATTGAACTTACGACTAGGAGAAGGATCTCCATGGTTGGAAGGAGACAGGAAGGTAGGTGCAAGGTGCGAGGAAGTGAACTGAGGGAGAGAAAACTGTGATTGCATGGAGAAGAGGGAGCCCTTTCTGTGGAGAGAGAAAAGGGAGATAAAGAGAGGCAAGTTGAGAAAGTGCAATGTCATGTTCACGCAAGATAAAAATCTGTCTGGACTACAGACTGGGGAGCGAGGGGTACTGAATGTCACAGGTTTTCTGCAGACAGCATGTGGAGTTCAAACTCTGAGGTTTTGGAAATGCACAAGTTTAGCCGGAGTGGAGTTGTGGTGTTTGCTCTTGGGGCTAAGGAGGGTGATGGCTTGGGAGTCCACAACGTGTTGTAGGGATCTCCTGGGTCACACTGGGAGAGAACATTCCCCCTCCTGGAGTAGATTTGGAAGATGGCATATTGTCTCTCCAAGGACAAAAACCCCGCAGGTGCCAGCAAACAATCTTTCGTTGGCAGGGGGCAGAGGCACATGCAGAGGGTGGAGAACCTGATGGCTGCACGTCACTGTGCAACACCATATATTTATTCTGCTCACAAATCAGGTGTAGGATTGTTTTTCTAAAACAAAGAACACCAGGTGCAGTGCAATGAGGCTCTACTCTGGAGCAGGGGAGGCCTGCATGATGGCAGGTCCTTGAAGATTTGGAGTCTTGAATCCCAGCTGCACACCAAAGGCAAAATGCAGGAGAGCTGTGGTGCTGGACACACTGATGGCCTCGCTATTTTGTGAGGGCTTCCTGAACAGCGAAGGGTGTGAGATCCTCTGTCCAGGAATGGGACCGTGGAGTGGTGCCATTTTCCCCTTCATCATCAACCCAGCCTTCAGAGAACCTCATAGCAGCCCCCAGTGGAGATAGGAGTCCATTACACCAAATCTTGCCTCCCTGTGCTTGGCCCCCCCATACCTGGAAAGTGCATAATTACTGAGCCAGCGCAACAAGTCTCTCCACCAGTAGATGAGGTCATGCAGCAACTTGCATTCACCACGTCTTCTGGTCATCAAATGCTTCAAAGTGTCACCTGCAGTTTCTGTTAGAAATAGGACCAGATCATATTTATTTTTTCTTCCTGTGGAATCAGATTTATGGTTTTTTTGTTTGTTAGTTTCTTTTTTCCCATTTTATTCTCTTTCTCTCTGGATCAGTCTACTTTTTTTCCCTTTGGAACCAGGCTTATAGTTTTTTTTTTTTTTTTAGTCTGTTTAGGTTTTTAAGTACCTCTCCTTTTCTTTTTTCTGGATCAGGCTTTATTTTTTTTTCTTTCCTTCTTTTCTTCCAGTGTTATTTTTAAAAACAGATCAAAGTAGATATAGTTAAAGTTCCAAACATTCCCCACTGCAAGGAAAGTGGAACTCTGCAGAAGACTGATCAGGGAGAAAGAGTAGCCTAAACACAATAGCAGGATGCACACAGCATATACCAGAAACACTTCCTGAATTGCCAAGCCCTGGACACTGTATGACACTTTTTAAAAAAGATTTTATTTTATTTATTCATGAGAGAAACACAGAGAGGCAGAGACACAGGCAGAGGGAGAGGCAGTCTCCCCATGGGGAGCTCAATGCAGGACTTGATCACAGGATCCTGGGGTCACGCCATGAGCCTAAGGCAGACACCAACTACTGAGCCACCCAGGCATCCTGTATGACACCTTTTAAAAATAGCATTACTCTCAGGTGCCTAAAACATAAAAAACCTTTCATAACACACAAAAGATAGAAATATAGCCAAAATGAAAATGTGGAGGAATTCTCCCAAAAAATAAAGTTCAGGAAGAAATCATACCCAGGGACTAGCTCAAAGCAGATATAAGCAATATATATGAAAAATAATTTAGAACAGCAATCATGAGACTGCCAGCTAGGATTGAAAAAAAGCATGGAACACAGCAGAGAAACCTTTTCAGCAGAGATGAAAGACCTAAGAACTAGTCAATCTGAAATTTTTTTTTAATGCTATAACTGAGATGCAAATCCTACTGATATAATCACAACAAAGATGGAAGAAGCACAGGAATGAATAGGTGATATACAAGATAAAATTATGGAAAATAATGAAGCTGAAAATAGAGGGAGAGAAAACAGATCATGAAGGTAGACTTAGGGAACTCAGTGATTCCATAAGTAAAATAATAGCTATATCATTAGAATCTCAGAAGAAAAAGAGTGGGAAAGGGGGAATAAAGTTTTTCTGATTAAATTATAGCTGAGAACACCCCCAATCTGAGGAAGAAAATAGGCATTCAAGTTCAAGAAGCACAAGGAGCTCCCCTTATAATCAACAAAAACAGGCCAACACTAATACATATCATACTGAAACTTGCAAAATACAAAGCTAAAGAGACAATTCTGAAAGCAGCTAGAGGTAAAAGGTCCTTAAACTGTAGGAGTAGACATAGGGCTAGCCGCAGAACTGTCCACAGAGGCTTGACAGGCCAGAAGGGACTGGCATGATATATTCAATATGCTAAATGGGAAAGACATGTAATCAAGAATACATTATCCAGCAGGGTTCTCATTTAAAATAGAAGCAGAGAGAAAGAGTTTCCACATATAAAATGAAAGGAATTTGTAAACACTAAACCAGCTCTGCAAGAAATATTAAAGGGAATTGAGTGGAAAGAGAGATTAAATTAATAAAGACTAGAGAGGAACAGGGACAAACTGTAGGAACAGGGAGTTTACAGGTAATATAATGTCATTCATATCTATCAATAACTACTCTGAATGTAAATGAACTAAATGCTCAGATCAAAAGATATAGGCTATAGAATGGATTAGAAAATAAGACCCATTAATATGCTACTTATTAGGGACTCATTTTTGACCCAACCCAGATTGAAAGTGAGGGGTTGGAGAATCAATTAACATGCTAATGGACTACAAAACAAAATAAAACAAAGTCAGGCAGGCAGCCCGGGTGGCTCAGCAGTTTAGCACCGCCTTCAGCCCAGGGTGTGATCCTGGAGACCTGGGATGGAGTCCCATGTCGGGCTCCCTGCATGGAGCCTGCTTCTCCCTCTGCCTGTGTCTCTGCCTCTCCCTCTCTGTGTCTCTCATGAATAAATAAATAAAATCTTTAAAAAATCAAAACCATGGCCTATCATATCAATACCATATCAGACAAACTAGGTTTTAAAACAAAGATGGTAATCAGAGATGAAGGACACTATACCATAATAAAGTGGTCTAAACAACAAGAAGTATAAGAAATGTGAAAATTTATGCTCCTAACTTGGGAGCAGCCAAATTTATAAGTCAACTAATAACAAATTTAAAGAAACTCATTGATTATAATAGAATAATGGTAGGGGACTTTAACTCCCAACATAGAGCAATGGACAGATCATCTAAGCAGAAAACCAACAAGAAGGCAAGTGCTTTGAATGACACATGAGAGCAGATAGACAACATTTATATTCAGAGTATTTCTTCCTAACACAGCAGAATACACATTATTTTCAAGTGCATATGAAACATCCTACAGTATAGATCACATACTGGGTCACAAATCAGACCTCAACGTATATCTTCTTGTATTTGAGTCTGTATCATGCATATTTCCAGACCACAATGTTATAAATCTTGAAGCCAAACACAAGAAAAAGTTTGGAAGAACCACAAATATATGGAGGTCAAAGAACATCCTCCTAAATAATGAATGGGTTAACCAGGAAAGTAAAAAATAATTAAAAAAAATAAATGGAACAAAATAAAAATGAAAATATGACAATCCAAAATCTTTGGGATGCAGCAAAGTGATCTTAAAAGGGAAGTATATACTGACACAGGCTTTCTCAACAAGCAAGAAAAATCTCAAAAGCAGGAGAGGGAAGATGGAATAGTAGGGACCAGAGTTTGATCAGCTCCCTTGAATTCAGCAAGATACCCACCAAATCATCCTGAACACTTGTAAATCTAAGAAAAAGAATTTCTGCAATTCTATAAATAGAAAAGCAACCCCTTTTTGCAAGTTTTTTATTTTATTTACTCTTTGTTTTTAAGTCATTTTTATTTTCATTTTCACATTTAAACTTTATAGATATATTCTTTATTTTTGGCTTCCATTCACTGTATTCAATTTTATTTTTGTATATGTAAGTTTTTCTTTCTTTACAATTTTGGAATTTAGTGTCTTCTAACAAGCAGGCCAAAATACACTCAGGACCAAGTGGATCACCCTGTTTTGTTCACCTGTGAGATTATATTCTCTCTTTTTTCCCTTTCTTTTCTTTTTTGATTTCTGATCTCTTCAGATTTGTCTAGTGCCTATTTTGCTGGGGTCATGGTTGAAATTTTTTCAAAAATATTTTATTTATTCACGACACACATAGAGAGACAGAGATACAAAGACATAGGCAATGGAGGAGAAGCAGGTTCCATGTAGGGAGCCTGATGTGGACTCGATCCTGGGACTCTGGGATCATGCCTTGAGCTGAAGACAGACAATCAACCACTGAGCCACTCAGGCATCCCCATGGTTGAAATATTCAAGGTGAATACTTTGGCTATTAATTGATTTATATAGTTGTCTGCTCTCAAGTTAGGAGCATAAATATTTATAAATGTTAAGTCTTCTTGTTGTATAGACCCTTCAGTATGATATAGTGTCCCTTTTCATCCTTTACTACAGTCTTTAGTTTAAAATCAAATTTTTCTGATATAAAGATTGTAAACTCATCTTTCTTTTGATGTACATTTGCATCATAAATGATTTTCCACCCCCTCACTTTCAATCTGGAGGTGACTTTGGGTCTAAATATTTTCTTTATTTATTTATGATAGTCACAGAAAGAGAGAGAGAGAGAGAGAGAGAGGCAGAGACACAGGCAGAAGGAGAAGCAGGCTCCATGCACTGGAAGCCCGACGTGGGATTCGATCCCGGGTCTCCAGGATCGCGCCCTGGGCCAAAGGCAGGCGCTAAACTGCTGCGCCACCCAGGGATCCCTGACTTTGGGTCTAAAATGAGTCTCTTGCAGAAAGCATATCAATGGATCTTGCTTTTTAAAAAAATTCAATCTGATATCTTCTGTCTTTTTATTAGAGCATTTATTTTTTAAGATTTTATTTATTTATTCATGAGAACACAGAAAAAGAGAGGCAGAGACACAGGCAGAGGGAGAAGCAGGCTCCATGCAGGGAGCCGGAAGTGGGACTCGATCCCAGGTCTCCAGGATCATGCTCTGGGCCAAAGGCAGGTGCCAAACTGCTGAGCCACCCCAGCTGCCCATGATTAGATCATTTAGCCCAATTACATTCAGAGTAACTATTGAAAGATATGAATTTAGTGCCTTTTTATTACTTGTTTCTCAAGAAACAAGAAGTCTCAAATACACAACCTAACCTTACACCTAAAAAAAAGCTGTAAAAGATGTAAAATGAAACAAGTAAATAAACCCCAAGCTGTGCAGAAGAAAAACAATAATGATTAGAGCAGAAATCAAAGAATAGAAGCTGAAAGAACACTAGAGCACATCAATGAAATTAGAAGCTGTTTCCTTGAAAGAATTAACAAAATGATAAACTCCTATACAGACTTATCAAAAAGAAAAGAGAAAGGACCCAAATTAATAAAGTCATGAATGAAAGAGGAGAAATTATGAACAACACTAAGGAAACAAATATAAGAAATATAAGAACATTTTTTGAGCAAATATATGCCAACAAATATATGCCTTCCAGATAGGCAATCTGGAAGAAACAGATGCATTCCTGGAAACCTACAAATTACCAAAATAGGAAGAAATAGAGAACCTGAACATACCCATAACCATAAAGGAAATTGAAGCAGTAATAAAAAAAATCTCCCAACAAACAGAAGTCCAGGGCTGGATGGCTTTCCACAGGAGTTCTACCAAACACTTAAAGAATTAATGCCTATTCTGAAGCTGTTTCAAAAAATAGAAGTGGAAGGAAAACTTCCAAATGTGTTCTATGGGATAAGATTACCTTTATCCTAAAATCAGGCAAAGATCCCACCAAAAGAATACGTGCTGCCAAAGCAAGCACAAGACCCCACCAAAAAGGAGAATTACAGACCAATATCCCTGATGAACACAGATGCAAAAATTCTCACCAAGATACTAGCCAATAGGATCCTACAGTACATTAAAGGAATTATTCACCAAGACGAAGTGGGATTTATCCCTGGGATGCAAGGATGGTTCGACATTCAGAAAGCAATCAATGCGATACACCACATTAATAAAAGAAAGGACAAGAATCAAATGATTTTCTCAATTGATGCAGAAAAAGCATTTGACAAAATAGAGCATCCTATCTTGATTAAAATGCCTCACAGTGTAAGGATAGAGGGAACATACCTCAAAATCATAGAAGGCATATACAAAAAGTCCAAGTGAATATCATTCTCAATGGGGAAAAACTGAGGGCTTTTCCCCTAAGGTCAGGATCACGACAGAGATGCCCACTCTCATCACATTGTTCAACACAGTACATAATACTAGAAGTCCTAGCCTCAGCAATCAGACAGCATAAAGAAATAAAAGGCATATGATTTGGCAAAGAAAAAGTCAAATGCTCACCCTCTGCAGATGACATGATACTGTAGATAGAAAATCCAAAAGACTCCGCCCCAAGATTGCTAGAACTCATACAGCAATTCGGCAGTGTGGCAGGATACAAAATCAATGCCCAGAAATCAGTGGCATTTCTCTACACTAACAATGAGACTGAAGAAAGAGAAATTAAGGAGTCAGTCCCATTTACAACTGCACCCAAAAGCATAAGATACCTAGGAATAAACCTAACCAAAGATGTAAAGGATCTATACCCTAAAAACTACAGAACACTTCTCAAAGAAGCTGAGGAAGAGGGATCCCTGGGTGGCTCAGCAGTTTGGCGCCTGCCTTTGGCCCAGGGCGCAATCCTGGAGACCCGGGATCGAATCCCATGTCGGGCTCCTGGTGCATGGAGCCTGCTTCTCCCTCTGCCTGTGTCTCTGCCTCTCTCTCTCTCTCTGTGTGTGACTATCATAAATAAATAAAAATTAAAAAAAAAGCTGAGGAAGACACAAAGAAATTGAAAAATGTTCCATTCTCATGAACTGGAAGAACAAATATTGTTAAGATGTCTATGCTATCTAAAGCATCTATACATTCACTGCAACCCCTATCAAAATACTATCAGCTTATTTCAGAGTTGGAACAAATAATCCTAATGTTTGTATGGAACCATAAAAGACCTCAAATAGTCAAAGGAATGTTGAAAACAAAACCAAAACCGGTGGCACACAATTCCAGACTTCAAGCTGTACTACAGAGCTGTGATCATCAAGACAGTGTGGTCCTGGCAGAAACACAGACATATAGATCAATGGAACAGCATAGAGAATCCAGAAATGGGCCTCAGATCTATGGTCAACTAATATTCGACAAAGCAGGAAAGACTATCCGATGGAAAAAAAAGACAGTCTCTTCAACAAATTGTGTTGGGAAAACTGGACAACAACATGAAAAAGAATGAAACTGGCCCACTTTCTTACCTATACACAAAAATTCAAAATGGATGAAAGGCCTACATATGAGACAGGAAAAAGGAAAATACTGGAGGAGAATACAGGCAGCGATTTCTCTGACCTTGGCCATAAGTTTCCTTCTTACTTGACTCATCTTTCAAGGCAAGGGAAACAAAACATTAACTTTGGGACTTCATCAAGATAAAAAGCTTCTGCCAGTGAAGGAAACAATCAAAAAAACTAAAAAGCAGTGTATGGTATGGGAAAATATATTTGCAAATGACATCTGCTAAAGGGTTAGTATCCAAAATATATAAAGAATGGATACAGGTCAACAGTGCTCCCCGCCAAAAACAATCCAGTTAAGAAATGGTCAGATATTTTTCCAAAGAAGACAATCAGATGGCTAACAGACTCATGAAAAGATGTTCAGCATCACTCATCATCAGGGAAATACAAATCAAAATCATAATGAGTTACCACCTCATAAGTATCCGAATGGTTAAAATTAACAACAAAAGCGGTAAGGTGAGAAGAAAGGGGAACCCTCTTGCACTGTTGGTGGGAATGCAAACTGGTGCAGCCACTCTGGAAAACACTGTGGAGGTTCTTCAAAAAGTTAAAAATAGAGCTACCTTATGACCCATCAATTGCACTATATATACCCAAATGATACAAAAATACAGATTTGAAGGGGTACATACACACCAATGTTAAAGCAGCATTATCACCAGTAGCCAAACTATGGATAGAGCCCAAGGGTCCATTAATTGGTGAGTGGATAAAGACGTGATCTGTATATGTACAATGGTATATTTCTCAGCTATCCGAAAGAATGAACTCTTGTCATTGGCAATTATGTGGATGGAGCTAGAGTGTATTTTTGTAAGTTAAATAAATCAATCAGAGAAAGACAAATACCATATGATTCCACTCATATGTAGAATTTAAGAAATAAAACAGATGTACATATGGGCAGGGGAAAAAGTAGGAGAGAGGAAACAAACCATAAGAGACTCTTAATGATACAGAACAAACTGGATTGATGGAGACATGGGACTGGGGAATGAGATACGTAGGTGATGAGCATTAAGGAGGGCACTTGTTATGATGAGCGCTAGATGTTGCCCATAAGTGATGAGTCACTGAATTCTACTCTTGAAACCAATATTGCATGATATGTTAACTAACTAGAATATAAGTAAAAATTATAAAAATAATACTGAAAAAAGTGAGTGAACTTTGGAGGAAAAAATCAAACCAACCAAACAAAAAATCCCCTAACTTTAGAGACCTGGTGTATTGGGGTCCTGTGCTGGTCTTCTTGGTGGAGTAGGTTATGCCATGCTGAGACTAATGCAGATTTAACCCAGAAGGGCAGTCACACCAGAATGCAGGGGGATGGGATTTGGAGAAAAGAAGGCTAAACAGCAAGTGTCTGGGTTAGCCACACTCAGCAGGTGTTTCCCTTCCTATACTTGACAGTAGAGTGAAATAGTGCCCACTGTCTTTTTTAAAATTTTGTTCCCAGAGAGGCAAGGCCACCTCTCAGAGATCTGCTCCAAGATGAACAGTCACTCCTCGTGTGCTTAGGCAGTCCTCATTTTGATCACGCTATCCATCCAGGTTACTTGTCTGCTTTCTCTTCCGGAGTAGGTCTCTATCCCAGCCAGACCCACAGACCTCTAAATGTACATTTTTTGAGCCCTGCCGCTTGCAAAAACTCATGAAAAGCAGCCCTTATCATTTCCCCACCCAATGTCTTCAGGAAACTGTTCTCTTTGTGCATACCTCTGTGTGCTCCACCCTCTTGTCTTTCACTGTGACCAGGGCTCCCTTCCCTCCACAGTATCCACAATCCCTTTCTCCCTCAAACCATATCTCTACACTTCCTACCTTCCTAGCTATGGCCTCTTCTTTCCTTCTGGTTGGGCAGTCTGTTCTATCAGTCCTCAGGTCAATTTCTTGGGTATTCAGAATGATTTGAAAAAGAAAAAAGAATAATTTGATAGTTATCTGGCTGTGTCCAAGGGACAAGGCAAACCTAGGGTCCTTCTACTATGCATCCATCTTACCATCTTCCCTTCCCAAGAGTTTTTTTTTTAAATTTTTTTTATTTATGATAGTCACAGAGAGAGAGGAGAGAGAGAGAGAGAGGCAGAGACACAGGCAGAGGGAGAAGCAGGCTCCATGCACCGGGAGCCCGACGTGGGATTCGATCCCGGGTCTCCAGGATTGCGCCCTGGGCCAAAGGCAGGCGCCAAACCGCTGCGCCACCCAGGGATCCCCCAAGAGTTTTAAAGTATACAGTCTTCCCAATAGATTTCAGGAAATGTGTATAGTAGTGATAATAGAACCTCAAACCCCACCTGGACTGTGCCATACAGAATATTATAAACATATTACATATTTGATGTCTCTTAGTGTTTAATTTTTCTCTTTATCTCTTTTCCTGGATATATGGGACCTGAAGCTTTTGTTCCTAGAGCGCCACCTACTTTTTGCTCCTCCATGTGGATCTCAAATCCTTTTCTCTGTGATTTGAACATCCATTCCCTGTGATGTTTTTCTTTCTTCATTTGCTGGTCACATATATAGGAAAATGATGTTTGCCAGCATGTGTAAGATCCAGCATAGGAGAATTAAGTGTCCAGTGTAGTTGAGAGCTTTTATTTAAGGTCTTTCTATCTGGAGTTCCTGGGGCAGACTGTGATGAACTTTAAGATACTTAAGAGCTAAATGGTACAAGAAGACACACCACTGTCCTCTTTGTGTACATAGAAAACAAGTTTGCATCCAAAAATCACTGACAAATTGTTTCCACCCCAAAGCTGCCAATATCTGGGGGATTTCTTTAGGGAAAGTCAAATCCTTGAGCATTAAATCTGTGGGCCTTAACATGCATCCAATGAATTAAAAGGAAGCTATTATAATAAAAAAGAAAGAAATTCCCACAAGAATACAAATATAATCTGAGGTAAGAAGATCTTTCCCATCACTGGAGATCATTTGTCATTTTCCAGGGACTGACATTCGGGTCCAGTTAAAAGAGTCCATCACAGCAACATAAGGCTTGTGCTACATTTATTCCATCAACTGACATCCAATAGTCTTCATTTACCGTTATGTTCCACTTTGAAATATTTACTTAAGGGTCTTTTTTTTCCTTCAAGAGTCTTTGAACAAGTTTGACTACAAAACCCTTAAAAAGCATTTGTATTTAAATCAGTGCTGTGAATTTGGTACATATGTTAACTGCTTTGTTCTTCACAAATCTATGAGTGAAGCACTGATATTTGTTGTCATTGTAAGGATGAGGGAAATTTAGGCACAGAGAGCTTGAGTTATCTAAATTCACACTCTGGCTAGGAGTAGAATGGGGATTTAAACGGGGGGGGGGGGGCGGGGCCAATAAAAAGCCAATGCATTTAACTGTGTGCTTTGAATAATCCACATCTACAGTTAGGTTTATTTTTATGCCTTTTCATTGACTTTTAGATTGGGGGTATTTTTATTATAATTTTGGTTGTGGCAATTTTCTATTTATGTGTAAAGATTTCCTATATGGGCCAATATCAACTATGAATAACTCTTCTGAGATTTTTAAAAAGATTTTATTTACTTATTAATGAGAGAGAGAGAGAGAGGCAGAGACACAGGGAGAGGGAGAAGCAGGCTCCATGCAGGGAGCCCGATGTGGGACTCGATCCCAGGTCTCCAGGATCAGGCCCTTGGCCGAAGGTGGCGCTAAACTCCTGAGCCACCCAGGCTGCCCTCTTTTGAGATTATAATAAAATGTTGATGCATAGATTGTAATATGATATTCGAGGAAACTACATCATGGAAAAGTTGAATTTAATGAATGCAGAAATGGTTCAAGATTAAGATGGTAATAGAAAGGCTTATTTGTTGTTATGCCTGTTGATCCAGGATAACTTAAACTTATACTCATTTTCTAGGATGGTTTTATGTTACTTTCTCAATAAAATATGGAAGAAGTAACTTAATGTGTCTGTTCCATATGAAAGAAAATGAGAACTCAGTTTTTCTTTTTACCATATTTACCAATTTGGGAATTAATGAAAATTCTCATACCTTATAATTAAACCTATGGGAAGACATTCACTATATTTAAAGATTTTATTCTTTATCCTCAGTCTAATATTCCAAGTATCATGTGTCCAGTAAACTCAGTGACCCAAGTGAAAAACAAATAATAATTATACAGTATTTAATGTTTCTTAACTTATAGATTTATTTCCATAGGGCTCTAACTGAATCTAAACAAACTAAAACAATTCTTGAGGCTTTAATATAGCTATTCAGATTCTACTACAAAATAAGGAAAAAGAGATAATTACTATTGGGGTCTTCCTCATTCAATGCTATTCTATTATTAAGAGGCAGTACTACAGGAAAATATGGTAGTTGTGAAATATTCTAATATCATTCAATGATATGTTAAAATAGCTTAAATATTAGTATTATGA
The DNA here is from genome assembly GCF_003254725.2 of Canis lupus dingo. Lineage (NCBI taxonomy): Eukaryota > Metazoa > Chordata > Mammalia > Carnivora > Canidae > Canis > Canis lupus. The sequence continues at coordinate 640,128 of NC_064277.1, forward strand.
TTATAACTCAATGACTTTGATAATTGGTATAACTAATTAAACTTCCAGTGAAGCAAGTGGACTTCAACAGCATCCCTATATAGCCTCCTAGCCACTCATGGTGTGCATTAAAAATTATAATTTTTAACATCATGTTTCTTGTAAACTACTTGAAGGAAATGTCTCTTCATTTTATATTTTCAAAAAGTAATTAATGCCATTGGATCAGTCTTAAAATTTTGTTTTTTCATTTTACTTATTTTATTATGCATATATAAAATATCTATGTTTCTATAGCAAAAATTATATTAAAATATATAATTAGATAATCTCCACTCCAATTCTACCTTTTCTTTTTCTTTTACCAGTAAGTAACCTCTTGTGTTGTTTTCAAATTTATTTCCCATTTTTACACCAAATGGCAGGCTATACAATGTTTTGTACTGTGGCTTTTCACATAGAGAAATCACTCCATATTATAATAATAGTCTTTTTTAGTCTTTTAAAGCTCCACAGTACAGAATCATTTGCCTTCCTTATTTCCCTGTCCCCTTGCATCAAGGCAAGGACATATAATTAATTTTGGCTAAAAGGTTATGAATAGAAGTGACATTTTATTTCCAGCTTAAATGTCTAAGAGCCACTGTGTGAGCTCTTGCTCTCTCTTCCTTTGCAGTCATATCACAGAGGCCCAGTTATGGGATGGAAGCACCTGCATCCCTGAATTACACTTGGGAGTCAGTACTCCTAGAGGATCAACCAACCCAGAGTGGAGTAATTAAGTCACAATAGTAAACCTGTTATGTCTTAAGCCTTTGGGATTTTTTCATTTGTTTTGAGTTCTCAGACACTACAACATAAGTGTAGCTTCATCACATAAACCACAGAAAATTCCTAAAGCAAAGACTTGTTATTTCATTTCAACACACCTGTAGAACATCCTTCAAATATGAACTTGTAGTTGGCCATAGATAAAGGGTTGCAAAATTGACCTATCAAATAGGTTGCATACTCATACCACATTGGAGTAAAAATATAAATAAATAATCAGATGGTAGGGAAGGAAGCAAGATGGCAGAAGAGTAAGAGTCCTTATTTCATCTGGTCCCCTAAATTTACCTAGAGAACTTTCGAAGCCATCCCAAACACCTATGAATTTAACCTGAGTTGTAAAGAGAGCTGGAACGCTACAGAGAGAAAAGTGATTACCTCTTACAAGGCAGGAGTGTAGAGAAGAAAAATGGAGGGGATATATTAGAAGATAAACGGCAGGGGAAGGGAACCTTCGTAAGCTGTTGCAGGAAAGTGGTACAGCACTAGGGCGTACAATTGGATCCTTTAGAAATCTGCTCCCAAGAGAGTCTTCCTTGACTGAAAAGTGCTCAGTGGTGAAATAGGACAAAATTGCAGGAGGGGCAGTGAAGTCTCAATATTCCCAGAGACACAGAAAAAACAGAGGGGCCTGGGGGGAAAGCTCAACTTGTACCATGAACTATAAACCACAGTTGGATTGGGGAGAATGATACCATCCTAGGTCCTGGTAAAGGACTGAAACACCGCAACCCTCCATGGACATCGAGGAGAGGTGGAGCAGTATGTGTTCCAGGGGGTGAATGCCCCAGAGCCTGGCAGGGAGAGAAGCAGGCTCTCCTCCATTCCTCCAGGAGAGACAGAGCCAGTGAGTGCACAAGATGGCAAAAGGTCTCTCGCAGCCAGGCGCCCTTTATATTGCATGCATCAGTGCCCCCACGCCTTCCCCCAGGAGGATCTGAGCCAGCGCACACTTAGACTGCAGTTCAGATGGCGCTGGGAGCTCTTGGCTCCAGGGCTGGAGATCTGGCTGCCAACATTTTTTTTTCTCCTTTTTTTTTTTTTTTTTTTTTTTCTCCTGGGTCTGTTCCTGCCTCTCCAGGGAACAAAGGCCTCATGGGATAAAAAGCTCTTACTGAGTCAGCACCCAGCAGGGGGCAGGGCATCCCCACTCAGGCACACATACCTGAGAATCAGCACAGCAGGCCCCTCTGCCAGAAGACCAGCTGGAAGAACAGGGGAAGAGCAAGTGTACTGACCAAGCAGTGCTGGAAAGCTCCAGAACTGAGGAAAAATAGTATAAAGGACTTGAGGTTTTTTCCTTATGATTCGTTTATCTTTCAGGATAAAAATTTCCAATATTCTTTCTTTTTTCCTATCTCCACAATGTTCTATCAACCAGTTTTTAATTTTTTTTCCTTTTTGACTTTCATATTTTTACAATTATGTGTCATAGATATATTCTTCATTTTTGGATTTCTTGCAACATATTCAATCTAATTTTTGTAGATATATAAGTTTCGGGTTGTTTTATTTTGTTTTATAATTTTGGGATTCAGTACCTTCTAATATATGGAACAAAATACACTCAAACCAAATGGAGCACTCATGAGATTATAGTTTCTTTTTCTTCCCATTCCGCCCCCATCTTTTGTCTTCTTGTTTTAGTTTTTGTTGTTGCTGTTGTTTCTCTATATGTTTTGCTTTTTTTATATAAATTTAGAATTTAGTACCTTCTAATATACAGACTAAAATACACTCAGAGCCAAGAGTATAAGCATCTTGGTCTACTCTGTGTGACTATATTCTCTCTCCACCACTACATCCTCCCCCTCCTTTAAAAACTTTTTATTATTCTTAGAAAATTTGTTTTTCACTTTCTTAGTCTTTTTTTCTTTTTCTTTTATTAGTCTTTTTTTTATTCTTAGAAAATTTGTTTTTCACTTTCTTAGTCTTTTTTTCTTTTTCTTTTATTTTCTGGTCCCTGACCTTTTTGGAGTTGTCTACGGTGTATTTTACTTAGCTTGTGGTTGTTATTTTTGACTCTGCTCACTCATACAGCCGTTCTGCACAGAACAAAATGACTAGAAGGAAGAATTCACAACAAAAGAAAGAATCAGAAGTAATACTCTCTGCCACAGATCTAAAGGATGTGGGTTTAAGTAAGATGTCAGAGATATAGTTCATGACTACAATTATAAAGTTACTGGTGGCTCTTGAATAAAAACAAAAAGATTCTAGAAACTCCTTCACTGCAGAATCAAGATCTAATCAGGCCAAAATTAAAAATGCTTTAGCTGAGATGCAGTCTAAACTGGATGCTCTAACAGCTAGGGTTAATGAGGTGGAAGAGAGAGTGAGTAACATATAAAATAAATTGATGGAAAAGAAGCTGAAGAAAAGAGAGAAAAACAACTAAGAGCCTATGACGAGGGATTCTGGGAATTAAATGATAGTTTGAGAAAGAATAATATTTGTCTCACTGAGTTTCCAGAGCATGTAGAGAGAGAGAGAGGAGAAAGTATGTTTGAACAAATCATAGCTGAGAACGTCTCTAATCATGGAAAGGAAACAGGCATTCAGATCCAACAGATAGAGAGGACCTCCCCACAAATCAACAAAAACCGATCAACACCCTGATATATAATAGTAAATCTTGCAATTTCAGAGATAAAAAGAAAATCCTGAGAAAAGATATTCCTAACATATAGAGGGAGAAATATCAGATTAATAGCAGACCTCTCCACAGAGATAGCAGGCCAGAAAGGTGCTGGCAGGATATAGTCAGGGGGGTATTAAACAAGAAAAACATGCAGCTAAGAATACTTTATCCAGCAAAGCTGTCATTCAGAATAAAAGGAGAAATAATAGTGTTCCTAAGAGAGACAGAAACTGAAAGAATATGTGACAACAAGCCAGCTCTCCAAGAAATATCAGTGGGGACCCTATAAATGAAGAGGGAGCCCAAAGAAACAGTCTGCAGAAACAGGGACTGTATAGGTAATACGGACACCAAATTCCTATCTTTCAATAGTTACTCTGAATGTGAATGGGCTAAATGATCCCATCCAAAGACACAGAGTATCAGACTGGATAAAAGCACAAGACCTGTCCATCTGATGTCTACAAGAGGCTCATATTAGATCTAAAGTCACCAGAAAGAAAATGAGGGGGTGGAGAATCACTGACAATGCAAATGGCCCTCAAAAGAAAGCCTAGGGTAGGAATCCTCATATCAGATAAATTAGACTTTATGCTAAAGACTAGTAAAAGTTGAAAAGGGACACTATATCATACTTAAAGGGTTTATTCAACAAGAAGAAATGACAATTTTGAATGTTTATGCTCCTAATTTGGGAGCAGCCAATTTTATCAATCATCAATAACTGAAGTGAAGAGACACATGGATAATAATACATTAATAATAAGAGACTTCAATGTGGCACTCTCAGCAAAGGACAGATCTTCTAAGCAGAATTTCACCAAAGAAACAAGGGCTTTGAATGACACTGGATCAAATGTATTTAACAGATATATACAGAAGATTCCATCCCAATGCACAGAATACATTCTTCTCAAATGCACATGGATCTATAAAGAACATATCAAAGTCAACACCCAGGAAACAATCCAGTCATGAAATGGGCAGGAGACATGAACAGAAATCTCACAGAGGAAGACCTAGACATGGCCAACAAGCACATGAGAGAATGCTCCGCATCACCTGCCATCAGGGAAATACAAATCAAAACCACCATGAGATCCCACCTCCCACCAGTGAGAATGGGGAACATTAACAAGACAGGAAGTCACAAATGTTGGAGAGGATGTGGAGAAAGGGGAAACCTCTTGTACTGTTGGTGGGAATGTGAACTGGTACAGCCACTCTGGAAAACTGTGGAGATTCACCAAGAATTTAAAAATAGAGCTACTCTACAACCCAGCAATTGCACTACTGAGGATTTACCCCAAAGATACAGATGCAGTGATACGCCAGGACACCTGCACCCCGATGTTTATAGCAACAATGTCCACAATAGCCACACTGTAGAAGAAGCCTCGGTGTCCATCGAAAGATGATGGAAAAAGAAGATGTGGTTTATGTATACAATGGGATATTACTCAGCCATTAGAAACGACAAATACCCACCATCTGCTTTGACGTGGTTGGAACTGGAGGGTATTATGTTGAGTGAAGTAAGTCAGTTAGAGAAGAACAATTATCATATGGTCTCACTCATGTGGGGAAGATAAGAAATAGTGAAAGGGATTATAAGAGAAAGGAGGGAATCTGAGGGGGAAAGTTAGAGAAGGAGACAAACCATGAGAGACCCTTAACTCTGGGAAAAAAACAAAGGGGTGGTGGAAGGGGAGGTGGGCGGGGGGATGGGGTGACTGGGTGATGGGCTCTGAGGGGGACACTTGATGCGGTTAGCACTGAGTATTATACTATATGCTGGCAAATTGAATTTAAATTAAAAAATGTTTTAAAAAAGGAACTTTCTCCAGAACAGACCACATACTGGGTTACAAATCAGGTCTCAACTGATACCAAATGATTGGGATTGTCCCCTGCATGTTTTAAGACCACAATGCTTTGAAACTAGAACTCAATCACAAGAAGAAATTTGGAAGAAACTCAAACACATGGAGGTTAAAGAGCATCCTACTAAAAGATGAAGGGATCAACCAGGAAATTAGAGAAGAATTTAAAAGATTCATGGAAACTAATGAAAATGAAAGCACAACTGTTCAAAATCTTTCGGATATGGCCAAAGCAGTCCTAAGAGGGAAATACATTGCAATACAAGCCCCTCTCTAAATATTGGAAAAATCTCAAATACACAAGCTAACCTTGCACCTAAAGGAACTGGAGAAAGAACAGCAAATAAAGCCTAAACCAAGCAGGAGAAGAGAGATAATAAAGATTTGAGCAAAACTCTATGAAATAGAGACCAGAAGAACTGTAGAACAGATCAACAAAACCAAGAGGTGGTTCTTTGAAAGAATTAATAAGATAGATAAACCCCTAGCAATAATTATTAAAAAGAGAAGAGAGAAGACTGAAATTAATAAAATCACAAACAAAAGAGGAGAGATCACAACCAATACCAAAGAAATACAAATGATTTTAAAAGCATATTATGAGCAACATTATGGCAACAAATTAGGCAATCTAGAAGAAATGGACGCATTTCTGGAAAGCCACAAATTACCAAAACTGGAACAGGGAGAAATAGAAAACCTAAACAGGTCAATAACCAGCAAGGAGATTGAAGGGGTCATCAAACACCTCCCAAGACACAAAAGTCCGGGGCTAGATGGCTTCCCAGGGGAATTCTATCAAACGTTTAAAGAAGAAATAATACCTATTCTACTAAAGCTGTTCTGAAGGATAGAAGGGAATGGAAAACTTGAAAACTCATTCTTTGAGGCCAGCACTACCTTGATCCCAAAACAAGATAAAGACCACACCAAAAAAGGAGAATTATATCCCATCAATATCCCTGATGAACACAGATGCAAAAATTCTCAACAAGATACTAGCCAATAGGATCCAACCGTACATTAAGAGGATTAATCACCATGACCAAGTGGGATTTATCCCCAGGATGCAAGGCTGGTTCAACACTCGTAAAGCAATCGACGTGATAGATCACATCAACAAGAGGAAAAAACAAGAACCATAGGATCCTCTCAATAGATGCAGAGAAAGCAGTTGACAAAATGGAGCCTCCATTCCTGATCTAAACTCTTCAGAGTGTAGGGATAGAGGGAACATTCCTCAGCATCTTAAAAACCATATATGAAAAGCCCACAGCAAATAGTCACTCTCAATGGGGAAGCACTGGGAGCCTTTCCCCTAAGATCAGGAACAAGACAGGGATGTCCACTCTCACCACTGCTATTCAACATAGTACTGGAAGTCCCAGCCTCAACAATCCTCAACAATCAGGCAACAAAAAGAAATAAAAGGCATTCAAATTGGCAAAGAAGAAGTCAAACTCTCTTTGTGTTTTTAAAATATTTTCTTTGAACAATGTCATTTACAGAGTGGGAAAGTATAATTTAATAAAGTCCATATTACTTTTTTTTCATGGTTGTGCTTTTGTGTATGTAAAAATTAACCATTACAGCAAAAATGACAGAAATGTTTCTTGTGGGCAGTCCAGATGGCTCAGCGGTTTAGCACTGCCTTCGGCCCAGGGCATGATCCTGGAGACCCTGGATGGAGTCCCTCGTCCGGATCCCTGCATGGAGCCTGCTTCTCCCTCTGCCTCTCTCTCTCTCTCTCTGTGTGTGTGTCTTTCATGAATAAATAAATAAAATCTTAAAAAAGAAATGTTTATTGTATATTTTCTCCTAGAATCACAATTTTGGAAACACAGTTTTATAGTTTTGCATTTTAGATTAAGCCTATGAATGATTTTAAGTGAATTTATATGTGAGGTATATAGTTTATGTTTTGTTAATTTTTTTTCCCGTTTGGTCATCCTTTTGAAAAGATGGTCTTTTCTCCCTCTGATTACCTTTGCTGCTTTGACCAAGATCAGGTGATTAGTTTTGCCTGGGTCTGTTTGCAGATCCCGGTTCTATCTATCCTCTCTTGATTGCTGTCACTTTAGAATAAATCCTGGAATTAGGAGTATAAGTTCTTCAAATCAGTTCTTCAGTATTGTCAGACTGGTCGAAGTTTAAAGATAGTTCGCCAATGTCTGCAAAAATATGTTTGCTGGAATTCTTAAGAGTATGATGAATCCATCAATTAAGTTTGGAAAAATTGTTGTCTTCACAATTTCTAACAGTGTTTTATAGTTTTCTACATCCTAATTTGTACATACGTTGTTGGATTTATAGTTGAAGATTTTTTATTTTCTTTTTTTGTGTGTGTCTTTCTGTCCTTTCTGACACCTTCCCTCTATGTATTCTGATTTTTCTTTTCTCTTTTCTTTTTTTTCTTTTCTTTTCTTTTTTCTTTTCTTTTCTTTTCTTTTCTTTTCTTTCTTTTCTTTTCTTTCTTTTCTTTTCTTTTCTTTTCTTTTCTTTTCTTTTCTTTTCTTCTTTCTCCTTTCCTTTCCTTCCCCTTTCCTCTTTCTTATTTTCTTTTCCTTTTTCTTTTTCCTTTCTTTTCTTTCGTTGTATTGTAAATGGTATTGTTTTTATTTTAAATTCCAATTGTTCATTTACTGGTATATGGAAAAGCTATGGACTTTTGTGGGTCCTGCGCTGCCTTCAGCAACCAAAAGAGGGCACTCAAACTCCTCTTTTCCCACAGAAGTTCGGATGACCTAAGCCTCTGCGAAGGAAGAAAAGCTCCTACTGGTGTTCTGTTTCTACCTTTGAGGAGGAGGCTGGACAAGGGCTTCAGGGCATTTTTTAAAAATAGCAAGCTATAATGAGTACTGGGTGTTATATACAACTGATGAATCACCGAACTGTACCTCTGAAGCTAACAATACACCACATGTTAATTAATTGAATATAAATTAAATTAAATTAAAAAATAAAAATATATCACTAAAACTAGATATGAATATAAAATAAAGAAAATATCAAGTGCAAAAGTTCTCACTTTTGGGAATGTTCTCATGTTGTTTTTGCTTTCTCCTTTCTGGCAAGATTTACTTTATATATTAAAAAATGCCTTCATTGAAGGTTTTCATGGGTCAAACCCATGTATTTTGTTTTGTTTTTCAGATCCAGGATTATTTCTGAGGAGAAATACTGATACAGATTCAGAGCAAGGAAAAACTCATGTATAATAATGAAAAAAATGTACAAAATAGTGGGGCCTTTCTGTGGAGTGAGTTGGGGACAAGCCAGTGTCACTTGAGCCACAAAAGTGAATGCACATGTTCTCATTAAATTTTGAATGGTTAATGTTTCCTAAAGCATTAAGCAGTTAATTGGAAAATTAAAGAATAGGTGTATTATAACTCGTGACACTACTTTAAATTTAGCTATTTTATTTATATCAAAGAGAAATATTTTTATTTCATTTTGTTGCTGTTTATTTTAAAATTCATAAAGTATTCATGTTTTATTAAAGCTTTACCTTCATCTAACACACTCTTTTTTTTTTCTTAAATTTTTATTTATTTGTCATAGTCACAGAGAGAGAGAGAGAGGCAGAGACACAGGCAGAGGGAGAAGCAGGCTCCATGCACCTGGAGCCCAATGTGGGATTCGATCCCGGGTCTCCAGGATCACACCCTGGGCCAAAGGCAGGTGCTAAACCGCTGCGCCACCCAGGGATCCCTCACCTAACACACTCTTAAAGTTGTTTCTCACATTGGTTGTAAACAAATGGTTAGGCCCTGTAATTATCATAACGCTTGGCATATTGCCAGAATTTTTCCTTGGCTATCTTTTTAGTCTATTTTTCCCTGATTTTAAATATCTTTCTACTTTGATAATCTGTACAAAATGTATAATCAGAAAACATTGTGAAGGTTCCTCAAGAATTTAAAAATAGAACTATCCTACAACCCAGCAATTGCACTGCTGGGGATTTACCCCAAAGGTACGGATGCAGTGAAATGGCAGGACACCTGCACCCCAAAGTTCATAGCAGCAATGTCCACAATAGCCAAACTGTGGACGGAGCCTCGGTGTCTATTGACAGATGATGAATAGAGAAGATGTGGTCTATGTATATAATGGAATATTACTCAGCCATCACAAAGATGAATACTTACCATTTACATTGACGTGGATGGAACTGGAGGGTCTGATGCTGAGTGAAGTAAGTCGATCAGAGAAGGACAATCATCACATGGTCTCACTCATATGGGGAATATAAGAAATAGTGAAAGGGATTATAGAGGAAAGGAAGGGAACTGAGTGGGAAAAATTAGAGTGGGTGACAAACCATGAGAGACTCCTAACTCTGGGAAAAAACAAAGGATTGTGGAAGGGAAGGTGGGTAGGGGGTTGGGGTAACTGGGGGGTGGGCATTGAGGAAGGCACTTACTGGGATGGGCACTGGGTGTTATAGTAAATGTTGGCAAATTGAATTTAAATATTTTTTAAGTGTATAATCTACTTGCATTGTGATGCTTTGATTTCAATGTGGTGTAGTTTCTCATTTGATTTGCACATGTTACTATTTGATAAATATTGTTAATTTGAGTGGAAGTGCCTTGTTTGTATTTTATCCCCTTCCCAGGGCAGGAGAAAGGGGGAAATCTCTGGATCTTCTCCAACCTTGTCTATCAGGTAATCTGTGTCAAGACCACACCAATCTTTTGTGAACCCAGAGAAACTAAAATTCCCCAATACAATGTTGCAGAGGACAGAGCCAGAGGGATGATCCTGAAACTCCAAGCATTCTTCTGCATGACTCTCAAAACACTTATGTACAGACAAGTTCAAATCACCATCGCCGAAGACAAAAACTGCACTTGAGAACTGAGCTTACATCTGAGATGGAGAAGTGAGAAGAAGCAGTGGCACTAGAGGGACTGAAGCTCAGTGGGAGAGGCAGCTAGACCACTGAACACCCTTCTCCTTGGCCTGTAGTCTGGGGCAACAGACAGGAACCACCCAGTAGAGGAAGGACTTCATGAAGAATAACTAAAATTCTAAAATTCCATTTTTTTCCACAGCATCCCAAAATTATTCATGACACCAAAGATAAAGTGGCTATTAATATAGTAGTTACAGACTATTAACTACTATTAGTTATACTATATTAACTAATATATTAATATTATAATATAATATAATATTATATATATATAATATAATATATTAATATATACTATAATATACATTAATTAATTATATATTAATATATAATATAATATAATATAATATTATTATACATATAATATAATATATATTAATATATACTATATTAACTACTATTAATATAGTAGTTACAGACTGCCTCCTTAATAATATTCAGACTCTTGGAAAGGCTACTAGTTTTCCAACTCTGGCTGAGCTCAATTTGGGTAGTGCTTAGCCTTTATGATAAAATTTAAGGTTGTCTCTGCTTTACTCTCATGGTATTGACAGGTCATTTTAAAGATCAATTATTTTCCACGCTTTCCAAAGCAACCTACATATTCAACGCAGTCTCTAGCAAAATACCAACGGCATTCTTCACGGAACTAGAACAAATAATCTTAAAATTTGCATGGGGCCACAAAAGATCCTAAATAGCCTGAAACAATCTTAAAAAAGAATAACAAAGGTTGCTATTCCAGATTTCAAGTTATACTACAGAATCGTAGTAATCAAAACAGTATAGTACTGGCACAGAAACAGATACCTAGATCAATAGAACAGGATAGTAAGCTCAGAAACAAACCTACAATAATATGGTCAATTAATCTATGAAAAAAGAGGCAAGAACATGCAATGGAAATAAGACAGTCTCTTCAATAAATGATATTTGGAAAACTGGATGGCTACATGCAAAAAAAATGAAACTAGGCCACTTTCTCATATCATATACAAAATAAACTCAAAATGGATAAAGTGCCATGTGAAACCTGAAACCAAAATCCTAGAAAAGAGAATAGGTAGTAAGGTCTCTGGCATAGACTATAGCAACATTTTTCTAGGTGTATCTCTTGAGGCAAGGGAAATAAAAGCAAAAATAAAACTATTAGGACCACCACCCACCCCACCACTGCTGATGTTAATTGAATAACTCAGTGAAAATTCTGCTAGCTTTCTCCACATACAAAATGTACCTTTCCCTTTGAAATTATGTCAATACCCGGACCACATTCAACTTGGTCTTATGAGCCTTGCTGTCCAGTCATGACTCAGCTTCATCAACCACTTCTATGATGGCCACCAAGTCATGATTTCTGTTTCTATCACTGCTTTTGTGTTTACATTTGACTTTCTACTATAAGAAAGGGTTTGCTCTGCTTCCCAATTTAATTATGATGATGAATTCATCAATTCTTATTAAATGTGTTGTAATCTCTCATCATTATCTATTTTGATGCTCAAATTGTTCTCAGTTTGACTACTGAGATCCCCTTGAAGATGACTATACCAAGGCTCTGTAAATCTTTACTTGTTCCAAATAATTCATGGAGAGGGAAGACTCCATTATTTCTGACTCCTTCCCCCAAAGTACACTCCTCCTTAGAGATGCTATTTCTTTCATCAAGTCATGAGAGGAACCATCACTGAATATTTAAAATTCATTAGTACTCTCCTAAGTTTTCTCCAAGTGTACTCTCTAGTGTTTACTTCAATTCATTCTGCATTTAAAGGCTTCTTTTGTAAACAAAATATCTCATCATGTATCTTTCTTGCCTTAACTTTGTGGTTGATTTCCCACTGGACTTAGAACAAAGGCCATAGTACTGACCATTCAAATCCTGAATGATCTTGCCTGCTGTTCTCCAAGTCCTACCCGCTCCACTTACCTAAATCCATTCTATTTCACTTACAATGACACAACGGTTCTCTGTTGTCTTGAGTGGCTTACACATACTCTCTTAATCTACTAAACCAATTCCCACTTCTACACCAAATTTTCCAAGATATTCCTCAGCTATATCCTTAAGGCCTGAGCTAAAATAACTGCTCTTTCCGAGACTGATTTCTTACCACCTTCACAAATAAGGTCCCTCAAGAACATGTCCTCCAAACCAACCTTATCTGTACTAATTACGTCTTCTAAGATAAACTTTAAATTCCATGGGGCATATGGTCTATTTCCCAAATATAACCTTCTCTCTGTCTCCAGACTGGCTCAGAGTTGACTTTCAATTAGTCTCCTTTTTTTTTTTTTTTTTTTTTAAAGATTTTATTTATTTATTCATGACAGTCACAGAGAGAGAGAGAGAGAGAGGCAGAGACACAGGCAGAGGGAGAAGCAGGCTCCATGCACCGGGAGCCCGACGTGGGACTCGATCCCGGGTCTCCAGGATCACGCCCTGGGCCAAAGGCAGGCGCCAAACCGCTGCGCCACCCAGGGATCCCTAGTCTCCTTTTTTTTTCTTTTCTGACTCTTTTATTAGTTTCAGATGTAGAGCTTAGTGATTCATCAGTTGCTTATAACACCCAGTGCTCATTACATCATGTGCCCAAATGGGTGCCCATCACCCATTCCCCCCACCTCCCTCCAGCAACCCTAAGTTTATTTCCTAGAGTTAAAGAGTTTTATGGTTTGTCTCCCTCTCTAAAAAAAAAAAAAAAAAAAAGACAAATAAATTTTGTCTTATTTTATTTTTAATTTTTTATTTAAATTCCAGTTAGTTAACACACAGTGTAATATCAATTTCAGGTGTATAACATAGTGATTCAACACTTCCATACAACACCAGGTGCTCAACACAACAGAGCACTCCTCAATCCCCATCACCTTTTTTAACCCATTCTCCCCACGCCTCCCTCCTGGTAACCATCAGTTTGTTCTCTATAGCTAAGAATCTGTTTTTTGGTTTGCCTCTCTCTTTTGTTTCCCTTTGCTCATTTTGTTTGTTTGTTTATTAAATTCCACATATGAGTGAAACCATCTGGTATTTGTCTTTCTCTGGCTCCCTTTGCTTGGCACAATACACTCTAGCTCCATCCATATCATTACAAATGGCAAGATTTCATTCTCTTTATGGTTGAGTAACATTTCGTGGTACATCTAATACTATATGTTGTCCATTCATCAGTCCATGGACACGTTTATAGCAGCCAACTAATGCTGCTGTAAATGTTGGAGTTCACGTACCCCTTTGAATCTATATTTTTGCATTCTTTGGGAAATATCTTGTAGTGTAATTGCTGGATCATAGGGTAGTTCTATTTTTTAACTTTTTGAAGAACCTCAGAATGTTTTCCAGAGGGGCTGTGCTAGTTTGCATTCCCACCAACAGTGCAAGATGGTTTCCCTTTCTTCACATCCTTGCTAATACCTGTTGTTTCTTGCGCTGTTGATTGTAGCCATTCTGACAGGTGTGAGGTGATAACTCATTATAGTTTTAATTTTATTTCCCTGATGATGAGTGACAGTGAGCATCTTTTCCTGTGTCTGTTGGCCATCTATATGTCTTTTTTGGAAAAATGTCTATTTATGTCTTCTGCACTTCTTTAATTGGATTGTTCTTTGGGGTTGAGTTTTATAAATACTTTATATATTTTGCATACTAAACCTTTATCAGATATGTTATTTGCAAGCATCTTCTCCCATTCCATAGGTCACACTCAGTTTCATCGATTGTTCCTGAAGCTTTTTATATTGACTTAGTTCCTATAGTTTATTTTTGCTTTTGCTTCCCTTGCCCCAGGAAACTTATCTAGAAAGAAGTTGTCATGGCTGATGCCAAAGAAGTTACTGCCTGTGTTTTCTTTTAGGATTTTGATGGTTGACTGCTTGATATGTAGGTCTTTCATCCATTTTGACTTTATTTTTATGTATGGTGTAAGAAAGTGCTTCAGTTTCATTCTTTTGTATGTTGCTGTCTAGTTTGCCCAACACAGGTTGTTGAAGAGACTGTCTTTTTTCCATCAGATATTCTTCACACTTTGTCAAATATGAATTGATCATATAGTTGTGGATCAATTTCTGGGTTTTCTATTCTGTTCTGTCTTGTCTATTTTTGTGTCATTACCATAGTGCCTTGATGACTGCAACTTTGTAACATAGCTTAAAGTCTGGAATTGTGATGCCTCTAGTTTTGCTTTTCTTTTTCAAGGTTGTTTCGGCTTGTTTTTTTTTTGTTTTTTAATCCACGCTGACATCCTAGGTCTTTTGATTGGAGCATTTAATCTATTTACATTCAATGTAATTATTGGTAGATTTGTACTTTTTTTCCCTTTTATTACTTGTTCTGTCATTGTTTCTGGAGATTTTCTTTGATCCTTTCTTGTCTTTGTCATTTTTGGCTTGTCCTTTCCATTCAGAGTTCCCTTTAGCAAAGCCTGGGTGGCTCAGTGGTTGAGCATCTACCTTTGACTCAGGGCACGATCCTGGGATCTGGGATTGAGTCCCACATTGGGCTCCTTGTGGGGAGCCTGCCTCTCCCTCTGCTGTGTCTCTGCCTCTCTGTGTCTCTAGAAATAAATAAATAAAATCTTTAAAACAAACAAACAAACAAACCTCAAAAGAGTCCCCTTTAATTTTTCTTGCAGGGCTGGTTTAGTAGTCATGAATTCCTTTTGTTTTTGTTTGTCTGGGAAACTCTTTCTCTCCTATTCTGAATGATGACCTTGCTGAATAGAGTATTCCTGGCTACAGATTTTCCCCATTCAGTACATTGAATATATTATGTCACTCTCTTGTGGCTTGCCAAACTTCTGTTGAGAAATTTTCAGATAACCTTATGATTTTGCCTTGTAAGCTAAGGATGTCTTTTACTTGCTGCTTTTAAGATTTTTTTCTTTATTGCTATATTTTACTAATTTAATTACAATATATCTTGGTGTAGGCCTGCTTTTGTTGATTTTTATGGGAGTTCTCTGTGTCTCCTGCATCTGGATGTGTGTTTCCTTCCCCAGATTAGGCAAATTTTCAACTATTATTTCTTCAAATAAATTTTCTGTCCCCCTTTATCTCTCTCTTCTTCCTCTGAGATTCCTATAATACAAATATTATGACATTTGGAGTCACTGAGTTCCTTAAGTTTATTCTCATGTTGCATAATTCTTCTTTCTCTCCTTTTCCACCTTCATTACTTTCCATTACTTTGTCTCCTAGATCACTAATTCATTCCTCTGCTTCTTCCAGCATGCTGTTCATTGCATCAAGCCTGTTTCTAATTTCATTTGTTATGTTCTTCAACTCTGATTGATTCTTTATAAACTCTTTTTAAAAAAGATTTTATTTATTTATTCATGAGAGACATAGAGAGAGAGACACAGAGAGAGGGGGGGCAGAGACACAGTCAGAGGGAGAAGCAGACTCCATGCAGGGAGACTGACGTGGGACTCGATCCCGGTACTCTAGGATCATGCCCTGAGCCGAAGGCAGGCGCCAAACCACTGAGCCCCCCAGGGATCCCCACTTTTTAAACTCTTAAAAAAAGTAGCTGTTTGAATCCTTTTCAATTCTAGAAATTTACCTAGGAATGGAACTGCTGGATCATTTAATAATTCTATGTTTAAATTTTTTAGGACTTGACAAATTGTTGTAATATTTTAAAAATATCCGCACTAATAGATGTGTGTCATTTTGTATGTTATTGCACCCTGCAATTCTGTTGAATTAATTTATAAGCTCTGGTAGTGTGTGTGTGTGTTTTAGGTATATTTTATATCCTATAGAATGTAATCTTTTATATTCCACAGATCATGACGTTTGTGAATAGAGATTTGCTTTTTTTTTTCAATTTGAATGTCTTTTAATTTTTTTTCTAATTGCTCTGGCTACATCTTTCAGTAAAATCTTGAATAGCAATGATGAAAACGTCATCCTTGTCTTGTTTCCATTCTTAGGGGCAAACATTTCATTCTTTCACCATTCGATGTGATGTTAGCTATCAAGTTTTTATGAACATTTCATAAATGCCATTTATCATTTTGGCAAAGTTCTCTTCTGATCCTAGTTTTCTGAGTGCTTTAATTGTGGATTTTGCCAAATACATTTCCCCCCCACTGAGATGGTTATATTTTTATTCTAGTAATGTGATATGCATTTATCTTTTAAACATATGATAAATATAAAGGGAAATTTTAAAAAATTATTTTAATTATAGTTAACATGTAGTGTAATATTGGTTTCAAGAGTAAATTTAGCAATTCATCACTTACATGCAACACTCAGAGATTATCATAACAAGTGCCCTCCTTAATACTCACCACTCATTTAGCCTATTTCCACCCACCTCCCTCCATCAACCCTCAGTTTTTGAAGGATAGTTTTGCCAGGTATAGAATTCTGGGTGGAAAGCTTTTATTTATATTGGCACTTTCAAGTGCTCAAGTTCATCCATTTTGTTGCCTATTATCAGTACTTCATTCCTTTTTTATGCTGAGTAATTGTCCATTGTATGGTTACACCAGTTGTTTTTTACCCATTTATCTGTTGGTGAATATTTGGTTTTCCATTATCTGGCTATTATGAATAACACTTCTATGTGCATAATTTGTGTATAAGTTTTTGTGTGAATATATTTTTAAAAATTCTCTAAGAGTGGAATTTTGGGGCCATATGGTACCTCTCTGTTTCATATTTTGAGAAACTACCAAACTGTTTTCCAAAGCAGTTTCATCATGTTATATTCCTACCAGCAATGTATGAAGATTCTAGTCTAGGTATACAGACTCTAGACTGTTTCTCTAGACTCTTATCAACACCCATTTAATTTAATTTAATTTAATTTTTATTTGTTTTTATTTACATTCAATTTGCCAACATATAGTATAAAATCCAGTGGTCATCCCATCAAGTCCCCTCCTCAGTGCTCATCACCCAGTTACTCATCCCCCCGACCTCCCCTTCCGCAGCCCCTTGTTCATTTCCCAGAGTCAGGAGTCTCTCATGGTCTGTCTCCCTCTCTAACTTTTCCCTCTCAGTTTCCCTCCTTTCCCTTATAATCCCTTTTATTATTTCTTATATTCCCTGTATGAGTGAGCCCATATAATGTTTGTCCTTCTCCGACTGACTTACTTCACTCATCGTAATACCCTCCAGTTCCATCCACATCAAACCAAATGTTGGGTATTCATCTTTCTGATGCCTGAGTAATATTGCACTGTATACCTAGACCACATCTTCTCTATCCATTCATCTGTCTATGGACACCGAGACTCCTTCCACAGTGTGACTATTGTGGACATTGTTGCTGTGAACATCGGGGTGCAGTTGTCCCAATGTTTCACTGCATCTGAATCTTTGGGGTAAATCCCCAGCAGTGCAATTGCTGGGTCATAGGGCAGATATATTTTTAACTCTCTGAGGAACCTCCACACAGTTTTCCAGAGTGGCTGCACCAGTTCACATTCCCACCAACAGTGCAAGACGGTTCCCCTTTCTCCACATCCTCTCCAACATTTGTGGTTTCCTGTCTTGTTAATTTTCCCCATTCTCACTGGTGTGAGGTGGGAACTCATGGTAGTTTTGATTTGTATTTCCCTGATGGCCAGTGATGCGGAGCATTTTCTCATGTTGGCCATGTGTATGTCTTCCTCTGTGAAATTTCTGTTCATGTCTTTTGCCCATTTCATGATTGGATTGTTTGTTTCTTAGGTGTTGGATTTAATAAGTTCTTTATAGATCTTGGATACTAGTCCTTTATCTGATAGGTCTTTTGCAAATATCTCCTCCCATTCTGTAGGTTGTCTTTTAGTTTTGTTGACTGTTTCTTTTACTGTGCAGGAGCTTTTTATCTTGATGAAGCCCCAATAGTTCATTTTTGCTTTTGTTTCCTTTGCCTTCATGGATACATCTTGCATGAAGTTGCTGTGGACAAGTTCAAAAGGGTGCTGCCTGTGTTCTCCTCTAGGATTTTGATAGATTCCTGTCTCACATTTAGATCTTTCATCCATTTGGAGTGTATCTTGGTGTCTGGTGTAAGAGAATGGTCTAGTTTCATTCTTCTGTATGTGGATGTCCAATTTTCCCAGCACCATTTACTGAAGAGACTGTTTTTTTTCCCCAGTGGAGAGTCTTTCCTGTGTTGTCAAATAATATTTGACCATAGAGTTGAGGACCTATTTTTGGGTACAGCTTAAAATCCAGCATTGTGATGCCCCCGGCTCTGGTTTTCCTTTTCAATATTCCCCTGGCTATTTGGGGTCTTTTCTGATTCCACACAAATCTTAAGATGATTTGTTCCAACTCTCTGAAGAAAGTCCATGGTATTCTGATAGGGGTTGCATTGAACGTGTAAATTTCTCTGGGTAGCATAGACATTTTCACAGTATTTATTCTTCCAATCCATGAGCATGGAATGCTTTTCCATCTCTTTGTGTCTTCCTCAATTTCTTTCAGAAGTGTTCCCTAGTTTTTAGTGTATAGCACCTTTACCTCTTTGGTTAGGTTTATTCCTGGGTATCTTATGATTTTGGGTGCAATTGTAAATGGGATTGACTCCTTACTTTCTCTTTACTCAGTCTCATTGTTAGTGTACAGAAATGCCACTGATTTTTGGGCATTGATTTTGTATCCTGCCACACTGCCAAATTGCTGTATGAGTTCTAGCAATCTTGGGGTGGAGTCTTTGGGTTTTATATATACAATCATGTCATCTGCAAAGAGGGAGAGTTTTACTTCTCCTTTGCCAATTTGAATGCCTTTTATTTCCTTTTGTTGCCTGATTGCTGAGGCTAGGACTTCTAGTACTATGTTGAATAGCAGTGGTGAGAGTGGACATCCCTGTCGTGTTCCTGATCTTAGGGGAAAGACTTTCAGTTTTTCCCCTTTGGGAATCGTATTTATTGTGGGCTTTTCATAGATGGCTTTTAAGATGCTGAGGAATGTTCCCTCTATCCCTACACTCTGAAGAGTTTTAATCAGGAATGGAGGCTATATTTTGTCAAGCAGCTTTATCTGCTTCTATTGAGAGGATCCTATGATTCTTGTTTTTTCTCTTGTTGATGTGATCTATTATGTTGATTGCTTTACGAGTGTTGAACCAGCCTTGCATCCTGGAGATAAATGCCACTTGGTCATGGTGAATAATCTCAATGTACTGTTGGATCCTATTGGCTAGTATCTTGGTGAGAATTTTTGCATCCATTTTTATCAGAGATATTGGTCTATAATTCTCCTTTTTGGTGGAGTCTTTGGTTTTGGGATCAAGGTAATGCTGGCTTCAAAGAATGAGTTTTCAAGTTTTCCTTCCATTTCTATCCTTCAAAAGAACTTAAGTAGAATAGGTATTATTTCTTCTTTAAACATTTGATAGAATTCCCCTGGGAAGCCAGCTAGCCCTGGCTTTTTGTGTTTTGGGAGGTTTTTGATGTCTCCTTCAATTTCTTCACTGGATATTGGTCTGTTTAGGTTTTCTATTTCTTCCTGTTCTACTTTTGGTAATTTGTAGGTTTCCAGAAATACATACATTTCTTCTAGATTGCCTAATTTGTTGCCATAATGCTGCTCATAATATGTTTTTTAAATCATTTGTATTTCCTTGGTATTGGTTGTGATCTATCCTCTTTTGTTCATGATTTTATTAATTTCAGTCTTCTCTCTTTTCTTTTTAATAAGGCTGGCTAATGGTTTATCTATCTTATTAATTCCTTCAAAGAACCAGCTCCTGGTTCTGTCAATCTATTCTACAGTTCTTCTGGTCTCTATTTCATTGAGTTCTGCTCTAATCTTTATTGTTTGTCTTCTCCTGCTTGATTTAGGCTTTATTTGCTGTTCTTTCTCCAGTTCCTTTAGGTGCAAGATTAGCTTGTGTATTTGAGTTTTTCCAATATTTTGAAGGGGGCTTGTATTGCGATGTGTTTCCCTCTTAGGACCACTTTTGCTGTATCCCAAAAATTTTGAACAGTTGTGCTTTCATTTTCATTCATTTCTATGAATCTTTTAAATTCTTCTCTAATTTTCTGGTTGACCCATTCATCTTTTAGCAGGATGCTCTTTAATCTCTACGTGTTTGAATTTCTTCCAAAGTTCTTTTTGTGATTGAGTTCTAGTTTCAGAGCATTATGGTCTGAAAATATGCAGGGGACAATCCCAATCTTTTGGTACTGGTTGAGATATGATTTGTGACCCAGTATGTGGTCTATTCTGGAGAAAGTTCCAGGTGCAATTGAGAAGAATGTGATTCAGTTGCATTAGGACAGAAAGTTCTGTATATATCTGTGAAATCCATCTGGTTCGGTGTATCATATAAAGCTCATGTTTCTTTGGAGACGTTGTGCTTAGAATATCTATCAGTTGCAGAAAACAACTGAAGTCTCCCAGTATTAGTTTATTATTATCTAAGTATCTCTTTACTTTGGTTATTAATTGATTGATATCCTTGGCAGCTCCCACATTAGGGGCATAAATATTCATGATTGTTAGGTCCTCTTGTTGGATAGGCCCTTTAAGTATGATGTAGTGTCCCTCTTCATTTCTCACTACAGTCTGTGGGATAAACTTTAATTTATCTGATATGAAGATTGCTACCCCTGCTTTCCTTTGAGGACCATTTGAATGATAAATGGTTCTCCACCCCTTCATTTTCAGGCTGGAGGTGTCCTTAGGTCTAAGTGAGTCTCTTGTAGACAGCGTGTACATGGGTCTTGCTTTCTTATCCAGTTTGATACCCTGAGTATTTTTATGGGATCATTTAGCCCATTCATGTTCAGAGTAACTATTGAAAGATATGAATTTAGTGTCATTGTAATATGTATTCATTCCCTGTTTCTGTGGATTATTTCTTTGGGATCCTTCTTTCTTTTACAGTGTCCCCCTTAATATCTCTTGCAGGGCTGGCTTGGTGGTCACATAATCTTTCCTTTTCTGTCTATCCTGGAAGCTCTTTATCTCTTCTTCTATTCTGAATGAGAGCCTTGCTGTGTATAGTATTCTCAGCTGCATGTTCTTCCCATTTAGGACCCTGAATATATTCTGCCAGCCCTTTCTGGCCTGTGGAGAGGTCTGCTGTTAATCTGATATATCTCCCCATATAATTTAAGAATCTCTTGTTTTGACCCGCATTAAGAAATTTTCTCTTTATCTTTGATATTTTCAAGTTTCATTATTAAATATCGAGGTGTTGAATGGTTTTCATTGATTTTTTGGGGGGACCCCTGTCTATTTCCTGAATCTGAATGCCTCTTTCCTTCCCCAGATTTAGGATGTTCTCAGCTATGATTTGTTCAAATACACTTTGTGGTCCTCTCTCTCTCTCAGCCTCTTCTGGAATCCCAATAAGATGAATAGTCTTCCTTCTCAAGCCATCATTTATTTACCTAAGCCTTTCATCGTGGATTCTTAATTATTTTTCTCTTTTTTTTCCTCAGCTTCCTTCCTTTCCATCACCTTGTCTTCTATGTCACACAATCTCTCTTCCACCTCATCAACCTGAGCAGTTAGAGCATCCAGTTTAGATTGCCTCTCAGCTAAAGTATTTTTAATTTTTACCTGATTGGATCTCAATTCTGCAGTAACAAAGTCTTTAGAGTCCTTTATGCTTTTTTTTCCCAGAGCGACCAGTAACTTTATAATTGTGCTTCTGAATTGAATTTCTGACATTGCATTTAAATCCAAATTCTGTAGCTCTGTGGCAGAGAGTATTGTTTCCGGTTCTTTGTTTTGTGATGAATTCTTCTTTCTAGTCATTTTGTTCAGCGCAGAGTGGCTGTATGAGTGGGATGAGTCAAAAATATCAACCACTACCTAAGTAAAATACACCCTAGATGATTTTGAAGAGGTCAGAGACCAGAAAATAAAAGAAAAAGAAGAACAGAGCAAAATAAAACCAAATGAACACTAAAGTGAAAAAAATTTTAAAGCAAAGTAGTAAAAATAAGCCAATAACCAAAAACAAAAAAGAAAAAAGTAAAGAAAAGAGGAAAAAGAAAAAAGAAGGGGATGGTGTGGTGAGAAGTTGTAGTGGAGAGAGAACATAGTCTACCCGAGGTGTCCTAGAGGGTGATCCTTTTGATGCTGAGTGTATTTTGTTCTGTATGTTAGGAGATGCTCAGTCCCAAGTTTATATAAACTGGCAATACTTGTAGAAAGCCCCAACATCAATCACAAAAACATAAATGAGATAAAAGAGGGGGGCAGAATGGGAAGGAAGAGAGAATATAATCTCACAGAATGAACCAATGCGGTATTCCCCTTGGTTCTGGGTGCATGCTGGTCATGTTTTAGAAGGTATTAACTTCCATCACTGAAAACAGGACGAGGCAAAAAAAAAAAAAAAAAAAAAAACCACAAAAAACACAAAACAAAAACTCATATCTCATATATCTCCCCAAATTAAATTGAATATGTTGAAGGGAATCCAGAAGCATAAAATATATCTAAGACATGTAATTATAGAAATATGAAAGTCAAAAAGGAAAAAGATTAAAAATGAAGAGTTGGTAAAATATTGTAGTTAAGGCAGGAAAAGAGAAAAAATATTGGAAATTTTTAGTGTGATATACAAACGAGTCATAATAGAAAAAGAAAGAAAAAAGAAAGAAGAAAAAACGACCCTCTAGTTCTATACTATTTTCCCTCAGTCCTGGAGCTTTCCAGCGCTGCTCGGTCAAGAACTCGCTCTTCCCCTGTCCTTCCAGCTGGTCTTCTGGGGAGGGGGGTCTTCTGTGCTGATTCTCAGGTGTGTGCACCTGGGGGAGCTGCCCTGTCCCCCATTGGATGGTGGCTCAGTGGGAGCTGTTGACCCCGTGAGGCCTCCGTTCCCCGGCGGTGCGCTTTCTCCCAGGCGCCCCTCCTCTATTAGTGTCTCTGGGAATCTGGAGGCTTCCCTGCCCCCTCCTGCGGTTCTGCCCAATTTCTCTGCTGTTCGGGAAAACTCCAGCGCAGATTTTTATTTATTTATTTATTTTTATTTTTTATTTTTTTTTTAAATTTTTATTTATTTATGATAGTCACAGAGAGAGAGAGAGGCAGAGACATAGGCAGAGGGAGAAGCAGGCTCCATGCACCGGGAGCCCGACGTGGGATTCGATCCCGGGTCTCCAGGATCGCGCCCTGGGCCAAAGGCAGGTGCCAAACCGCTGCGCCACCCAGGGATCCCAGCGCAGATTTTTAAACTTCCCATTTCTCCGGGGCTGGGCTTTCGTGTCCCAAGGCTTTTGCTGCCTCCCTCAGCCTGGATCCTTGTGCGGCACCTCCCCTACTTGATTCTTATTTATTTATTTACTTTTTTCTGCCTTTTTATGTTAGAACCAAAAACCCTTTTCTCTGTAGCATTCCGCTATTCTCTCTTTACATCTCAGGTGGAATTCATAGGGGCTCAGGATGTTTTGGAAGTTATCTAGGGAAGTTTGTGGGACCAGGTGAGTGGAGGGCCCCTACTACTCTTCTGCCATCTTGCCCCTCTCCTCTATCAACACGTTTTTAAAATTTAGATTCAATGTGCCAAAATATAGTACATCATAGTTTCAGATGTAGTGCTCAATAATTCATCAATTGTGCATAACACCCAGTGCTCATCCCATCATGTACCCTCCTTAATGCCCCATCACCTGGTTCCTCACCCCCCTGCCTACCCCCACTTCAGCAAACCTTGTTTTTTTTTCCAGAGTTAAGAGGTCCTCATGGTATGTCTCCCTCTCTAATTTTTTTCCCCATTCAGTTTCCCCTCTTATCCCCTATGATCCTCGGCACTGTTTCTTTTATTCCACAGATGAGTGAAACTGTATGATAATTGTCTTTCTTTGACTGACTTATTTCACTCAGCATAATACTCTCCAGTTCCATCCACTTTAAAGTAAATGGTGGGTATTCATTTTGATGGCTGGGTATGTATGTATGTATATATATATCACATCTCCTTTATCCATTCATCTGTCAAAGGACATTGAGGATCCTTCCACAGTTTGGTTATTGTGGAAATTACTGCTGTGAACATTGGGGTGCAGGTGTCCTGGTGTTTCACTATATCTGAATCTTTGGGATAAATCCCCAGGAGTGCAATTGGTGGGTCATAGGGTAGCTCTATTTTCAACTTTTGAGGAGCTTCCACAATGTTTTCCAGAGTGGCTGCACCGGATTGCATTCCCGTCAAGAGTATGAGAAGGTTCCGTTTTCTCCACATTCTCACCAACATTTGTTTTTTTCTTGTCTTCTTAATTTTAGCCACTGGTGTAAAGTGGTATCTTTATGGTTTTGATTTGTATTTCCCTGATGACAAGTTACATGGAGCATTTTTTCATATGCCTGTTGACAATATTTAGGTCTTCTTTGGAGAAATGTCTGTTCAGGTCTTCTGCCTATTTTTTGACTGGAATGTTTGTTTTTTGGATGTTGAGTTTGATAAGTTCTTTATAGATCTTGGATACTGGCCCTTTATCTATTATGTCATACACAAATATCTTCCATCTGTAGGTTGTCGCTTAGTTTTGTTGACTGTTTCTTTTGCTGTGCAGAATCTTTTTATCTTGAAGTTCCAATAGTTTGTTTTTGCCTTTGTTTCCCTTGCCTTTAGAGATGTGTCTTTCAAGAAGTTGCTGCTGCCAAGGTAAAAATGTTCCTGCCTGCGTTTTTCTTTAGGATTTTGATGGATTCCTGTCTCACATTTAGATCTTTCATCTATTTTTATTTTTTATCTTTCTGTATGATGTAAGAAAATGGTCTAGTTTCATTATTCTGTGTGTGGCTTTCCAATTTTCTCAACACCATTTATTGAAGAAATTACCTTTTTTACATTGGATATTCTTTCCCACTTTGTTGAAGATTAGTTGACCATAGAGTTGAGGGCTCATTTCTGGGTTCTCTATTCTGTTCCATTGATCTATGTGTCTGTGTTTCTGCCAGGGCCTCACTGTCTTGATGATCACAGCTTTGTAGTACAACCTGAAATCCGGCATTGTGAGGCCCCTGGCTCTGGTTTTCCTTTTCAATATTCCCCTGGCTATTTGGGGTCTTTTCTGATTCCACACAAATCTTAAGATGATTTGTTCCAACCCTCTGAAGAAAGTCCATGGTATTTTGATAGGGGTTACATTGAACATGTAAATGCCCTGGGTAGCGTTGACATTTTCACAATATTTATTCTTCCAATCCATGAACATGGAATGTTTTTCCATCTCTTTGTGTCTTCCTCAATTTCTTTCAGAAGTGTTCCCTAGTTTTTAGGGTATAGACCCTTTACCTCTTTGGTTAGGTTTATTCCTGGGTATCTTATGGTTTTGAGTGTAATTGTAAATGGGATTGACTCCTTAATTTCTCTTTACTCAGTCTCATTGTTAGTGTACAGAAATGCCACTGATTTCTGGGCATTGATTTTGTATCCTGCCACACTGCCGAATTGCTGTATGAGTTCTAGCAATCTTGGGGCGGAGTTTTTTGGGTTCTCCACGTACAGTATCATGTCATCTGGGAGGAGGGAGAGATTGACTTCTTCTTTGCCAATTTGAATGCCTTTTATTTCTTTTTATTGCCTGATTGCTGAGGCTAGGACTTCTAGTACTATGTTGAATAGCAGTGGTGAGAGTGGACATCCCTGTTGTGTTCCTGATCTTAGAGGGAGAAAGCTTTCCCCCCCTGAGAATAATATTCACTGTGGGCTTTTCATAGATGGTTTTTTATATTTTCAGGTGTGTTCCTTCTATCTGTACATTTTGGAGTGTTTTAATCAAGAAAGGATACTGTACTTTGTCAAATGCTTTTTCTTCATACATTGAGAGGATCATATGCTTCTTGTCTTTTATTAATGTGATCTATCACATTGATTGATATTTTTTATTATTGAATCACCCTTGAACTCCAGGAATAAATCCCACTGATTGTAGTGAATAGTCCCTTAGATGTACTGTTGGATATAATTGCTTAATATCTTGGTGAGTATTTTGACATTCATGTTCATCAGGGATATTGATCTGTAATTCTCCTTTTTGGTTGGGTCTTTGTTTATTTTTGGAATCAAGGTGATGCTGGCCTCATAGAATGATTATGGAAGTTTTTCTTCCATTTCTATCTTCTGAAACAGCCTCAGTAGAATAGGTATTATTTCTTCTTTTAATATTTGGTAGACTTCCCCTGGGAATCCATCTGATCTTGGACTTTTGTATCTTGGGAGGTTTTCGATTATGGCTTCAATTTCCTTACTGGTTATGGGTCTGTTCAGGTTTTCTATTTCTTCCTATTTCAGCCTTGGTAGTTTATAAATATCCAGGAATGCATCCATTTCTTCCAGATTGCCTTATTTGTTGGCATATATTTGCTTTTACTACATTCTTAAAATTGTATTTCCAAGTGTTGGTTGTGACCTCTCTTATTTAATTCATGATTTTATTAATTTGAACTTTTTCTCTTTTCTTTTTAGTAAGGCTGGTTAGTGGTTTATCTTATTAATTCTTTAAAAAAAAATAACAGCTCCCAGTTTTGTTGATCTGTTCTACTATTATTTTTGTCTCTATTTAATTGAGTTCTGCTCGAATCTTTATTGCTTTTCTTCTCCTTCTTTATTTAGGCTTTATTTGTTGTTTCTCTCTGCTCCTTTAGGTGCAAGATCAGTTTGTGTATTTGGAATTTATATAATTTTTTAGAGTGGCTTGTATTGAAATACACTTCCCTGTTAGGACTGCTTTTGCTGTATCCCAAAAGTTTTGAATAGTTTGCATGCTTACATTTTTGTTAGTTTGCATGAATCTACTTAATTCTTTAATTTCCTAGTTGACACATTCATTTTTTAGTAGGAGGCTCTTTAACTTCCAAGTGTTTGAGTTCCTTCCAAATTTCCTCTTCTGATTGAGTTTATTTCAAAGCATTGTGATCTGAAAGTATGCAAGGAATAATCCCAATCTTTTGGGATCAGTTGATACTTCATTTGTGATTGAGTATGTGGTCTATTCTGGAGAAAGTTCCATAGGCAGTTGGGAAGATTGTGTATTCAGTTGCATTAGGACGGAATGTTCTGTATATATCTGTGATCTTTCTAGTCCAGTTTATCATCCAAAGCCTTTGTTTCTTTGTTGATCTTCTGCTTAGATAATTTGTCCCTTGCTGAGAGTGGAGTGTGGGGTTTTGAAGTCTCCTACTATTAATGTATTATTATCCGCATGTCTCCTTACTTTGGTTATTAATTGGTTGATAAAATTGGCGGCTCCCAAATTAGAAGCATAAATATTCACAATTGCTAGATGATCTTTTCTGGGTAGACACTTTAAGTATGATATAGTGTCCCTCTTCATATCTTACTACAGTCCTTGGTTTAAGATCTAATTTATTTGATATTAGGATTGCTATCCCAATCTACCTTAGCTATCTTTGAGGTCCATTTGCATGGTCAATTGTTCTCCACCCCCTCATTTTCAGTCTGAAGTTGACTTTAGGTCTAAAATGAGTCCCTTACAGACAACATATGAATGGATCTTGTGCTTTTATCCAATCTGATACTCTGTGTCTTTTGGCTGGAGTATTTAGCTATTTCACATTCAGAGTAACTATTGAAAAATATGAATTTATTGCATTTATTACCTATACAGTCCTTGTTTCTGTAGATTGTCTCTGTGTCTTGGGCTCCCTCTTTGCATACAGGTTCCCCCATAATATTTCCTGCAGGACTGGTTTGGTGGTCACATATTCTTGCAGGCCTGTCTATCCTGGAAGCTCTTCATCTCTCCTTCTATTCTGAATGAGATCCTTGCTGTGTATAGTATTCTTGGTTGCATGTTCTTCTTATTTAGAACCCTGAATATATCCTGCCAGCCCTTTCTGGCCTGCTACGTCTCTGTGGAGAGGTCTGCTGTTAATCTAATATTTCTCCCTTTGTATGGTAGGAATCTTTTCTAAGGCTGCTTTCAGGATTTTCTCTTTAGCTCTGAAATTTGCAAGCTTTGCTATTATATGTTGGGGTATTGACCTATTTTTATTGATTTTTGGTGGAGTCCTCTCTACCTCTTGGATATGAGTGCTTATGCCCTTTCCCAGATTAGGGAAGTTCTCAGCTATGATTTGCTCAAGTATACCTTCTGGTCCTCTCTCTCTCTCTGTGTGCCCTCAGGAATTCCAATAATTCTGATGTTATTTATTTATTTGTTTGTTTATTTATTATTATTATTTTAAAAATAATCTATTGCTTATTTCCTAGAGCCTCACCTTGTGGGCTCTTAGTTTTTTTTCTCTTTTTCTTAGCTTCCTTCCTTTCCATTAACTTGTCTTCTATGTTGCTTATTCTCTTTTCTGCCTCATATACTCTAGCTGTTAGAGTATCCAGTTTAGACTGCATCTAAGTTAAAGTATTTTTAATTTTGGTCTGATTAGACCTCATTTCTGCACTAAGAAATTCTCTAGAGTTTTTTATGTATTTTATGTATTATGAAACAGCTTTAGTAGTGTTGCCTGTTTCAAAAGATAGAAATGGAAGGAATACTTCCAAACTCGTTTTATGAGGCTAGCATTAGCTTGATCCCCAAACCAGACAAAGAGCCCACCAAAAAGGAGAATTATAGACCAATATCCCTGATGAACATGGATGCAAAAATTCTCACCAAGATACTAGCCAATAGGATCCACCAGTACATTAAGAGGATTAATCACCAAGATCAAGTGGGATTTATCCCCAGGATGCAAGGAGTGGTTCAACACTCATAAAGCAATCAATGTGATTGATCAGATCAGCAAGAGAAAAAACAAGGACCAGATGATCCTCTCAATAGATGCAGAGAAAGCATTTGACAAAATATAGCATCCATTCTTGATCAAAACTCTTCAGAGTGTAGGGATAGAGGAAACATTCCTCAGCATCTTAAAAGCCATCTACAAAAAACCCACAGCAAATATCATTCTCAATGGGGAAACACTGGGAGCTTTTCCCCTAAGATCAGGAACATGACAGGGATGTCCACTCTCACCACTGCTATTCAACATAGTACTAGAAGTCCCAGCCTCAGCAATAAGGCAACAAAAAGAAATAAAAGGCATTCAAATTGGCAAAGAAGAAGTCAAACTCTCCCTCTTCTCAGATGACAGGATACTGTACACACACACACAAAAAGAAGATGTGGTCTATATATACAGTGGAATATTCCTCAGCCATTAGAAATGACAAATACCCGCCATTTACTTCAACATGGTTGGAACTGGAGGGTATTATGCTGAGTGAAGGAAGTTAGTTGGAGAAGGACAATCATCATATGGTCTTACTCATACGGGGAATATAAGAAATAGTGAAGGGGATTATAAGGGAAGGAGGGGGACTGAGTGGGAGAAAATTAGAGAGGGAGACAAACCATGAGAGACTCCTAACTCTGGGAAACAAACAAAGGGTTGCAGAAGGAGTGGTGGGCAGGGGGATGGGGTGCCTGGGTGACGGGCACTGAGGGAGGCACTTGACGGGACGATCACTGGGTGTTATACTATATGTTGTCAAATTGAATTTATATAAATTTTTCTTATAAAGAAACAAGAAGAATCACATATTGAAAACAGCAAAAGGATCTGTTATTTCTTTTCATTAGGTAGAAGGTGGACATAAAGAAAATCTGTTTTGTAACTGTATAAGATCACTTAGCATGAATTAAATCACAGAAAAATTAAAATATATAACATAACCAACTTGTTTAGAATGCAATCAAATTTATACAGCATGCTGAGATACCTAACTGAATTATGTTTCAATTCCCATATTTCTTTCATTTTCATTTTGAAAGTTACATTAAGTAAAAAATAACTCCTCTGAGTATACTTTTGATGTTTTCGGTGAGTGAAATATTAATCTCAGCCAAGTTCACTCTTAGTATCAGAAAGCAGAAGTTCAGGTTGTTCTGGCCTAATTGCCATTTAATACCAAAGTCATATTTATTAGCACTTATTTTTATTGAGAAAATAGTCACTTCTGCTTTTAGATATTTTTCTATAGTCTGATGAAGTATCATGTGGTTCTAGCATATTCCAGGTCAAAAGTAGAATATTTACTAGGAAAAGAAGTCAACATTCCACATCTCTACAGACTTAAATTTAAAAATATGAAAATGAGATAATAAATTATACAGGCATTTCTGCTAACAATTGGCTAATTTAAAAGCCTATAAAATTTATATATGTGTTAGTCTTTATGCTTATTGAGAAAAATTGAGATTCTTTGTATTATAAAGTTAATCTACTATGGTCATTTTATTATATTTATAAAATATTTTACTAAGAGGAAAACCATTAGCTATATTAACTCTGTGAGAGGCTATAAAGTCCTTGGTTAAGTCAATACATCAGAGGTCAGCCAGGTGATATCAGCAAGCTAGTCATTGCGAAGTTAAGGAATTAGGTCAAACCTCAGTGGCAAACATAGTGGCAAGAAAAACTCCAATAAATACCATTTCCTATGATAAACATCCATGATCTCAAGATTGTACTGGTATTATCTAAAAGTTTTATCATATGTAAACAGACTACCACGGAATATTACTTGGCAATCAAAAGTAATGAAATCTTTCCATTTGCAATGACATGGTTGGAAGTAGAGGATATTATGCTTAGTGAAATAAGTCAGTCAGAGAAAGACAAATATATGATTTTACTATATGTGGAATTTAAGAAACAAAACAGATGACCATGGGGAAGAGAAGGAAAAATAAGAGGATAACAGAGACGAAGGGAACCATGAGACGTAACTGTAGGTTGAAACAAACTGAGAGTCGCTGGAGAGGAGGTAGGTGGGGATGGGGTACCTAGGAAGTGGGCATTCAGGAGGGCACTTGAAGTAATGAGCGCGTAATGTTTAATGCAACTGATGAATCACTGAATTCTACCTCTGAAACTAATAATACAGTCTATATTAATTAAATTGAATTTAAATTTAAAAAACTAAAAACAAAAAATACACAAACGCATTTTTAAAATGACAACATAGAAAATAAAATAGAACTTAAAATTTATCATAAAGGTTATATAATATTTTCTAACCTTCTCCTGTCTTTCTAATCAAGGGTAATGATTAGTGAAGCACTTAATCTCAAAATCAATTGCTTCTCCCATGGCTGAATTTAAGATATCTGAAGTTTATGACCTTTTAATTCCATTTAGCGATGTAGAGAGGCTTATTTGGACATGAACATTACATTATAGAGTGTTTTGACTATTCAGCTAAATATGAGGTAACGATTTCTAACAATAGTAATAAGAAGTAAAGAGAACGAGAGGAAATTTTGGAGGAGATGGACATGTTATGGCGTAGATCATGTTATGTGATGGTCATGGGTGTGTACCTAGAGCCAAACTCATCAAGTCATATGCATTATATATGTACAATTTTTTTAAAATGTCGATCATTTGTTAAAGAAGTTTAACAAAAATAATTGTTTAAAAAGGAGCAAGCTGCTTAAAGGGTAATGAAGCTTCTATCAGTGGAAGTGACAAATGGTCTTCCTAGAGGGTTGAGGCTCTCCAACCTTACAACCTTTCCAATGTTTCATATCTCATTCAGTTTTAAGATTCAGAAAATGCTAGCCCAAGAGTGCCATAGGCACCAACAAAGCCAGGAATCTTACTGTTTCTTTACACATCTTCTATAATTGGGTACCACTGAAACTGTATTTAGGGAAAATTATAATCGCATATCTCTTAGCTTTAATTCATGGAAATGTGCAGGGGGCAAACCATAATGTTGATTAAGTCACTGACCTGAGGCTTTGATTCTTTGCCTCTCCTCCCAACTCAGGCCTTACTCCTTTCCGTACCCACACTCCGCTTCTGAATTCCCATGTGGATACAGGCATAAAACTAAAGAACCTACTAGTGAAATAGGAAACATCTTCCACTCAACAACCACAAGGCTTCCTTCTGAACATCAACTTTCTGCTTCCAGAAGAGACTGCCTGAAGCCCAGTCTCCTCTCCACTTTAGTCTGAAGAAGCAAAGAGTAGCAGGAAGGTGAGAGACCCACACTCTGGTGGCAGGGGGGAAAAAGGTGCCCTTGTTTTGTTTTTGTTCCTTTCTGAGTGGTCCACAGCTGGAGAGACGGTTGGTCAAACAGGTGCTGGACAGGTAGCTCAGAGCTTCCTTACTGACAATTAAAGAGCAGTGGAGAAAAAGGTATTTCCAGGAACTGCATGCTAAGTAAGCTGCTTCATGTACCCTCTGCTGCTTTCCACCCCCTCGCACCCCCAAGGTGGTTCTCCAGAGGCAGCAGCTGCTCAAGTTGAGCAAGGTGAATTGGGGAGAGTACCATCTTAGGGAAAGTACCTTCAAATCACCCACATGGCTTCTGCTACCTTCTCATGAACACAAGCTTCTTCTAGTATCTTTTCTAAGGCTGGTCTTCCTGGAGTGATCCTAGCTACATTTAAATCATGCTATTATTATTCCTATTTACAGATGAGAAATATTTCCATGCTCACATCATGACCAAGCTAGGAATTTAGAATATGGTGTGCACCCTTTGAGAAATATACCTCTCAAGAATTTTGTGCCAGATTTCTTCCCTTTGCCCCTCCAGGACTACTCTCCATCTTTCCTGGTGCCATGGGTAACTGACCAGAATGACCACACAATGGCCCCTTGCCTTCCAGCTTCTAGTTGGTGTTGGCCAGTGGAGATCCTGGAGGATATGAGATCAAGGAGGAGAGCAGCTTTCCTTCATACCCAACTGTATTGGCATTAGCTGAGTTCATCATTATTCCTCTTTAGATGGCCCTTTCTACTCAACTCTCCTTCTGGGTTCTGGGCTTTCAGTACACTTAGGAGTGGTAAGAGCTTCCTTGTTACAAGGGCAGGAATAAGCTTCACTTTCCTTTGTGGTTTCTTGTCCACTTTTATAAGCAGGCCCTTTGTTAAACCCTGCTCAAATGTCCTAATTTCAAAATACTCTAATCACGTTTTCTGTTGGAACCTTGAAACAAATATCGATCTTACATTAAAAAAGAACCACAACTATTGAAGAGAAAAGATTTTATTAATGCGTTGGTGAGAACTATATATTTCAAAGATGCAGAAATTGATGAAGTGGAAGGGGAGGTGGGTGGGGGTGGGGGTGACTAGGTGGCGGGCACTGACGGGGGCACTTGACGGGATGAGCACTGGGTGTTACTCTGTATGTTGACAAATTGAACACCAATAAAAAATAAATTTATTAAAAAATGAAAAAATGTCTGAAAGAAAACATAAAAAATGTCTGAGAGAAAACATAAAAAAAAAAAGAAATTGATGAAGAATCTTATTTCAAGGTCTCAACCAACCCCAAGGGCCACCATGGCATGGAAATATTATTTGCAGTACAGGGGGCAGCTCTGTATCCTAACTAGGACTCTAAGCACAATATTAAAGAGCCTTTCCTTTGGTTTTGTTATTGCTTGACCTTGACATTTTCTTTTGGAATGAAAGATGTAGGATAGCATTCAAAGTTACTGCTGCAGTGGGATGCAGTTAACCAGGTATTTTCTTCTCTGAGCAGAAAGTATCTGAAACCTCTAGGAGTTCTTCTCTACTTGGGATGAATATCCCAAACATGGTGGCAGCATGGGGGCACAGGAAGGCCAACTACACCCCTGAGAAGCAAACACGGCGTATGGAATCTTCTCCTCCCACTCCCACTTGTTCTCCTTACTGTGTTTAGGGCTTGCTCTAAAAAACAAGCTTAAAAAACCCTGAAAGTCTAATCATTATGGTCCAGCAACACAGTGAAGCAGGCAGATGTACTCACTGAAGTATAATTGTGAGCGCTGTGTTGAGTTTATGTTTGTGACGCAAAGTTAAATGAATAAAGCAGAACATTAGGTAGTGTATGAAGCATGGTTGTAACTCTAATACACACACGTATATAGGAAACACGTGTTTATATAAACACACATGTACATAGGAAAATTCTTGGGGGGATGCAAGAAAACAGTGATAAGTAACAGTGTAAGTAATAGGGTTATGGGTATTATTATTATTATTATTATTTTTCTCTACCAGATGTTTGTTAGAAGAAATGACTCTCTTGGGCCTTTTGATCTGTTACACGTCTTGTTGGGAATGCTGAGCTGCAAGGCCATTTAGGTGGGCCACTCCTCAGGGTTGTGTGGGTAGTTAGTGACCTTGAGAGATAAGGTAACATTTTTCTCCAAAGAGTAGGCTTGTTTGCTGCCTGCTGTAGAAGCAGGAGATTGTCTAAGCTCTGGGTTCCTTAGTCGCGACGCAAAGGCTCTGTGCGCAGAGCATTCATCTGAGCCCATGACATCACCTGGGTGACGATTTAGCAGAGGGAACCGACACAAGCAGGCTGATGAGTGAGCTTCTTGTTGCGCTGCAAGTGATCAAGTTCTTGGTCTCTGACCCAGAAGTCTGGTATCGTCTGTCCGCATCCGTGGAACAGTAACAGGCAGATTTACTAGCTCGTATGGAGGGTAAGAGAAATCCTACACCAATAGTCTTTAACATTATTGCAAAACCAATTTGTAATGATTTGTTTACTATTTATTTTTCCCACAGGACTGCAAATTTTAAAGGATAAGAAATATTTCTCTTTCTCATCCCTGTTTAACCAAAGCTGACGGGAGACCCTGGCACAGGGTAAGTTTCAACAAACAATTGTTGATTGATGGATAAGGAGCAAGTGCACATAAAAAGCAAGTTATGAGAATGATTCCAAACCCAAACATGAAAGTTTGAAGGCAAGACCTGATAGTTTGCAATCATATCTCCCTATTGTTCAATAACCATTAAAAATACACTGTTTATCAAGTACCTACAAGCCAAGCCCACTTGTAGATTACTTTTCAAAATTATCACATTCACAATCTCTTTTCTCAGGTTGAAGGCACTTTCACACACACTAGATCCTAGGCACAAGTCTGTGTGTTGGCAACCCCAAAGTGAAGCCAGCAATAATAGTAGGCAGTTTACTGAGGAGTTACTATGTTCCACACACGGTCCTACACTCTTTGGTGCGTTAGTTTGCTTAACCATCACACCGACCCCGTGAGCACATGACTTTACTTTCCTTATTTTACATTTGAGAAAATTGAAGAACAAGGAGGTAACTGACTTTTCCAGTCAACCTGCTTCTGAGCAGCAGCAGCAGCAGAACAAGTAGTCACGCTGATACCAGACCAAGTCACTGAAGCTGTAAAGTGCAGAGAATACGAGTAAGTCCCCTGTTGAGGTCAGCTAGCTGCTAAGGGCCAGAGCTGAGACACATACTCTGCTCACTTATGAGTAATGCTTGCACCCAAATCCCAGATCTGATAGTCATAACCAATCCAAAAATAACTTTCCTGCCCTGCCTCTGTGGTTAGAGGCACCTCACAGGGCGGCCACCCTGGGTTTCTGACAACTCTTGTCCATTCTGCTTGCCTGGTGCCCGCTCGTCCAGCTGCCTCCCTCCGGCCCGTGGCCTCGAGCACACTTTATTTATTTTTTTATATAAATTTATTTTTTATTGGTGTTCAATTTGCCAACATACAGAATAACACCCAGTGCTCATCCCATGAAGTGCCCCCCTAAGTGCTCGTCACCCCCACCCCCCGCCCACCTCCCCTTCCACCCCCCGCCCCAGTTCCTTTCCCAGAGTTAGGAGTCTTCATGTTCCATTTCTCTTTCTGATATTTCCCACTCATTTTCTCTCCTTTCCCTTTTTTTCCCTTTCACTATTTTTTATATTCTCCAAATGAATGAGATCATATAATGTTTGTCCTTCTCCGATTGACTTACTTCACTCAGCATAATCCCCTCCAGTTCCATCCACGTGGAAGCACATGGTGGGTATTTGTTGTTTCTAAGGCTGAGGAATATTCCATTGTGTACATAGACCACAGCTTCACACTTTAAAGAAGGGTTGGTCATGGCAGCAGGAAAGAGGTCAGAGTTCTCACTTTCATGCTCCTGAATCTGAAGGCGTAATTCTGACCCGAGGGCTCTGAGTCCTGTAGCTGTGGGGTCCTGAATCATTAGTGACAGGACTGGGCCAGATCGTCTCTAAAATCTCTCATTCTCTGTATGTCATGTACAACGTGTCGCGCCATTTGTGACTCCTTTGGAGGACCTGAGGTCTTCCACTTCCGATCAGAACCACTAAATGAGCGCTACCCTGCCCCTAAATTCTTCCCATTGCCGTTGGCAGCCTAGGGCTCTCCTGGGCTTTATCAATAAATCACACATCACATCAAAACTTTACTACCCTATGTTTCTTCCCACTGGGTCCTGTGCTTATCTGTGACAAAAGATGCTGAATTTTTAGCATATAAGTTAGGATTTTAGATTTCCTGTTAATACTTTATTTCTTCCAAAAAAAAAAAACCCATAATACGTTAACTCTTTTAAACTATATTGCAAAAGATTAATATCCTCCAATATTTTGATTCTTACAGATCAGAAACAAGTCCACTGACCTACAGCATATTAATCCTGAAGGTGCCAAAATTTTATTTGTATGTGATAGGAAGGAGACTGAATGAATTAGCAAGCATGTCATTGATTTATTAAGTCAACAGATATATATTTACTGAACACTTACTACGTGCTAGGCACTGTGGCTAGGTGCAAGATAGAAATGAGTAAGAAAATAAATATATACTCAAGGGTTCATGGTTTAAGGGAAAGACAGACACGCATAAATTATATCTTGTTCCATAATGTATCAACACACGTGAGCGAGTGACAAACCACTTGGGGAGATCCAGAAAGGCTTTACAAAGGAAGGGGCATTTTAACTGGAAGCTTCATCTGAATTTCACCCCACAAACCATATTCAGTGACTCTTTGCCCCACAGTTATGGGCAGCAGTTGACAGGAAGATAGATTAATGTGGGCGAAACCGTAAAATTTCCCCCTCACTTTTGAGTGGCAAAGGGATCCTCTAGAGGGAGCCATATGATTGTGGGAGAGGAGCAAGGCACCCTTTGTGGTGTGTTTGGTTAACTCCTCACTCATGAAACATTTTTGTTTTAATGACAGTTGTTCCCAAACCCCAAATCATTATATATATATATATATTCAGTGATCCTATAAACCCAACTCTTATTTCCAAGTAACTTATTCATTTCCTTACTTGGTGGAAATGAAACCTGAGTTGGCTAATAGTATCTAATGTAGGTAACAAATCCAGATCTTTCCATGAAATTTAACAGAAGGGCCCTTGTGGGTAGGGTTCCTTCCTCTTTGAATGTGGACTCTCATACAGGCTTGGCCATGTCTCTGCAGGAGTTTTCTGAAAGATAAAACAAGCCTCTGGTGCCTGTCTATGAATTAATGTTATTTCAGAACACAGTTCTTTCTTTTCTGTTTTGAAAAGCAAAAGCAAAAATGTATAGTTTCGCAGCTTTGGAGACCAGCAGTCTGACATAAAGGTGGTGGCAGGTGGTTCCATCTGAGGGTCCCTTGTAGTTTGCTGTCAACCTTTGGTGTATCCAACCCTTGCCTTCGTCTTCACATGACTTCTCACTGTGTGTGTGTCTGTCTTTAAATCTCCCTTTTGTAGGATGACAGCAGCCACATTGGTTTAGAGCCCACCCTAATAACCGTATTTTAACCCGATAACTTCTGTAAAGACCCTGTCTCCAGATAAGGTCAAATCCTGAGATATTGGACACCGAGGCATATAAATTTGAGAGGAATAAAGTTCAACCCGTAACAATGCCCAAGCTAGAAACTTCACTCTTCGCTGTAAATGTTCCCTCTCCCTCCCCAGTCATTAGCTGTGCTTCATTTCTTCTCTCCATGTCCACCCCCTTAGTCTGCCCTTTCCTCTCCAGGTGACTTCCGCCTCCTGACTCACTTCCTCCCGCCAGTCCTCCCTACAAACAGCTGTCGTCCTAAAACCATACAGGACTAGATTTGTTACTTCGTCACGGTTGCTCAAGGACACAGAGCGACTCTCTGATACTTCCAAAACCAACCTAGAAAGTCTCGGCCTTGTTCCAAAGCTCTCCATTTCTCCTTGGTAGGTTAGCCCACTCTGGGGAGGCGAGCCAGCTCCTGCGGACCACACACATCAGGTGTATTCCTGCCAAACCCTCTTGCTGTTTCGCTGCCTAGAATGCCCTCTTCTATCTACTCAAAACCTGTACGTACCGTCAGAGCCAGTCTAAATCGCACTTCTTCAGTGACACCTTCCCTGATGGTTCCCATCTTAGAATTTTTTTTCCCAAAGAAACAAGAGCTTTATTTTTTTTATAAATTTATTTTATTTTGGTGTTCAATTTGTCAAATATAGCATAACACCCAGTGCTCATCCTGTCAAGTGCCCCCCTCAGTGCCCGTCACCCAGTCACCCCCACCCCCCACCTCTTCTTCCACCACCCCTAGTTTGTTTCCCAGAGTTAGGAGCCCATCTTAGAATTTTACCAGGATTTTCTACAACCAGTACCTTACAGTTCTGATTTTTGTTTTTAACTATTTCTTGTAAGTGGAGGCCCTTCAAGCAAGCTGTGAGCTGCCTGAGGGCAGGACCATGACTGTAATTTCTCTTATGTCCTTCTCTCTGCCCAACACAGTGTCTGAGACATATAAGATATCAGTAAATGTTGGTTGAATGAAGCAATACATGAGCCAATGATCTAGTGAATGAAAGAGACTGATTTAATGATTTCATGAATGAATGATGATGCTAAGAGTAGGGTTCTGAAACATTTGTAGTGATGATGGCTGCCTCAACTTGATGGAGGCTTCCTTCCTAAGAGGCATGCTGTGCCTGACTTTGTCCTTACTTGGAGGGCTGAAGTGACCACAGAAATGTGCTCTAGCTCATCAAGAAATGAAGAGACACCTGGAGCACCCATCTCCGTCTCTCACTTTACAGCCTGTAGCTCAAGGTTCTTTTCAAAGAAGTATTGTATTTTAGACCTTCACAGACACAGGAGGAGTGACTTAGGTCTTCAGGAGGAGATCTGTGTACAGTCTTTAGGAGATCAGGGTAGGTTTGTCCACTTGTGCTGCTGACAACCATGACCCATAATGAGGCATCCTGAGGCTTCTCAATGTGTTGACCAAAGGGCAAGGATGTAGCCGTAGCTATTATTCAGTACTGTAAAAACATGGCTCAAGAACACCTTAACCAATGGACTTCTTCTTCTTTTCATTCTTTCTTCTTTCTTCTTCTTCTTCTTTTTTTTTTTTTTTTTTTACCAATGGACTTCTTGATTACCTTTAGCGACAGAGAAGTAATAAAGACCATCGACCAAAGGGTAACCCTCAAGGTGAGAGGTCATTGTTTATTCATATACTCTCTATAGCAGCCATCACAAGGCTAGAAACAGATGCTACCTCACAATGAAAATGCAAGTAACATACACAAACATTTAAAAGTCCCCAGAACAGGGGTGCCTGGTTGGCTTACTTGGTTAAGTGTCTGACTTAGTTTCAGCTCAGGTCATGGTCTCAGGATCATGAGGTTGAGCCCCGCATCAGGCTCTGGGCTCAGTGCAGAGTCGGCTTGGGATTCTCTGTCTCTCCCTCTGCCCCTCCTCCCACTCATGCTCACTCTCTCTCTCTTTCTCTATTTTAGATGTTAATTTATTATTAAATAAATATTAAATAAAATAAAATCTTTTAAATAAATAAATAGTCCCCAGAAGAAAGAAGGGCCACTCTCCGCTCATGATGGGAGCCCTGGGTTCTGTGATAAGTGGAGAAGCCCTTGGGAGCCAACTGCTATCAGGGTCTGGGCAGAAGACAGAGGGAAAAAAAAAAACAAACAACTATCTTTCTGATGGTCCTACTTTGGTTTGTGTAAGGACTGGAGTTGGAGACAGTTGTGGCATTTAACCATCAGAATAGGCCAGCGAAGAGCCAGCATGGAAGGAGAATTAGCCATTTCTACTCTAAATACAGGCCCAGCCAGGGCGAGTTACATAATTTGTAGGTACAAATTATTGTAGTGCAAAATGAAAATGAGGAATTCCTTGTACAAAAATGTCAAAGAATATTTTTTAAAAAATCTCAAGATGGTGACAGCAAAGGACCAAGTACGGGGTTCTTTTGAGCACAAGATCTTGTGTGATTGCCCAGGATGTATGCTTGGGAAGCCAACCCTAGATCCAGTCCCTGGAGGAGAACAGTGTTCAGTCTGAACCCATGAGAGCCCGCTTACACTCAAGCTCTCCTGTGTCAGAGCCGTTGTACCTGCAGTTGTTTCCACCTGGAACACCTTGAACATCTTTCATCCCTGCAGTGTACAGTTTTCTTCTTGGGTGGTGGCTAGGATGTTTGCTAATAATAATTTATTCAGGGCACATTTTATGTGTTTCTATATATGTGTTACATCTAAACAAAAAATATTCTTTAAGAAAAACAACTTTAATTTGCCATCTTGACTCTTGTTTGACAAAGTAAATTTCAGAGAAGCTCAGAAAGAAACGAGCACTCCTAGTACCAGGATAGGGAGTGAGAAGTTGGTGTCACCTGGGTATCCACCTGGGTGTGCAGCAGGGCCGGGAGGAAAGCAGAACTTAGAGAAGATGGGGAAAGACTTCTGGGAAGAGGGAAAGAGGGACCCTGAGAACTCAAGATGAAAATGAATCTGTTTGTGTTAGGGCTGGCATAACATGGTGGTGGCTACCTAGAATGGGAAGTGACTGAGGAACCAGCGGAGACAGTGCTGATTGGTCAAATTAATGTCAATTTTACTTGTATAACCCAAAGTTGCTGTCATGTGTGATGTATGTATTTGTATAGAATCCAATCATTTTATAATGGATAATGCCTGAAAACGAGTGAGACAGTGGTGATATTAGATTACAGTTGTGTACTCTGATTTTAGAGACTTAATTTCAAATTTTAACACTGCCAATTTCTAACTAGGTGACCCTGGCAAGATTCTGGGCCTCAGTTTCTTCATCTATAAAGTAAGAATAATAATAGTATCCACATTTTAGGGTGGTTTGTACGAGGATTAAATGAATCAATACGTGTACTGTGTTTAGGTTACCAAGACATGGTTAATACTCCACAAATGTCACCATTTATTATTGGGGTTAAATCATAATCATAGCAGGACATGATTCCTAAGTCAAATTATTGTCTGAGATGGCTCTAGGGGTGTGAGAACTACAAATTTTGTCTGTACTTTTTATCTTATGAATTTTTAACAAGTGGAGCACCTTGGGGCATTCCCACTGACGAATGACTCCTACACACAGGCAGAGCGCAATTTCCCTAGAACGTTGTGACTAGTCTTCCACGTCGGGTGCCACTCAGAGGAACACCTTGCACGTTTCAAAAAAGTAACTTCCTTAATGCACATCTGCTTGGTTTTCCTTCCTCTCTCTCCTCTTTGTTTCCTTTTTCTAATCTTACTTTAAATCTCTTGAGCATACTAACAAGATTGAGAAAATTCCCCCAGTCGAATTTTTAACTGCATCATGATTCAGCATACTTCTGATCATTCTTTTATTCTGGATACATAGATTTTTTTCTTCGCCTTTTTAGGGACCTAATTCTATGTACTTTTCCTACGTGACTTACTGTGACACCAGAAATAGACTATGATGCTTATATTGTTGCCTTTTTTCTCCCAAAGCCACACACCAAGGGCATTTGTCATACACTTCGTATCTTCAGGATAACTTTTTGTGGTTTACTAATCTCAAGCTAGGACTCAGAGGAAGCCCAATTCTCATAAGAAGATTAGTTAGATGCTGTGAGAATTGTTCAAAACCACAAAGCAATTGAGAGATAAAATTAGGATTTGTTTTCTAAAATTTCAATCCATTGAATTTCACACAAGAACAAAATACCAGCAAATAGAAGATAGCCCAGTTGTTTTGTTATGGTGCAATTAAAAGTCATAGATTATCAGAAATTTCATTCTCCTTCTGCACTCTCTGGGGTAGATGCTTAGCTGAGGTTTTCTGTAATGAAGTACTATGAGGTAAGAAGTAATAAGAGATGTGATGTGATGAAGAGAAGTAATAATAAGTAATAAGGCAGGTGACTTTGTTTTGTTGTATTTTCTTCTAGAAAGATGATGGTGATCTTAATGGGAGAGAGAAATAAGTAATTATTTTAATTTTTTATTTGGGTATAGTTGACACATGTTACATTAGTTTCGGGTGTAGGACATAATGATTCAACTCTATATGTTGTGTTATGTTCACCACAAGTGTAACTATCACCTGTCACCATACAATGCTATAAAACATCATCGACTGTATACCATATGCTGTGTCTTTTATTCCCATGACTTATTCATTCCATAACCAGAAGGCTGTATCTCCCACACCCCCTCACCCATTTTGCTCTTCACTCTTCCCTCCTCCTCTCTGGTAACCATCAGGTTATTCTCAGTATTTATAAGTCTGATTCTGCTTTTTGTTTGTTTAATCATTGTTTTGTTTTTTAGATTTCACACGAGTGAAATCATGTGATATTTGTCTTTCTCAGTTTGACTTATTTCACTTAGCATGATGTCATCTAGGTCCATTCAAATCGTCACAAATGGCAAAAATCGCATCCTTTTTTATAGCTGTGTAATATTCTGTGTGTGTGTGTGTGTGTGTACATCACACTTCCTTGTCTATTTGTTTATCAATGGAAACTTATGTTGCTTCCACATTTTTGCTATTATAAATAATGCTTCAATAAACAAAGAGGTTCATATATCTTTTTGAATTAGCGTTTACTTTGGGTAAATATCTAGTAGTGGAAATATTGGATCATATGGTATTTCTTTCTTTTTTAAGATTTTATTTATTTATTTGAGAAACAGTGAGAGAGAACAGCAGAAGAGGAAGAGGAAGAAGCAGACTTGCCACTGAGCAGGGAGCCCAACACAGGGCCCAATCCTAGGACCCTGGGATCATGACCTAAGCTAAAGGCAGATGCTCAACTGACTGAGATGCCTAGGTACCCGTCATATGGTATTTCTATTTTTAATTTTCTGAGGAACCTACAATGCATCTATATCAAAATACTAACAGTATTTTTATTTAAATTCAATTTAAATTTAAATTTAATAGCACATCATAGTTTCAGATGTGGAGTTCAGTAATCCCTCAGTTGCTTATAACACCTGATCCTCTTCATCAACAGCATTTTTTAACAGAACTAGAATATATAATACTAAAATTTGTATGGAACCACAAAAGATGCCAAGTAGCCAAAGCAATCTTGAGAAAGAAGAACAAAGCTGGAGGTATCAGAACTCCAGATTTCAAGGTATGTAACAGAGCTGTAGTAATCAAAACAATGTGGTACTGGCACAAAAATAAACACACGAATCAATGGAACAGAAGATGAAAGCTCAGAAATAAAGTCCATGTACATAAGGTCAAGCTATGACAAAAAGGGGCAAGAATATGCATATTTAAAAGATTTTATTTATTCATGACAGACAGAGAGAGAGAGAGAGAGAGAGGCAGAGACACAGGCAGAGAAAGAAGCAG
Organism: Canis lupus dingo; assembly: GCF_003254725.2. Lineage (NCBI taxonomy): Eukaryota > Metazoa > Chordata > Mammalia > Carnivora > Canidae > Canis > Canis lupus. The sequence goes on from NC_064277.1 coordinate 683,736, forward strand.
GCTCCATGCCTGCTGGAAAACAGTTTGAACATTCCTCAAAAAATTAAAAATAGGAATGATGTGTTAAAAAATAATTGTTTCTAGAAATATAAAAAGGTACCAAGAATTAGAAGACAATATAGAATTAATATTAATGTTAGGATTATGGTGGCTTGTGATGTCATTCTGTAATGAAATACAAAGGGAGAAATGTCATAAAGCCTTAAATACCAAATGTCTGAAATCTTTTAGCAAAACTAAAATAAGGAGATGGGAAGAATAAAGATGGAGGGCTCATACTACTTGACTTCAAGAATTTCTATATAGCTACACTAATTAAAACTGTGTGATATTGACCTGAAGATAGACAAAAAGATCGATGAATTAGAGTAGACAGTCACAATTATGGTCAATTAACTATTGACAAAAGTCCATAAACAGTGTGAGAAAGGAGAGTCTTTTCAACAAACAAAAGAGTGTTGGGCTAACAGTATCTCTGTATGTCAGAAGATTAGCTTCAACCCACGCCTCATACCTGATACCAAAGATAACTCAAAATGGATTGTAGATTTATAGGTAAAACATAAACTATAAAACTTAAAGAGGGTACAGATCATGAGAGACTCCTAACTCTAGGAAACGAACTAGGGATGGAGGAAGGGGAGGAGGGCGGGGGATGGGGGTGACTGGGTGACGGGCACTGAGGGGGGCACTTGACGGGATGAGCACTGGGTGTTACGCTATATGTTGGCAAATTGAACACCAATAAAAAACTTAAAGAAGAAAATATAATAACTGTTAAGATTTTGGTAGATGTTTTTGTAGTAGCCCATTTATATACAATTGTATCAGTATATCCTGTGTTTGTAGCCAGCTTTTGATCACTAAACATTGAATAATTAACATTTTTCCATTTCACTAAAAGTCTCCTCTTGCCTCTTCACTGAAGGTCATCATCTGAGTCTAGGAGCAGAAAGAGATATAAGGGGATTCATCATGAACTTGGGCACCTTGAATGGGAATCTGGAAACATATTTGGTGCCCAGCCCATCTGCTCTATAGTGGTGGCCTTGGAATGAGAAATGCTGATCTTTCCGCGGGGACAAACCTCAGAACTGTTCTGGAAAGTTATGCACCTCAAAAATATCCTGAAATGAAAATACCTAAAAAGAGAGCTGCACTTCATGACTCACCTGCTACAGCTGTGGAGGCTGGAATCTCTCTAACATTGAGAGCATTAGCCTCACTGCTTGTGTTTTCCAGAACCATATTATACTCCTCAATGTCTCTGTTTGTGTCTATCAATATCTTATTGAAGGAAACCAAAACCATATGAATTATAATAAAGATATTTCGAACTCCACCTTTTAGGTTTATTACCATATATAAGACTCAAGTGCTGGGTATAGGTTGGTTGACACTGGTGAATTCATTATAGGAAATGGTCATATGACTTCTTTCTGAAGGAGGCCTGTGGGAAGGGTGTGCTTTGACCCAGGTACAGGGGACTCTGAGAAATATTCAGCATCTCATAACCATGAGCTGTTGGCTTTGGGTCATACCAGTTCTACTCCTCTGTGAGGTCCTCAGGCATCACTTGATATATTGAGTAGATTTTATTATGTCCCAGTTTTTCCACTTGAATGTGAGATAGACGCCATGAAAACAGTGAGTGGATCACATTTATTTTCCTTTGTATTTCAAGAATCTAGCAGAGTTCCTGGCATCTGATAGGTATGAAAAAAAAAAGCTGTGTCAGTTGGATGGATGGATGGATGGATGGATGATGGATGATGAATAGGATGAGGTGAGATGAGATAGCACTGATTTGTTGGTCTTGTAGTTCAGTATGGGTGCTTTATTGAAGTGCTGAACCCAGATTTCACTCACACACTCCAAATCAAGCTTCTGTTTAGACAGGGTTAGAAAGTTGCTTAAAGAGAATTTGCAATTTTTTTTGAAGAGAAAATATGCTGTGATCAGAGAAGAACACAAGACAAATATACTTAGAAGCTGACCTCCAAGCGCTCATAGTTTAAGGGAGAAGGGGGGTCTTTCTGCCTTCATATAGAGAGTTATCCAGCAGCTCCTAAAGTCGATCTCTGTTAAGAGGGAAAGTCTTAAAAAAATGTAAAATGTAATAATGTCACACAGAAAATCATGACAAGAATGTGTTGAAAATTGTTAATAAAATGAATTGAAACTACTTACCAAACAAAAAACAAAACAAAACAAAAAAACAACAACAACACAAAAACAAACCCAAAACAAAAAAATCTTCAGCGATTTAGGTTCTAGTTTCAACTATCTGAAACCCAGTAGCAAATTTAGGAGTAAAGAACAAAAGATATAGATGCAACCAAGTTTGTGTATCATATATAAGTGAGCTTCACCTTTATTCAAATCTATTTACTCTTTATGCCCAATTCTAACAAATGTGACAGTCTGGCTTACTAGCTAAACCTAGTTAACAAAAGGTATTTAAAACAGAGAGAAGCACTTGACAGGATGAGCACTGCGTGTTATTCTATATGTTGGCAAATTGAACACCAATAAAAAACAAATTTATAAAAAAAAAAAAACCAAAATAGAAAAAAACAAAAACAAAACCAAAATAAATAAATAAATAAATAAATCAATAAAACAGAGAGAATGCTGCCAGAAATGGAAACTCTGAATTTAGGGCAGTGGGAGGAGACTGCAAAACCATACAAGATTGTCTTAAAATATTAGGCTCAGGAACTCAGAAGGCAGAGTATGTCCCAGACAATTTACTATTCAAGCAACCAACCTCACATGTTCATGGCTCCTCAAAGTGCAGGACACTTCAAACACCACTCAGTTTTCTAATATGTTATGATATATGTAGCAATAAGCTAGTTGTTTGGAATCCTGAATAGCTTCTCTCAGATACAGTGGTATAGTTAATGGCTCTCTTTTCGGGTCAGCCTCTAAGAGTCAGTGGCCTCGTAATACAACTGCAAAATTTATAAATCGCAGTAAATATAACAGAAAACAATCCTGCAGCCACACTTTTCTTTCAACATATGGAGGCCATATGGCAATTACTAATAAAGTTGATCCACAGCTTGCAACACTCCCCAAACTGCGGATCTGGTCTAGCCCCCCGCCTATGGGGTGGGGAGTAAATCTCCCTCAGCGCCAGTGTCTTTGCCTGATTTTCCACACAGACCACTGGATTCCAAAATAGAGAGAAACGTGGAATGGACATATTTTGTGTAAAAAGGGTGGTGGGAGAGCTAACACTAGCCTCAGCGAGGCCGGAAAAGATCTGATTTGCCACCAGGACAGGGTTAAAGGTGTTCTCATTAATTTGCCACATCCAGTTACAGGGCATGTACTCCTTTAAAAAAAAGACTTTATTTATCTAGAAAGAGGGAGCTCAAGAGTGAGCAGAGGGAGCGAGGGCCTCAAGCAGACTCCCCACTGAGCACGGAGCCCAGTGTGGGGCTTGATCCCAGGACCTGAGCCAAAATCAGGAGTCTGACCCTTAGCTGAATGAGCCACCCAGGAGCCCCTAGGGCATCTGCTCTTCACCTACTGACTGGGCATGGCAGGCAATAGATGTATTTTGAGCCAACAAAATAATGAATGCAGAATGATATCCTTTCCTAAAGAAGGGCAGCCACTGATCGGGATGGAACCCTAACTTGTAGGTGGGGCCCTAGTTCCTTACCACATACTCCTGGCATGTCCCAGTTGTGGGGCTGGAGGCCAGAGCTTCAGGCACAAAAGAGCAGTTGTGAGCCCCTGGGAAGCTCAGCACTCACGGGGCAACAATGTCCGGGGGAGCAACGACTGATAAGGACGGGAGACAAGGAGAGAGAGAAAAGGAAACTCATTCCCACGATGAGAAGTGTCTGGGATGCTCGGTGTCAACAAGCGGTGGCAGGGGAGAGAAACTAACTGGCAACTAGAGGTGAATCATTTAGATAAAGGATCTGTTAAAATCAATATTCCTACTAGGAAATCTCTCAAGCCATAGAAAAATGATTAAACGATGTTTAGTTTCCTCTGAGACACAAAAATGTATTCAATGCACTTCAGAAACCACCAAAATGAATTAAAATGTTATTTATATAATTTTTTCATATTCTTGAGTTAATATTTTAAAAGAATACATAATGACATTAAACATGTTAGGTATATGGGATATTATTCTTTCTTCCAGGTTAAAGATTATTTTAATGGCTGATTAGAGTGGAAAAAAAAAAAAAAAGACACTCAGCAATAGGCTGTCTTCCAGCCTAGACTCTAATACTAAACTATGTATGTGTAGGGTTTTTTAATTTTCAGGTTTATTAACAATGAAAACTGTCTCCAGCTATGCCCGCCACAGGAAAATCAGCTGCAATAACCAGAAGCAAAGGACCCTTTAATGCATAGAATCCAAACTTGGGGCGTCTGGATGGTTCAGGCGGTTAAGTGTCCGCCTTCGGCTCAGGTCATGATCCGGGGGTCCTGGGATGGAGCCCACATCACGCTCCCTGCTCAACGTGGAGTTGGCTTCCCCCTCTCCCTCTGCCTGCCACTCCCCCTCCTTGAATTCTCTCTGTCAAATAAATAAACACATAGAATCTTTAAAAAAATATAGAACCAAAACTAATCAGCTGAGAGTAGGTTGTGCTTTTTAAATTTATTTCATTGCTAAATAGCTCATTAGAGACGGAGGAGAAAGTAGATTAATCATTAGCAAGGGAGGATGAAGCGGTACGTTTTAAAATAGTCCATATAAGTTATCTAGATAGACCATTCTATTGCCAGTGGTTTTTGGACTCCCCTCTGAGGATCTAGTTTTGGTCGGTGTGAGCCACCCTGATTATTCCTCAACAGACCAAGACGTAACAGTAAAGCAGCAGGCTGCACATAACATACAACTGGGGTTAACATTCTTTTTTTAAAATTTATTATTTTTTTATTTTTTATTTTATTTTTATTTATTTTAATTTAATTTATTTTATTTTTTAAAATAAATTTATTTTTTATTGGTGTTCAATTTGCCAACATATAGAATAACACCCAGTGCTCATCCCATCAACATAAAAGGCTCCTATAAGTCAATATGAAAAGCAGAAACAACTCAGTTTCAAAAAGTGACAAAAGATATAAGTAGACAATTCACAGAATTGCACATGGTGAATATGGATTTTAGAAGATTCTCAAGCCCCTGAGGATATGATAATAAGACAGTTTATGCACTTATCAGATGAGCCAAAGTTTAAGACAGTAATATCCACTTTTGGGGAAGTGTCAGGGTTGGTTTTCCAAGCACGATCTGAGGATCTTTTGCATCAGAATCATCTGGTGGGCTTGTTTAAGAGGCAACTCCCAGGACCTGGAAGCAGCCCAGGTGTCCTGTAGAGGTTGGACTGGCAAACTGCGGCCACCCGGGCCGGGGAAGACTACTTGGCCGTCAAGAGGCAATGACTTGAGTGGACCCCAAAGGCGTTACTCAAAGTGAAAGAAGCCAATTCCGGAAGGTCACACGCAAAATGATTCCAGACTTGAAGAAAAATCAATAGTGATAGAGAAGATACAGGTGCTCACCAGGGCTTTGAGGTGGGGGTGGAATGCGACTGCGACTTGAGAGCATGAGCAGCTTGCTAGGGTCACGGAATCTTCCGCACTCTGGTTGCCACAGCATCAGCTGCTTCTGCAAACCTACTGCCTGTGTCAAGATTCACAGAACTCTGTAGTCCCTCTCTTCCACAGTCAAACTTCCAGTGTGAAAATGTTAAAAAACAAAGAAACGAGACACATATATGGAGCCCACCTCAGACTTCGCAGTCAGAATCTCCGGGCAGGTGTTCAGCCAGTGGCCTCTCTTAAAAAGCTCCCACTGATTCTTGTGGACACTAGGATTTAAGAAACACTAGCTTGACATAATTTTTCAAGTCGGTGTTAATTTGCACCACATTCAGGAGGATCATTAGGAATATGTAACAAAACGTAGAATGCGTATGAGCCTTGACTCAGCAGTCCACTCTTAGTAATGTATCATGGGAATACAGGGCAGTTTGCAGAGACGTACAGACATGGGCACGGGGCGTGCTACAGCAGTGAAAACGAGGAACAATTTAGATTTCCATCAACAGCAAACAGTTACACAAATTACCCTACAGAGACATTGTGCATTTGTGAGCACACAGCGGAGAAGGGGATGCACGTCTAATTTCACGTATTTATTTATATTCAGGTGTATCTGGAAGGAACCCTGCAGGCTGTTAGGGAATATTATGAGTCATGTGGCTCTCCCATGCCCATCCTGCCCTCTAAAAAAGGAGAATTGAATGGCCTCCATTGAAGCAAGCGGGGAGATCTCACATCTAAATCTAGGTGTGGCATTGGTGCCTCAGTGGTGGGGAGTCATCACCTCCCAAATCCAGACACGCGGTTCCTCCGAGGAATGGCTCTGTTGTCCACCGCCTGGACCCGCAGCCTGTGTAGGCTCACAGCCTTCAGGCCCCCTCTCCACCCCACTGGAGACCTTAGAGTTTGACTCATCTAATAAGCTGTGGGAAGAGGTAGGGAGTCCTTCAAACTCTGCTCCTTTTCATGTGTGTGCACATGAATTGAATTGAGTGAATTGAGATTGATATGAAAAGTCTAACAGAGGGATACGAATTAAACCGAATTTAATGTTCTCATATTTATTGTTATTGTTCTTCTTGGGCATCTTTTCTGTGCCAGGGGCTTTACACATGTTGTGTCTAATTCTCACAATTGCCCTTATGGTAGGTTTTATTAGCCCTCTACTCAGATGAGATAACTACAGCATTGGCAGGTTATTTGCCCAAGTCTCCGTGTTCCCTCCTTACCCAAGCAAAGGCAACGACCCATCTCTTTTGTCCCCTAATCTCCACTTGCCTTTCCCAATAACACTGCTCTGAATCGACAAACCAAAAGTTCATCCAATATGTAAGTATACGTCCATCATTCTTCATTATTTAAATAAAAATTTTTTAAAGATTCTATTTATTCATGAGAGACACAGAGAGAGGCAGAGACACAGGCAGAGGGAGAAGCAGGCTCCATGCAGGGAGCCCGACATGAGACTCAATTCCGGGACGCCAGGATCAGGCCCTGGGCTGAAGGCAATGCTAAACCGCTGAGCCCCCCGGGCTGTCCGAATAAATTTTTATTGAATGTATTCATACTTTATTTAAATACTTGAACAGCATCCATTCTGTTTTCTAGGCCTCCTTAGTGAAGTCCCCCGGCTGGCGGTAGGAGATTTCTGCTCTACAGACCTCATGCTCCTGATTGGGTGGCCATCACTCTGATGGGTCGGTTCCCCTGCTTATCAGTTGAGTATTTTGAACATTGCTCCTGGTTACGTGATTGTTTCCTAATAACCATCCCTTGTATATATTACATCTCCCCTCTCCCTTCATCATTATTGTTAGGCTGTTTTGCCTTCAAAGTGTGACTCTTGCTGTTCCTTCTGTCTGAATTGGCCTCATTTTATATTCCCTTGACCTGTCCAAGCCCATCCAAACTTCTGAGCTCAATTCAAGTCCGATCTTCTGACAGCCTCCCTACCCAGCCCTCTCCGCTCCCTGGTGGTCGTGTGCTCACCTCTCTCATGGACTATCTTACTGCTGCTGTGAGCCTCTTGGTGGGGACTGGGTGCTTATACTATCATATCTTCCACATGTAGCAAAACATCTGTCACCTACGATGTACCTGATGCGTGCTTTTTGGCCCGGCTGGAGATAGGCCAGATGAATGTCACTTGTAACCAGCTGCGCAGGTGGGAGCAGTTTTGGATTAGAGTTAGTAGACTCAGTGCCTAGACTCCAAGATGCCTTCTCTCACCAGGTGGTTGGAGGAGCGGCCTCACCGAAGCCGGATGGGAATGACGAATGGTCCTGGAAAGTCTGTCATAGCCTTACTACCTTCTGGTGCCTTACGGGTCCCTTATTGTGACATAATTTAAATCTTGTTTATGAATTTGTTTCAGACAAACCTGTAGGGAGGCCGGCACCAGAGCTCATCTCTGTAGATCAAATTTCTTTCTCCCTGTAACTCATGCGGTTTCCTTTCCTCAAAATGTTGTTCTCAGCCAAGGCCAATCATGTCCCCAGGGACTTGTAGTAATGTCTGAAGACATTATTGTTTGTCCAACTGGGGTGTGGGTGCTACTGGCATCTGAGGGTAGAGGCCAGAAATAATGCTGCACATCCTACAATGCACAGGGCAGCCCCCACAGCAAAGCATTTTCTAGCCCCTAGTATCCTTGGGTCTACGGCTGGGAGGTTCTCATCTGCAGCTGTCCACATCAGGAGTCCGTCCTCAAATTCTTCTCCAAGTCTCACTCTCTCACCAAAATTTTTCCAGGTTGCCCTCTGGTTTGCCAGTATCTTCCCTTTCTTTAAATCTTGTCCTGCTTTCTCCCTGCCACCAACATACAAATTAGCACTTGGCAAACAGATGTCATCAGATCTGCAGTTGTTTGATTCCATAGTTTCAGTTCAGTTATAAGGTTATTAAGGATAATGACATTAATTTTTCCATAGGTCTGAGTCCCAGGCAAATGTATAAAAATACTTGATGACTCAGGTAGGTCCTTTATACACAGAATGAAATATAAATATGCTTAAATATAGCAGCTCCTCTTAAGGATTTCAGGATATGGAGACAGAGGAATCTTGTTTAAATGTAAAAGGGAAGTTCTAGAATTTCTACAGAACTTAAGCTCTTCTTATTCTGAGGAATATACCTAGAAGTGGAACTCAAGTATTAGCTACAGTCACGCTGTTCTCTGAAGTTTAAATAAGATCTGGGTCAACTCCTCAACATGAGAAAAGTAGCATTTTTCTCATTCAGGGACCTTTAGGGATAGTTGTGGGTTCTCCCTCCACACATCTGCTCTGCTAAGACCCCTCTTTGCCCTGCACCTGCCGCGGCCAAACTCTGCTTCCCACCCTGGGCAGACTCTGCCTTGACAGTTCCTTTTCCCGTGTCCCCTAAAATCTCCTACGTAGGGCATTTATAGACGTATAAGTCTTCAGAGAGGGTTGGAAATACAGTTTCCCGTGTCCCCTAAAATCTCCTACGTAGGGCATTTATAGACGTATAAGTCTTCAGAGAGGGTTGGAAATACAGACCCAAAAATAAAATAGTAAACAGCCCTATTATTTTTTGGCAGCCGTATTTTAAAAAATCTTTCATCAACCTCAGTCCAGGAATTTCTCATAGACCTACCTACCTTTTGCTCCAGACTTCAGTCTGCTTTGTAGCTCTGCACTTTCCCTGTCTTCTTTTCCCCTCAACATCTTCCTAGCCCCAACTCTCAAATTCCTCTAAAATACTTTTGCAGAGCCGCCAACAGTTCTTGAAGCTTCACCTTCCCCACCCCAAGCAGTCTAGGATGGTGCTACCCTAACAAAGGCTGTAATCTCCCTAATTCACTCTACTCCACAAAGAGCTCTGAGTTCTGGTGAAGAAAAATGTCACCCATGAATGGAAATGTCACCTTTCAGCAGGGACAAGGAACAGAAGTCCACAAAAGAAGAAAGTGTGGCGTGGGTGTGGACTAGGTGGCCTGAAGAGTGAGGGTTCTGTGAAGGCTGTCACGGTTTGGTTATGTGTCAGCCAACTGGTTTTCTTTCTAACCAAATCTTGGAGGACTGGGGACACTGTTAAACCACTCAACTGGCAGGGCCAGTCGTGAAACTGGTGTGAGCCACTTTCCCCTCTGAGAATAGAAATAAGGCCAGCACCCCACACAGCAGTGTGCCAGCATACATGTTCCCCGGAGGTCCCACTAAATGCCTTCTTTGGGCACTAAAGTAAAGCACAAACACATCGTTTGTGTAGCACTCGCTTCTGCTGATACATCTGTAAGTGATATGAGCTCATCATAAAAAATTGTAGACGGTGAAACTCACTCCTAATCTCACTGTAAGAAATAATCTCTGAATACTTTAGTGTATTTTCTGTCCTCATAAGGGTCATACGGGCTTTTGTCTCTAAGGAAATGTTCGGGTCAATTTCATCACAGAAAAAGACTTATTTTATTATTTATTTATTTATTTTTATTTTTTAATGAATTTATTTTTTATTGGTGTTCAGTTTGTCAACATACAGAATAACACCCAGTGCTCATCCTGACAAGTGCCCCCCTCAGTGCCCATCACCCAGTCTCCCCAGGCCCCTGCCCACCTCCCCTTGCACCACCCCTAGTTCGTTTCCCAGAGTTAGGAGTCTCTCATGTTCTGTCCCCCTTTCTGATATATCAGAAAAGACTTATTTTATAGGCTCAGAACTGGATATAAGAAATCTTGTCTTCATCTGCTCCTGGAAATGTCATGACCCATTCTTTAAGTTAATGTGGATATCCCCTAGGAAACCCAGAGGCTTTCTTAGTTTTCTTCCCCCTTAAAATTAATCCAGTTGTTCAATAAATACTTACTGAGTGATAGCTATCCTGACCAAACGCTGTTCTAGGAAGTGGGGATTGCATCACCGAACAACACAGAAATCTTTGCTCGGGGAGCTCTTCCTTGTGGGAGGAGATAGCAAGGAGAGGAGCAAGTCTCTTCATTTCTCTAGGTACCAATTTTCTCTCTGATCAAATAAACTGAGGAAGTTGGACCAGAAATTAAACATCTTCAGAGCTCGGGAAAATCATTGGAAATGCCTGTCTTGAATGGGAGCATTTCTTTAAGTTTCTTTTTTTAAAAAAATCTTTTAAAAATCTAATGAGCTCTTCATTTTACTTTCTGATATGTCAAGTGTTTAAAAATATAAGAACAATGTTTGAAGGATTTATCACGGAATAAAAATGAAACTCGGGGAAAACGTACCTTGATTATGCAGGACTGACACCCGCCCAGAAAGACGCTCCAACTTGAGGAGCAAGAATCTTCCTACTTTGAAGGAACATGGTAATAGTTTCTGCTGATATTTTTCTTGATAGCCATAGTCAAGATATCCAGAGAGCTGGTATCTGAATTGCACAGAAGAAACCACTGAGTGGGAGCAAATTTTCAGAAAAAGGAAGCTGAAGACAAGCCTCCCAGTCATACTTCAGATAGGCCCTGAGGTGTGAGCACTGTTGCTTCAATCCTTGACACATTAAATTATTTAACACGGGTTTTGCTGCTCCCAGACTCTTCACGACCTAGGGTAATCCTCACAGCTAATCTGAGATAGACAGTTCCTGTTTCGTAGATCTAAAAATACAAAGACACGGTGTGATTTGCTCAAGGTTACACAAATAGAGCATCCAAACAGTGTCTCCTAATGCTAGACTGGATGCTTCTCCCCTGGGCTACATTTATTTCCTCTCTGGAACCTAAAATCCCTCTGATTACTTAAAAGCGTAGCATGCTAGAAGAGTACAAGGTGGCTCTGGGTTTTGTTTGTTATCACGTGGCAACGAAATTAGGCAAGGCCGCTCATGAAGACCAGCCGGGGACCAGCCCCTCCCTGACCACTTCTTCCTTTGCTCCAGGTGAACAGCAGCAGTCCACTGACAGTTTGATTGCTCTCTTCTGTGCAGTAGGCCTTGGTGCTCCCGTGTCTCCTAGTCTCCCATACGCACCTGCAGCCCCAGTTGGCCACCTGGCTGGTTTCAGTCGACCCGGCCCATACCCCGAGCATTTTCCAACATAACCAGGACATGTGGCCTCTGCTGGGAGTCCCCTATGGAGAAGAACATGTCTTCTTAGAACTTCTTTAGAAGCTGAGCTCTAAGGAAATCAAAGTGTTCTCCAGAAGGCGAGGACTTTTCTCTGCTTAACAGATCGCCCTGTGGTTGCTAAGGCAGAGCAAGGGCCACGCCACAGGCAGGACACTTGCCGCACTCTGCTCCTCCCGCTGTTCCCTTCCTAGGCAGAGGTAGCATCAGTTTCCTAATTTGCAAAGTGGGAATAATAACAGCCTGCCTCTATGGTGTTTTCATTTGAGTTTAGAGAGTTCAGCCTTCACTATTTTTAGCTCTACTCTTTTCTATTCGTGTGTCTTCGTTTGAAATCTGAATCAACAGTTCTCAGAATAATTCAAGTCTGAGTGTGTGTGGTAGGGAAGGGGCTTGGGGGAGCTGGTCAATGGTTTAGAACTTTGCGGAAAGGTTGGAGCCGTCACACCGACTGTCAGCAGAGGTGTGTGAGAAGCTCAACCACAGAGCTGTCCTGGGAGGGCAGGGTTGAGCGGGGGTGAGGTTATGCCCATGACTCTGCTTAGACAGTGAGGATAAGAAGATGGGGGCTACTAGGGAGAGACTCCAGGAACACAGGAAAAGAAGAAAGGGAGGGAATTTTTCTTTGGTTCACAAGGGAGCCTGTCTCAGTGGAAGGGGAAATTACAAAACTGACCACTGTGTAAATAACTACATCGCATAACAATTTTCAAATACTGTTGAGATCAGTAAAAAGAGAAAGGGAAGAGGACCATATATATCACGAAACCAAGCCATAAATAATGAAAGTACCAGTTACTCCCTAGGAGTATCTGTTTCTAACTGACTTTTTGTCAGAGATAGCAGGTATAGGCAAAAACAGCAAAACCAAAACAGCAGTTACTTCGTGTGAATAATAATCTAACAAATAGGATGTTTCTACAGCGATATCTACGGAGGGCTAAAGGCCAAGGACGAATCTCAACTGTCCTTGAGATTTGTTTTCTAGCTTTGTCCCCTCGCTCTACATCCCGTGGGAAGTCCAGCAGCCCCTCAGATGCCTTTGTCTCTTGGGACACAGGGACTCTCCTGGCCACCGCTGGCTCCCACACAGTACTCCCTGAGCTCACAATCCCCCTTGGGTCTCAGTTCCCACATTGTCCGCTGAGTGGGGAACTCATCCTTTTTGTGTGAATCTCACACCCCAAAACCATTGCCCAAGATATTAGGTGCGTTGCTAAACAGAGTAGGCTCAGTGTGAGAGGGACCAGCAGTAGACATCTCAGACACCAGTCTGCACGCTCCGTCTCTTCCCACTAGCCTAGTTTGCCACCAGGCTATCCTCCTTTGCAGAATGGAAAGGCCTCTCTAGTCTCGCCCTGTCTTACTGACTTGCCCCTTCCTCGGCTTCCCACTCCCTACTCAACTCAGACTTTCCCGTAGCTCATCAAAAACTCAAAAATGTTCCTGCTAAAATGAGTGGCTTTGTCATTTAGCAACATAGAAATATTTAAGATCCTTTGAAAACTTTTTTTCTTTTCCTCTTCTCTCTCCTCCATTAATCTAAGTGCAAGGGAAATATATAGACGTTTTCTCATTGATAGAAATTGTGCACCCTCTCCCTAGAATGCAGAACACAAAAAACAAGCATTAGTCTTGATTAGCCAATTTATTTTTGCTTCTTCAGTAAGTAGCGATGAATACAATCTGATAATACAGTGACATATCATTTGTTCTTGAAGCAACCCTTGCTATGCCATATTCGCCTTCGTACAACGTGGAGGCCTTTGCTCACCCTATCTTCTCAACCCCTGCCCTTTCTTCCTATGCCTGTCCCGTCCCCCTCATCCCACCTCAGGCATCATCCTCTTCTTCCCTCTTCTTCATCCATTGGAATCCCATTCTCTCAACTCCCAGCTTACATCTCTCCTCCCTGAGGGTCATCTGGCTTCCCGTGATGGTCTTGCTATTTATGTTCTTTGGACTCTGTTTAACTATTTCACACTTCTTTGTCTTATATTTTCAATTTTGAGTGAATGAATGGCTTAAGCTTCAGGAATTTTAAGCCTTGAGGTCACCAACAAATATATATACACTAGCAGTGATATGCTCTTGAGTCAGTGACACCACTGGCTCCAGTGTCAGTTTCCTCTCCTGCACAATGGAAAATAGTAGCTTCCTTGTACGTGATGCTGTGGGGATTGGATGAGATTACATTTCAAAGAGCTAAGCACAGTGTTGATACATGGAAAGGTCTCACCAAATGTCAGCTCTTATAACACTGTGATGATGAATAAGATGGAAGGTATGGGCTGGGCCAAGAAGATTAAAAAAAAAAATTTGGCCAAATCAGTAAAATAATCGATTGGTCAATCAAGGAGACACACATCAGCCCAGGAAGTTACCTGAATTGTAGATCGGAAAAAAGCCTGGTTGTTAGCTTGCCCAGTAAGCTTTTCAGCCTCTGATAGCATGTTTCACAGAGCATATGGTTTCTTGGGAGGTTTCTAGCCACCAGAAAGAGCACAGTGTATCCCCTCTACAAGGTTCAGTGTTGGCCAACAGTGAGAATAATAAGTGATGATGATGCTCAGTTCTCTGGCTAACTGGAATGGAAGGGGAATTCTCTCACAGATTATTGTAATTTCCCAAATCAGAAACTTGACCAAGTAGCCAGAAGTTTTGAAATGGGCCTCTGCTTGTCAACCCATGGCAACCTGGTTGGGTTTCAGACAGAGTATCACTATGAGCTTCTGCTGTATCACAGGCTGGCATGTTGCTCCTGTCCTGACTCAAGGAACCACTTATGACCTTCTGACTCACCAGGACCTCTTCCTGCAGCTTCTTTGTATGAGTTCCCCTCTCCCAAGGGCTAACCAATGGTAAAACTTATAACTATCAGTTATTAAATTGTATTTGTATATGTAGGTGACCATTGCTGTGCTATTATATCATCACACCAGCTCTATAAGATATATACATCTGTTATCCCGCTTTTAGAGGCAGGATACCAGGCCGCAATATTTGAGTAAATTACCTAAGAGCATATATTGCAGGTAGCAAAGTGCAAACCCAAGATTCCCAGCTCCAATGTCCACATTCTTATCTCTTGGGCAATGGAAGCTGTGTAGACCTTAGCCCACATAGCTTAGGGTTAGAATCTATATTATAGTAAACACGTTACATAAAGGCCTATCTGGTATGATTTGAAAGGTAGTAAGTGGCTGTGTATTTAAAATAATTGAGCAACTGCAACTAAGATATCACTATACCGGTCATTTCTTTATATCAACACCTTAAGACTCTATACAAACATTATCTCCTAGAGAAGGAAATCTATTAAATATGTACCATGTGTCAGGTAGCTGTACCAAGGCTCCCAGGCTATTCTTGAGCACATTAAAGTTTGAGAACCTCTACCCTAGAAGACCCTGCTTCAAGCATTGCTACTTGTAGATGACCCAGAACTCTATCTGTTCTCGTTCTTGAACTCAACATTCACCCTTCCTGTCATTTAACAGTATTATCACTCAGATTCCTCTCTGGCCTCAAGGCACTCAAGAGCCTCAGTTAAGTCCTATAGATTCTTAGAACACTTCTTGAAATAGCCTTTTTGTGCTTTCCAATACTGTGGTCTTATCATTTGTTCTCCACCGTGTCCACCACCAGGGCCCAGCTAATGGCCTGAGCTGATGGGCTTCTCTGGGCCCCAGTCTTTTCCCACCCCCACCCCTCTGCACACCACTGCGGCCCTCGTCACATCATTGCTATGAATGTGCAAAGCCTTTCCACCCCCTCTATTACAAATGGCCTATTGCTGAAAGCCACTCACAGTTTGGTTCTAACCTACCCCCTATCCTGTCTTCTCTCTACCTCCAGAGAAGCCCTGAATCGTCCTGACCCGACCACAGCTCATGCAGTTCTTCCCTTTGGAATATTCCTTTCCTTTTCTCCACGTAAATATCCTTTGCTTTTATTAAGATCCTCACAAAGGCACCCTTTCATCAAGGCCTTTGCAAGTTACTCTCGAGCAGCTCTGCTCCAGGAAAGAAGAGCGGGCTCAGGGATAGGACATCTAAGCCTGAATCCAAACCTTCCGCTTAGCAGCTGAGTGGTCACCAAGAAGCCAACTCCACAAAATGGGATCAAAATGGAGTGGTAGATAATGGCACAAAATCATGGGAGTCCGGCTGAGTTGGGGTCCAGAAAGGCATGTATTTGAGTTTCAGCTGCGCCCATTGTTAGCTGCATGGCCATCATCTGGACTATAATTTGATTTTCTCATCTGACAAAATGGGAACAATAGTATCCTTTCTTGGAGGACTTTTGTGAGGATTAGAATCAACAGATGTAAAGTGCTCCATACGTCTCAATGATGGTATTTATTACTGTGAACTTAATAGTGCTTCTCATCCTAAAAAGGATCATACACATTTACTATGATTATCTCCCTCAGGCATTTGCATCTTCCTCAAAGCTTTTATTATTCTTTTCTATGTTTTCTACTTATTTTAAAGTTGTCTTATGTCTTGACTAAACTTTGAGTTTCCTGGTCCAGGGATTGTTTCTTGCTTATCTTTACACAGAACCAAATCAGGAAATGAGGATTTAATTAATCCTAAGGATGAAAAAGGAGCCCCAGGCCAGTGTGGAGAGTGGGAGGATGGGTTTTTTAAGGGACTGCAGTAGGGACCCCAGGGGCCACTAGGAGACAGCCTGAGAACTGCCTGCACCTGAGGGTCACAGAAATACTGAAGATCAAGGGTTTTCAGGACTTGCCACCTTCACAACTTGTCTAGCTGGAGATGGTAAGGGGCCGTGAACTGCAGGGTAGCGCAGTGTGCATTATGGAACAGAACTTGCAGTTACCCAAGTTTGAGTTCAAACCTGTAACGCTGCCTTTAACTTCCTTTAGCTTCCCGAGCTTCAGTTCACCCATCCGTAAGTCCAAATGAGAATAATATTACTAACTCCAGAGGGTTTTAGAGAAGATAAATCTTACATGAAGTGCCTGGCATAAATATTCTTTATCTTTGAGTGTGCTAGCTGAGAAGTTTGGAGGAACACGGTCAAACGGCAGGATTAGCCTAATTTCTAGTCCCAAAGAAACCTCAACACACTAGGGCAACTCTTTGGTTATAGGAAATCCCCCTCAGGGTCCCTGCCCTCCCATGGGCTGTAGATGCCAACTGCTAGAAGTGCTGCTCTGAACCATGTGTCATAACCACCTGCATTCAGGTCCCCACAGCATGGAGGGGGATTCGTGGGGAGGGAAGGGATCAGGGGACACGGCTGTTGTCCATGCTTGTTCGGGGCCAGAGTGAGTTGAGCAGCCCAACACCGAGGAGGTTATTACTGCTGAGTTAGTGCTGAAGGAAGCTTCAAATTCACGCTTGCCTGACTCTAAAACCCAGGCTCTCTCTCCTTGAGGTCACATTTCCTCAGCGATGAAGAAAACATGGTACTCGTACTTGGGAAGCTTGCCGTCTCTCCCAGCTTTCAGAGAGGAAATGAACTAATAATTGATCGATATGATTGGAAGGAAGAAACACCACATGCCCTTAGTGACCAAAAATTAAAACCAAAGAAGTTCCTAAATTCTTGCTGACCCATCACCTCCTACCAACTCATATTAGCTGCAGAAACCTCCTGCCCTTTTATTCTCCCTCCAAATAGAGGAATACAACACGGATTTCACAAAAGTCAGATCACATTCAGGAAATTGAACATGTAAGTTGTTAAATGTGATTTTTAAAAGATTTTATTTATTTATTCATGAGAGACACAGACAGAGAGAGCCAGAGACCCAGGCAGAGGGAGAAGCAGGCTCCCTGCAGGGAGCCCGATGTAGGACTCGATCCCGGGACCCCAGGGTCACACCCTGGCCAAAGGTAGATGCTCAACCGCTGAGCCACCCGGGTGTCACTGTTAAATGTAATTTAATTCAGAACAGACACATTGAAGGAAAACTGAATGTTCACAGCTTATTTCCAGTTACTGGAGAAATTGAACCTCCTGCTTCTTCAGCCTGGGTGGCTTGAATCAGCAAAGTCTTGATTTTGCATTAATGCAACTCTGGAGTTCTGTCTTGGTCTCCACTACACCTCACCACCCTGCAGATGTTGAATTTTTCACACTGTGAGCACAGGGTCTCTAAAGAAACAGACTCAGGTAAGCCCCATCTTTTCTCATTTAGAAGCTAGTCTCCAGGTTCCTCAGATGAAGTCATGAAACGTTAATACTAGACTAGCTTTGGAGAGGTCTGGGAACTGGAGGGAAGCAAGACCATTGTTGATTTAAAAAATATGTAATATACTTTATTTCCATTTCATGGAAGCTTCTTGTTTTAAACTTAGAAACAGAGCAGAGCCTCATACAGACATATTTTCCATATTTGTGTCGTGTGCTCTGCTCTGCTCTCTGAGGTGGCACTTCTAATCAGGGGTGCTAGTAACGCTCCCAGTTTCCTGTAAATGCCACCAGTGCCTCCACTTAGCTGATTGTGTGAAACTATAACTGAGTGGTAAGGAGAGGCACAGTGATATCAGAAAGAGAGATAGAGAGAACAAGTCGATGAAAAAGCACACCCAAATAGCTAAATTTGTAAAGGACCACAAGATAAAACAGGAGTCGGTCATTCATTAAGAGAGAGAGACTAGCAACTTCAAAAAAAATTAACAAAGCTGCCCAAAACATAAGGAAGTAATTCGCAATCTCTAGCGAGTGTCCTTAGAACACTCCTACCTTCAAGCCTCCTAAAAAATAGAGTGAATTTAGAATAACATCTTGCCTTCAAGGAGCGAGGTCCTCCGAGGACTGAGGACCGTTTGAGAGTGGACCGTGGTCGGCGGACAGCTTTGCCACTTACTTGCATTAAAGTCCCCAATTTCAGTTATTTAAATGCATCTGGGGGGAAAATACATTTTCTAATAAGGAAGGAAACTTAGTTTTTAAAAAGACGCTTATAAAAATTGTCAAGAATTTGTAATTGCCAGAGCCGAAAGAGCTATATTACCAAAGGAAGTGAAGACTGTGGTTCCATATTTGTAAGATGAGTAACAATAACAATAGAAAAATGAATGAACTTCATATGCGCATTGACAAATATGAAACTTCGACTTTGTTTCTTTTCCAATATTAATTCAGATTGTTTTTTATTTATCCTATATTTTCCCCAAAAGAAAAGAAATGCAAGTGGGTTGTAAAAACAGAAAATTGGCTCTGTTGAAGTGGAAATTATTGTAAAGAGTATTTTGTAATGGCCAGAATGAGAACATCCAAGGAGGCGTGCAAGCTAAAAACTGTGCATCAGTACCCATACTTCAGGTTCACTTTTTAAGTAGATAAGCAAAATTTTAAGAACTTTTATTTTTTCTATTTTTTATTTTTATTTATTTTTTGACTTAATGGATCTGTAGCGGTGGAAATTTAGATAGTTCTATCTGTTTCATTTAATAAATACATTAACTGCAGGAAGTGAGTATGAATTCCTGAGATTTTCTTTGGGCATCTGAAAGGTCAATGTTCTTTTTTTCTTTCATCTGATAGTGGAAAAGGACCTGATGATACCTCCAATTATATAATCTGCTGCCTCTTTTTATTTCTTGTATTTGTTTGAGATCACACATTTGACTTTCCATGTCCCCACGTGGTCCAGGTAGTGGAAATTCTGAGAGGTCTTACATGGGGAGTCCCCTTCCCTCCGCCCCCTCACAGCTAGAGGCAAAGCAATCAGATGCCTGCAGCTTGACAGACTTGACTCTAAAAAAGAAACATTTTTTTTATCCTGTGCATTTTCTTATAAACGTGAGGGTATCATTTCTTTTTCGGTGAAAGACTGTACAAAAGTGGTT
The DNA here is from genome assembly GCF_003254725.2 of Canis lupus dingo. Classification (NCBI taxonomy): domain Eukaryota; kingdom Metazoa; phylum Chordata; class Mammalia; order Carnivora; family Canidae; genus Canis; species Canis lupus. The sequence goes on from NC_064277.1 coordinate 703,215, forward strand.
TAGTAGAAAGCGCATCAGAATCACACTGTTTATGTTATTCATGCTTACAGCTTAATTCCTAATTCATAGTTATCAGAACTGAGGCAATTGTGTTTTGTAACAGTGACGGTAACAACAGCCTTCCTCGCCTTCAGTCGATTGTTCAGTGAATTCTGGGAAGAGGGATTCGATTTTGACCAGCCCTTCATTCAGTCATCTGCTTTTTGTGGCCAGGACACAACATTGTTATCAGAACAGACTTATGTTCCCACTTCAAACATAGACTTTTTATTTATTTTATTTTTAAAAAAGATTTTATTTATTTATTCATGATAGACAGAGACAGAGAGAGAGAGAGAGAGAGAGAGGCAGAGACCCAGGCAGAGGGAGAAGCAGGCTCCATGCAGGGAGCCCGACGTGGGACTCAATCCCGGGACTCCAGGATCATGCCCTGGGCTGAAGACAGGCACCAAACCGCTGAGCCACCCAGGGATCCCAACAGAGACTTTTTATTATGTTCATTTTAGCAAGTGATGATTCTCTTGGAAGTAAAATTTTGAAGAAAATTTTCCAACCCATGTGGCCCTTATTAGGCTTACTTGGTACTTAAGTCGCGTAATTTTACATTGTTTTGTTGATGTGTCCTGTCTCTACAGCTACTGTTTATGTTCCCCTGAGGGGGGACCAAAGTTTCATCAGCACCCAGCCATATGCAGTGGGCACGGATTCCCCGTACTTCCCATTTTAATGATAATCATGGCCATTCTCCACTACCTGTACCCAATATATTACTTGGAATATTTAGGCATGCAAAGTAGGAAATCACTCTTTAGGTAAAAAACAAAACAAAACAAAACAAAACAAAAAACAAACAACAAAAAAACAAAAAAAAGCAAAAAAACCCAAAGAAAAACAACAAAAAAAGAAAACAAACAAAAAAAAAAACAACAAAAAAACAAAAAAAACCCAAAAGCAAACAAAAACAAACAAAACCCCCACAACTTCCCAGTCATCTTAAAGCCCCTCCAACTTCTTTCAAAATTCTCCGAACCAGTTGAAAATGAGCACATTTTCTAAGAAACACAGCTCTCCATTTCCCTCTTTACAAATGTCAAAGACCATAGAAGACCTTTTGGAGCTAAAGCTAAGGTGACTGTGAATACAGGACCCTTGAGGCGGCTCCAGGTCAAGCAGACATCCCTGTGTCAGCCCAGACCCAGACCCTGACCGTCGTCTCCCCAACCAGCCTGAGAGCCAGAGGGTGCGGCCCACTGGACCCAGCGCACGCGAAGCAGGTGTCATACTGTATTGGCCCGTGGTGCCCACACCTCGTTCTTGGAATGCCTTGAAGTGGTTTTTCTCTGAAAGCTTGCACTGGGATAAAAAAGGGGCGTCGCCCAACTCCGGGCGTCTGTGGTGGGCAGTGACAAGTTGCCTTATTAATTAGGCCGGTTAGAGCTATGCTTTGGGGCTATTTTGAGAGAAAAATATTCTACCCAGTTTCTGAGTATGTTCTCTCTGACCTTAGAGAAACAGCCTGAGAGCCGGGTACCTAGCTCAGGCGCCCACTTCCTATATGACTTCCTGTAAATACTTGATTTTGTTTCCTGGGTCCTCCATCCGCCATGTGGGAAAATGATGGCTCAACCCCAGTCCAGGTTCTAAAAGGTTGGTGAGGGCCTCGTGACTCAGTCCAGATGGGAAGGGGATGTGACGCTTAGGGTGGGATCTAGGGGTCAGACTCCAAGGCCTATGCCTCTTTGGAAAACCAAGGTGCTTTCTTCCATATGCAACCAGCTAATGGGTCACCCGGGGTCGGGAGGAAACCGTGTCACAGGCCCCACATTAGGCCTTGTGGGTGCATCTGCTCACAAGCTCACTAAACCTTGACAGCAATGGTGTCAAGTACATGGGGTTACCATCCCATTTTTAGGAGAGGAGGAAAGGCCCAGAGAGGGCTCACGGTGGTGAAGCAACGTTGGCTACCGTGGGTGTAGCAAGGCCGCTGGGAAGTCCTGGGTGCCCCAGAGTGCGCCGCCCTGCCGTGGCTGCAGAGACGTTGCCTGCTCTGGGCATCGGGCAAACACAAGGTCACCTTCTTGCTTTACCAATTTCTCTCTGAGTGATCTCAGCAGGGTTACTTGATCTTGGAGCCTGGGCGCTCTCATGTGCAACGTGGGGTCAGAAATTCCATCCCACAGCCGCCATCCACGTGGGAGCAGGCAGTTGAGGGCCGGCCTGCCGCCAGCACCCCGGGCTCGCGAGCTGGGCCCTGCCCACCTTGGCACCCCCGCCCCAGGTTGCCCAGGCCGCTCATGCGCTTCCTGCGGGAGGTTGTGACAGTCCGTGAGCCACACGCATGGCAGCGCGGCAGGCACGAGTGTGGGAAGAGAGGCGGGTCCCGCACAACGCTGGTCGGGGACAGGAGGGCCGGGGCGGAGCAGGCCACGCGGGTGAGGGCAGGTGACAGCCGCGCAGCTCGCGGCCAGGCCGCCCTGCCAGGGAAGCTGGTGTGCGGCCCAGACTGCGGGCGCGAGGCAGGCCCGGGGGGAAGGCAGGCGGTTCTCGGGCGTCGGAGCCTGCAACAGCCGAAGGGCTTGAGGGTGGCTTATGGGCCGTCACTCCAACCACTGCTGTCACACATGTTTTTTTACAACTGCGACCTAATTTTAATTAAAATTAAATTTATTAAAATTAATTAATTTTAATTAATTAAAATTAATTTAATTAAAAATTAAAAAACGAATATTACTTTGTGAATGGCTGCTTCGTGCCGAGCACTGTTAGGGCCCTTCGCCTCACTGTCAGTTGCCACACCAACTCTATGAGGTAGGTATTGCCGTGACCGCTTTAGAAATTAAAAATAGTAAAAAACAGAGAGATAGAGAAAGTGGTAGACGCAAGCTTCAAATCTGGAACAATCCGAACACATATCCGTCGTCTCCCGACCATTTCATCTCCGTCTCCTCACCTCTATCTGCTGTATCCCTGCCTCACCTCTCTGGCTTGGGCAGAAAATAAATCCCCCAATCCCAGCTTTGTCACTTCACCACAACTATCTGAGCATCTATCTGGGCCTCCCGACTGGAAATCACTCTTGCCTCTTTTTTTTTTTAATAATAAATTTATTTTTTATTGGTGTTCAATTTGCCAACATACAGAATAACACCCAGTGCTCATCCCGTCAAGTGCCCCCCTCAGTGCCTGTCACCCAGTCACCCCCACCCCCCGCCCTCCTCCCCTTCCCCCACCCCTAGTTCGTTTCCCAGAGTTAGGGGTCTTCAAGTTCTGTCTCCCTTTCTGATATTTTGAAAGAGTAACCACGTCTTAGGCTAGAGTGACCTCGCTCTGCCCCCACCCTCCTGAGCCCCAAATCACCCTGCAGTTAAAAGGATCCTTCCCTTCTTTCCTTCACATCCTTCCATGGGGCCTCCAGTGCTGAGTCCCACGATCCTTTAGCACTCTGGCCCACTTACCCACCTGCTCCAGAGCAGGCAGCCTCCAGCAGGGAAGTGAATTTGGGAAGAATGAGAGAGAAGTAGGCAGTAGAGAGCATGGAGCCTCCTCTACTCCTTATGACTCATCTTGCAAAGCCCCATTTCCATGGGGCATAACCTCCTCTGCGGGGCACTAACTCTGACTCGGTATCTCTCTTGCTTTGGATGAGAAGCAGTGAGTCACGGTGCTTAGAGCAAGGCTCTGCTGTCACTGGGAGCTGGGCTAAAACCGAGCTCTGTGGGTTCCATGAGACTTAGGCCGGTTACCCAAATAGCTGCATCACTTGTAAAATGGGAATATCTTTCAGCAGGTTCCTCATGAGGATCGGATTAAAACATAAAAACCATATTTTTCATCTCTCCCATTACTGAAGTTCAATAGATGGTAGTTATTATTGTGTTTGCTTTTGTTATTATTTTCTCTGAAAAATGGGATTTGAGTGACAGCAAAACATTTACATGCGGGCCACGGCACTATGTCCCGTGATGAGGGGTCCCAGTGATAACATGAGCTGCATCACAGGCCAGATGGTTTTGGTTCTCCCTAATTTTCTCAGATATTTTCACTCTTGCCCCACAGCTCCTTTCTTTCTTTCTTTCTTTCTTTCTTTCTTTCTTTCTTCTTTCTTTCTTTCTTTCTTTCTTTCTTTCTTTCTTTCTTTCTTTCTTTCTTTCTTTCTTTTCTTTCTTTCTTTCTTTCTTTCTTTCTTCTTTTTCTTCTTCTTTCTTTCTTTCTTTCTTTCTTTCTTTCTTTCTTTTTTTTTTAAAGATTTTATTCATTTATTATTGAGAGAGAGAGAGAGAGAGAGAGAGAGAGAGGCAGAGATACAGGCAGAGGGAGAAGCAGGCTCCATGCAGGGAGCGCGACGTGGGACTCGATCCCGGGTCTCCAGGATCGCAACCTGGGCCAAAGGCAGGCGCCAAACCGCTGAGCCCCCCAGGGATCCCCCACAGCTCCTTTGTAATGAAAGGCAAGCATTTGGGATCCCTGGGGGGCACAGCGGTTTGGCGCCTGCCTTTGGCCCAAGGCACGATCCTGGAGACCCGGGATCAAATCCCACGTCGGGCATCCGGTGCATGGAGCCTGCTTCTCCCTCTGCCTGTGTCTCTGCCTCTCTCTCTCTCTCTCTGTGTGACTATCATAAAAAAAAAAAAAAAAAAAAAAAAAAAAAAAAAGGCAAGCATTTCTCTGAAGGAGAAGCAAGTCTGTCTGCATGAGGTGAAGAGAAGCCTTTTTCATGCTCTGGTTTAAAGACCCCAGCACTCAGGCCTCTGCAGGATGGGCGTGGGCTACCCCACAGCTTCCATACAATGCTGTCTTCCAAACTGGAATCACCTTTCATATGTAGAGTGAAATGACTGAGCATGGCCAGACTTCACAGGTGAAGGGCACTATCGCTCCAAACACTGCCCTCTCTTCTGACGTTAGCCACAAACTCCAGGATCCCCAGACCACCCGCACATCTGACCAACTGTCTACGAATTCAGAGGTCCCCATAAACACTCATGCTCAATAATTCACTAGAATGACTCACAGAGCTCAGGAAAATGGAGCTGGGAGAACAAATCAGAACTCGACAAAAGGCCTGGGTGAGGTCCCGGACGCAGAGCTTCTGCGTCCTCTCCCCATGTCCTCAAGATGTATCATTCTTCTGGCACATTGATGTGTTTACCAAGCAGGAACCTCCGCTGAGTCCTGGGACCTAGAGTTTTTAGTGGGGGTTCATTGCATAGGCTCAATGACTCAATCTCATGGCCAGTTAGGGGGTCTCACCCCCTACCACCTCCCAGAGATTAGGATGACCTCACATGACTAAAAACCCCAATCCTTTAATGACATTGACGGTCTTTCCAGCATGGCCACTTTCATCCTGATGTACTTAGGGACCACCAGGAGTCACTTCATCAGCATAAACTGCTAAGGACCACCAGAAATAGCAAGGATACTCCAATCACTGGGAAAGTTTCCTCCCAGGAACTTGGAAAAAGGCCAGACAGATTCTTTATTAGACAGGAGGAGCGTGTGCATCCACATGTCTGAATGTTCATGAATGTGCATATGCACCGCCCCCCCCATCACCCAAAGAAGAAAGCCGTATCTTCGTGGCATACCCCCAAGGCCTCATATCACCTTCCCAGCTCTCCTTCCTGCCAGACTGAACTCCTCACTATTGCCTGGACACTAAGCCCCTCTTTGACTTCCCAGATGCACCTCTCATTGCCTGACATGAGGCTCCATAATAAGGCCAACATTCAAGGCCCTTCTCAAGTAAACTCTTCCCGGCTCTTCTGAGCAGGGCTGCTTGTTTACTCTTTTGTGTAGCCAAAGCTCTTTTTTAAAAATTTTTTAATTAATTAATTAATTTATTAAAAAAATTTTTTTTTAGCCAAAGCTCTTTGATCATATTTCTGTGGCCATAATTAATACCATTACTCTTCTATTTAATTCAATAGTTTTCTTTACTTGGTTTTTAAGCCTGTGTATATATTAAATTTTTTTTGTGGCTACAAATAACAGGAAAATCTAGAAATATCTTCTAATTCACTTAAGTCCACAGGTAGCTGAGCCCAAGGTGTTTAAGTCACTCAGTGATGCTGTTGAGGACTAGCTTATTTTTGTCCTTCTACTCCGCGTGCAACTTGGAGAGTTGGGCTATCTACCAGGAGTTCATCATTTAGTGTGAAAAGACAGCAGTTGCCACAGACAGAGGCATCACGTGCCTTCATAACAGCCCCGAGCAGGAAGGGAAGGGAGATACAAAAGGACTTTATCCTCCTGTAGCTCTTTCCCCTATCAGGAAGGAAAATATTTTTGAATGGCCCCCGGAATTCTTCCTTTTGCATCTTATTGGCCAACACTGGATAACAAGTGCCTTCCTAGGCCAGCCCCTCAGCAGGGACTGAATTGCTGCATTTTCTTTGAGCCAATTGTGAGACAGCTGATGTATTGTTCTCTGAGCATAATTGGAGTTCCTTTAGGAAGGGAAATGGTGAAAGTGGCTGAGGAGTTTTTGACGTGGAGTAGATATATAAGTATCCTCAAACAAGGGAAAGGTGGTTAAGGACATGAGGAAGAGAAGGAAGGAAGCAACGCAGAAAAGGAAGTAGGCAACCAGGCAATGGCGGCAAAAGGTAAGGAAGGAAAAAAGATGGAAACTTCAAATAAAACAAACAGCACCAACAGCAAAAAGCAAGGTTCTAGCTTGTAGATATATATATTTTTAAAGTTGAGTATACTTTACAACTAAACCGTATCATGATGATTTACTGTGGCTTAATGGTTTTTAAACTTTTAGAGCAAAGAAAATTTTATGTGGAAAAAAAAAATCCTGTTTTTTCTTTTTTTCATTCTGTGGGTCAGTACAAAACAAAAAAATCCATTTTCCATCAAAAAGTGATTTGCACCACGCACTTTTTGGCTTATTTCTGGTTTGCTTTTGGAAAAAAAAAAATGTTTCTCACCTATAGGCACTTTATTTAGCGATTGACAGGGGAACAGAATAGAATTAAATAATAAACTTCTGCAAACTTATTTTTTTCAAAGATTCAGTTTCTCCCCAGCCCTCAATGTGTGGTGTCCTTGTTAAAGTATTTCTTAGACTCTTAGGGAGTGTTGGTGGAACCTCAGTACTGCTTTCTGGGAGCCCATATTGATGAGCCTTCCTTCCGTGAAGACAGAAGATGCACATCAAAAATTGTGCCCAAGAAACCAAGGGACTAAGAGACAGGGTTGCACCCTCGTCATAATGTCTAAATGAAGAGAGGGGCTCAGCCAGGCCGTGGGTGGTGATATGTGGACCTATTTTCACTTCCCTACTGCCGGGTGGATCCAAGCCAGTTTCAATGGTTTTGACAATGAAACTCACCTGGCTGTGTGTGGTTTGGCTTTGTTCTTCAGGTTTTGATGTTCCCCAAGGTCAAATTGAAACCCTCAAACTGGTGTCTTATAATAGGGCTGACGCTTACAATGTAAGGTGATGTTTGTGTAATGCAACGTGTGCTTCAAATCCTGTCAACTGAGATCAGTGGACTTCTTACAGCTAAGCAGGACCTACCTCCTCAGCCAGCAACTCCTTGGAGTCATGAACTAGTAAGTTGGCCTTTGTGTTCAGTGCTGACTCAGAGTGAAGGACATCTTGAACCCCAAAATAAACTCTGTTCACTTTAGACCCTGTCCCTTTACCTCTTTCTGATATGCAGAGATAGTGTAAATCCCACACATACATGTCCACACATGTTTATATATATGGTTCTAAATGTCACTTTTTCACTTAATAATAGAACTTTCCATATCAGCATATTTAGGTCTACCTCATTCTATTTAATAGCTGCACAATATTCCATGGTATGTACACACCTTAACTTATCTAGTCATATTTCCTCTCCTCCCAATGATTTTGGATACACAAATAATGCTGCAGTAAACATCCTTGTATATAGATATCTACAGATAAATGATGATGATAATAGATAGGTAGACAGATGATAGATAGATAGATGATAGATAGATGGTAGATGAAATAGATGGAGATGTACTTAAAAACACATATCCAGAGAGTAATATTGCCTAAAAAGGGTATATGCATCTTAAAATTTGATGGCAGTTGCCCACCAAAATGGTCATACAAGTCAGCCCTCACACCAGCACCAAATTTTATCAAGCTTTATTGGGGTGATAATGATTTATAGGTAGCTGTTTATACTGCATTGTTGTTTTGATTTGCATTTCTTTAAGTATGAATATAACTGGAAAATCTGTCCCATGTTTGGTGGCTAGTTGCATTTTTATTGACGTGAACTAGCTATTAATAACCTATTTTTAAATAGCATTGTTCATCTTTTTCTTACTGATTACGACAAGGTTCATTGTACAGTAGAGAAAGAATCCCGTGGTCTATCATATGTTGCAAAACTGTATCTTTTGGCTTTGTGTATTTTTATGTAAAAATTTAATTTATTTTGAAAAATTAATATTTTTCTTCATTATTTCTTGACCTTCTCCTTCATTAAGATTATTTTTTTATTATTATTTTTTTTTAATTTTATTTATTTATGATAGTCACACAGAGAGAGAGAGAGAGGCAGAGACACAGGCAGAGGGAGAAGCAGGCTCCACGCACCGGAAGCCCGATGTGGGATTCGATCCGGGGTCTCCAGGATCGCGCCCTGGGCCAAAGGCAGGCGCTAAACCGCTGCGCCACCCAGGGATCCCAATTAAGATTATTTTTGAAGTGAACTGTATTTCTTAGAACTTACCATTATGACTAATTGTAATATATACACAGCTTTTAACAGATGGTGGTTTTTATTTTTTTTATTATTATTTTTTTTTATTGGTGTTCAATTTACTAACATACAGAATAACCCCCAGTGGTGGTTTTTAATTCGCAAACCAGTGATTCCTGGTTGATGATGTTCCTGTGCACATTTGGCAGGTGGACTTTTATTCTAAGTGCCCTTTTCCCCAAAGGTGACAGGGTCAAATGCCATTAGTTGCTTGTCCTTTTCATTATGTGAAAGGGTGACTATTTGAGAAAGTTGAAAACCAGTTAAGTAATTATATAACATTTATGGTAACAACTGTCAAGCTTACTAATTTGTTGTTGTTGTGGTGGTGGTGGTGAAAGATTCCTGGGCTGTTACAGTTCTAATTAAACTTATGATTTACCTTATTCAACTGTAGTGTCATTTCTTTTTTGTTTAATTAGGGTAATATTCCTTTTGCTGAAATTTGTGTGGAGGAATGTTGTAAAGGCTGTAGAAAATTGCTGCAAAACGCTCTAGATATTTGGGGGGTTGATAAATGAAAGGATAAAGAATATATACATATTCTCTAGCTCTGTCCATGTTTTTGCAAATGGCAAGATTTCTTTCTTTGCAAAAACATGGAGAGAGCTAGAGAATGTAGTGCTTACCCACATAAATCAGTCAGAGAAAGACAAATACCATATGATTTCACTCATATGTGGAGTTTAAGAGACAAAACAAATGAGCAAAGGAAAAACAGAGACAGACATAAGCCAAGCAATAGATTCTTTTTTTTTTTTTTTTTGAGATTTTATTTATTCTTGACAGAGAGAGAGAGAGAGGCAGAGACACAGGTAGAGGGAGGAGCAGGCTCCATGCAGGGAGCCTGATGTGGGACCCGATCCTGGAACTCCAGGATCACGCCCTGAGCCCAAGGCAGACGCTTAACCGCTGAGCCACCCAGGGATCTCTTCTTTTTTTTTTTTTGATATTTAAAATTTCACTTCAAATGTACTCATTTTCTTAGAATATTCCTTAGTCAAAATCATTATCTGCCCCTCTACATACATGATTATATCACCCTGAGTTACCATTTGCACTTCCCCATCTGCAAGGTCTAGGAAACACCCCCAAGATGAGCAGAAGTTGGCTTCCACCATGTGAGTCCGAGCACCGGGCGTCTCTCCCTTCTTGGATCATGAGGTTTCTCCAGGATCTCATAGCTGCTCACTATCCTCACCCAGCTCTTGTCCCAAACACACAACCTGAGGCTTCATTGATAGCAGTTTGCTTCTCAGGACGTTGTAGGATGGCATCTTTCTGAAATTACTTTACCCCACAAGAGGTAATAGCATGAACTGGTCAGGGTTCTCCTGAGGAACGGAACCCATATCACAATGGCTCCCATGACTGAGCAGACTGAGAAGTCCATGATGTACAATCACGAGGTGAGACCCAGGAAAGCCAGTGAGTAATTTTCATCTGACTCTGCCCCAGTCTGTCATTGGAAAACCTGGGGACATGCATGTGTAACTGTCTCCAAGGCAGGGGGACATGGATGTTCCAGATAAGCCTGCAGGCACGAAGAGTGATGGAAGTCTTCATTCTTCCAAGCAATAGATCCTTAGCTGTACAGAACCAACTGATGGTTACCAGGGTGGGTGGGGTGGATGGATGAAATAGGTAATAGGAATTAAAGAGCACATTTGTCCTGATGAGCACTGAGCAATGTACAGAATTATTAAATCACTATATTGTACACATGAAACTAATAGAACAGTGTATGTTGATTGAAATTAAAAGCTTAATAATAATAATAAATAAATAGTTAATACCTCAGGCAGTTGGGGGGGGGATTCAAAATGGAATAGAAATTATAACAATGACCTGGCTGTGTAACAGATGAATAACAGAACCGCAATAAAGATGTGAAGAAAGAAACCAAAATAATAATAATAGTAAAATATATCTAAAATAATAAAGAATTCTCAAGTTTTCAAGAAAAGATGTCCTTTGTGGAGAATGGAGTTATTCCATAATGAAAAAAATGTTAGTCATACTTTATTTATTTCAAAATGAGAGAATTAAAAATGTTTCACCTAAAACAAAATCCTAAAAAAAATCCGGTCACCTGTTGTAAAGAACTGGAAGTTACCAGGAATGCTTTCAGCGGAAAGTCACAGTGTTAGAAGCAACTCCTTAGGTTCTAACAGGACGCCTGGAGGCCAGCAAAGAGGAAATCAGGGCCTGTCCTGGGAAAGTCTGAGGCCTGCCCTGGCAGCACGCCACAAGCCCATCCAACCAACAGGCCCAAGATGGGTGATGCCATGACAGGAAACCGCTGACCGAATAAGGAAGAAAAGCCAGGAAAACTATGCTTCCAAGAAATCCCTGCCCCCAAGTCATGAATGTCCCTCCTCCCAGTTAATAATCATAAAAGATAGGCACCAGCTGCCCAGACTGTGCGGGGTTCTTCGTTCTCCCTCTCGCTCGAGCTCTCCTGCTTCCACAGCTCGAGTGTACTTTCACTTTAATAAACTGCCTGCTCGTGTCACTCCTCTGCTCTACTGTGTGTCTGTTCTTGAATTCTTTGTCCTGACAAGAGCAAGAAGCTTCGGCAGCATCTTTGGGGTAGCCGGAGTCGGAGCTCCAGGGCCCAGGGTCTCCCTAGTCCAGCCAGCGACAACAGAAAACTCGGGTAGCAACAACTGGAGTGATCGGGTACCTGGTGGCCAGGCCTGCCACAGCAGGGCACAGCAAACGGACGTTCCTTTTCTTTCTTTTTTTTTTAATTAATTTTTTTTATTGGAGTTTGATTTGCCAACATATAGCATATCACCCAGTGCTCATCCCATCAAGTGCCCCCCTCAGTGCCGGTCACCCAGTCACCCCCACCCCCCGCCCTCCTCCCCTTCCACCACCCCTAGTTCGTTTCCCAGAGTTAGGAGTCTCTCATGGTCTGTCTTCCTCACTGATATTTCCCACTCATTTTTTTCCTTTCCCCTTTATTCCCTGTCACTATTATTTATATTCCCCAAATGAATGAGACCATATAATGTTTGTCCTTCTCCAATTGACTTCACTCAGCATAATACCCTCCAGGTCCATCCACGTCAAAGCAGATGGTGGGTATTTGTCGTTTCTAAGGCTGAGGAATATTACAGTGTATACTTCTCTATCCATCATCTGTCGATGGACACCGAGGCTCCTTCCACAGTCTGGCTGTTGTGGACATTGCTGCTATGAACATTGGGGTGCAGGTGTCCTGGCATCTCACTGCATCTGTGTCTTTGGGGTAAATGGAAGCTTACTTTCTCACAAGGTTGGAAGTGTGAGATCAAGATGTGAGCAGCGGTGGCTTTCCTGTGTCTGCTCTCCTGGCTTGCGGATGGCTTACCTTCACGTGATCCTTCCTCTGTGCTTGAATATCCCCGTGTCCCTTATCGTGTCCAAGCTTCCTCTTCTTATAAGGACACCAGGCACATTGGGTTGGGACCAACTCTAATGGCCTCATTCGAATTGAGTCACCACTTTATTTTTTATTTTTTTTTAAAGATTTTATTTATTTATTTGAGAGAGACAGAGCGAGAGTACAAGTGGGGAGGAGAGGAAGAAGCAGTCTCCGCCTGAGCAGGGAACCCAACAGGTGGCTCAATCCAGGACCCTAGGATGACAACCGGAGTCGAAGGCAGACGCTCAATCAACTGAGCCACCCAGGCTCCGCTTCATCACCACTTTAAAGAACTTATCTCCAAATGTAGCTACATCGCCAAGTACTAGAGATTAGAACTGCAACATACGAATTTTGGGCAGACGAAGTTCAACCACAACAGTATTTAATCATCAAAAAGAGTGAAGTGTGAGATAGGTGGTGCCGCAGCTGGTGCAGGAGCTCAGCAATACCAGAAACAGCTTTCCTGTGTTCCTTGGTGTCTTCACGATCGCGAGATGGCTCCAGTCCCGGGCCCTGCATCTGCAATCAAAAGAAGAAATAGGAAAAGATGATGCCAGTGTTTTCTGTTTGTTTGTGTTTTTTTTTTTGTTTTTGTTTTTGGTGGTAAGAACTGTCATGCAAACTTCCTGGTAGACTTCCTTCTCCACTTCACTAGCCAGGACTGTGCCACACGGCCATTCCCGGGCGCTAAGGAGCCTGAACGTGCTCAATACCTATGTCTGTAGTAGACGTACGAAAGGAAGCAGGGGGATGGGATGCCCTAGGCTCATGCTTCCCTTTCTATATGTGTGTATAATTTATGGTTCTGGTGCCTTTTGAGAATGGTTTATGCCATTTAAAACTTACTATAGTGGAAACATAACATCAAAATGGGAAATTGCTCTTCAATCATTCATACCAACACTATATTATTTTTCACTTATATTTACTTTTCTATAATGCTAATGCTTATGTAAGAAGCACGTATTAATTTTATATTTTCTTTTTTTAAAATATTTTATTTATTTATCTGAGAAAGAGAGAGCACCAATGGGGAGAGGGCAGAGGGAAAGGGAGAAGCAGACTCTCCACTGAGCAGGGCTTGATCATAGGATCCCAGGATCATGACCTGAGCCAAAGGCAGATGCTTCACCGACTAAGCCATTCAGGCAGCTCTAGATTTACGTTTTCAAAAAACAATGGATGTGGGGCGGGAATGAACAGGAAGATTCCCAATTTTAAACCATTTTAAACCAATGTGGGAGGGTGGGAATATGGAAATAACTGTACAGCATACATGAACTAGTGACCTGAAAGATCATCTGGTCAAACACCCCTTTTTCTATCCCTAGGAAATCAAAGACCTGGAGACCTCATCAAAGTCGGTCAGCAAATTAGTGCTCAAGTCCCAATGAGAGCCCAGATCTTCCCACGGCCAGTATAGCACTCCCTATCCTTTTTTTTTTATTTTTTTTTATTTTTTTTATTTTTTTTAGCGCTCCCTATCCTAACGTAGTCTTCTCTTATGTAAACTAACGTGTTTCGAAACCTGCAGTCTATAGTGTGACAAATGTCCGGCTTCCTTCAAGGGGGGACCTCTTGTCGGGGAGGAGTTCCTGGCAAGTTCCTAGAAAGGCTGGTGGGCTTGTGGGGCTCTCCTCAGTCCCAGCCAGGGCCTTCGACCTTGTGTTCCAGAGCAGGAGTCCCACAACAGTAGTAAAGGCCGCCCTTCACTGGGTACTTACTATGTGTGCCGGGCCCTGAGCTCCACTGTTTTTAACCTTCACAATAACTATGCAAAAGGAGAGTTCTTAGCCTCATTGTATCATGATGGTATTTTTAAAGGTTCCATTGTATCCCCCCAAAAGACATATTGAAATCCTAATATCTCCTGCTACCTCAGACTGTAATCCTTTTTGAAAATATGGCCCTCGGGATCCCTGGGTGGCGCAGCGGTTTGGCGCCTGCCTTTGGCCCAGGGCGCGATCCTGGAGACCCGGGATCGAATCCCACGTCGGGCTCCTTGCATGGAGCCTGCTTCTCCCTCTGCCTGTGTCTCTGCCTCTCTCTCTCTCTCTCTCTCTCTCTCTGTGACTATCATAAATAAATAAAAATTAAAAAAAAAAAAAAGGAAAATATGGCCCTCGCTGAGGTAATTAGTTAAGATGAGGTCCTACTGGAGTTGGATGGGCCCCTGATCCACTATTTCTGTTGTGCTTAAAAAGGGGAGACAGACACATAGGGAAAAGGTGGCCATGTGGAGACAGAAGGAATGCTAAGGATTGCCAGCAACCGCCAGAATGTAGAAAAGACAGAGAACATATGGCCTTGCCAACATCCTAATTTTAGATTCCGTCTTCCAGAACTGTGAGGCAACACATTCCTGTTGCTTTAACCTACCCCAGTTGTAGTAGTCTGGTTAGGGCAATCCTTAGAAACTAATACAGACGCTGAGGCTCATTAAGGGGAAAGGATGCCCGAATCTGCTCAGCCAGAATGTAACTTGAGGTCCTCCTCATCCAATACAAGTCATGTTTCTTCTTTCTTCCATATTACCCATCTAAGCCCACATGAAGGATGAAGGCGGTGCAATATCCCCAACCAGGACTGTGCTGGCAAAGTCGCGAGGGAAGAAGGAGGAGGGCTCTCTGGGAGGGTGTTCCTTCTCTTCTGAAGTTGGCACTAGTGTCGTAGGTGGGCTTGCTCGAAGCAGTAACTATCACACAGTAACCACAGCTCCATTGTTCAGCTAGGAAATATTTATCCTAGAAATACAAACTGAGTTAGAAAAGGCTTAATAATAACAATAGATAGTGGCAGAAGACTTGCTCAGGTGAAGAGCTTTGCAAACACCCTCTTGTTTATGAGCCCTCGCTGTGTGAGGCAGGCAGGGCGATGTCGGAGTGTCCCAGGCGAACGCTGCTTCTTGCCACCGTTTCTCACGTGAGAACCTGAGGCTCAGAGAGGGTAAGATACTTTCCTAGACACACACAGATAAGTAGGGACCCGAGCTTTAACCCGGTGAGCAGACTCTATACCAGGAGCTGCCCTGAGTCATCAGAAGGGCTGAGTTCAGGAGGCAGCTTTGAGGTGTGAAGGAAGGTCACTTCTGTGAGGACTCCCAGACTAAGACCTCACTATCAGCTTCTGGTAAAGACGCATGCATTGTTGCATAGCCCCAGGAACCTTCCTTAGGCAGAATGACCAGAAGAAAGAAAACGGAAAGACATGACAAATGGGAGGATTGCCTCGGGGGATCCTAGAATGTGGGGAAGAGAGAGAGAGGTAGAGGCAGGAGGAAGCCAAGTAGGAAGGAAGTGAAGGTGGTGCCGTCCTCTGGCTGCTGGGCCTTGCATAGTGAAAAATAACGAGACAGAAGAGCACAGAGTATCAGAGGGAAGGGAGGGAAAACCCACTGGGAAGTCATCAGGGGAGACAAAGCATGAGAGACTGCTGCAGGGGAGGTGGGTGGAAGGACGGAGTAACTGGGTGATGGGCATTGAGGAGGGCATGTGGTGTGATGAGCACCGAGCATTGAATTTAAATAAATAAGTGAAAAATAACTAGTCCATAAATGTCCTTTGCTTTCAAAGTATCTGACATTTGTTGCTTCGTACCAAGTATCCTGATCTCTTCTACCCTCCCCCCTTCCTGATCCTCTAAATCTTGAAGTCATGTCAATAGCTGATACCTGGATGGAAGTAGCTGTGGGCATAAGAAAGAGATGCCGTGCGCAGATGGACCAGCACCCGTAGAGGAAAACGTGTGAGTGTTGGGTTAGCAATTGAGGTGCCTTTTCAATTTGTCAGTAATTTCCAAATCCTTCCTCAGAAATTCATGCTAATCCTAAAAAGACTACCTCATTCTTATGTTCTCTACCCTTTTCCATAATGAACTCAGATCAGCCTACAGAGAATTTTGACTCAGGGTCTCTTCCGAAACCATAATATTTGAACACAAATACTGATCGGTGAGCATAAGTACTTTCCTACTCCAAAAAGAAAGAAAATAAAGAAAGAAAAAGATTTGGGAAACTTCCTCTGGTGAGTGGATTTCCCTCCATCTGTTATGCTCTCTCTCTCTCTCTCTCCGGACATTTTCATTTTTCTGCTTTTTCAGACATCACAGAACAGAAAAGAAACTTATCTCCTCTAGGACAAGACACCCACCCACACACTGAGGACTGTGAGAGGGGGTGTAGTTAATCATTTCACAGAGAGAAACTTTTCTCTGAGGAAACCAGAGGGAGAAGATGTTCAAGTCTTTGCTCGCTGGATATTTACAAAATGAAATTGGAGAATTTGTATCCACAAGGCCAAGGGAGAAAGCGAAATATTGGAAGAACAGCTACATGGTGTTCTTGGAATATCCCACCAATCTGTGTCTTTCATGACCCCATTGCCCTTCTCCATGTTTCTGGAAACCCAGATTTTGGGGAAACTTTTTAAGGGATGATGGGGGCAAAGGAATGTGGAAAAAACTCTTGCAATCAAGTAGCAGATTTGCATTTTGGACCTCAGACCAGTGTGGACAATAAATGACACTTTCTTTCTACAACTGGAATCAATTTTTCTTTGTGCCCTTTCACACTAGTTGGCAAAAACTTACTTCCAGGCAACCCAAGCCTCTCCCCACCCACAGGCTTGTGCTCAAGCATGAAAGCCAAGCTCTTTTTGTGGCCCTGTACAATCTCGGTGCCACTGTCAGGTGTACAGGAAATCCCTCTACTAGCCAGGTATCCTGGCTGCTGGTACCGTGGTTGGAACACCATGAACTGCATCGGGCCATCTTCCCGGACATGCCATTTTTACTTTCGCTTTCTTGGTAATTCCATTTTCACCCTGGGGCCATCTCTCACTCCACACTGCGGCCTTACTAGGAGTCATCTAGGGCTTCAGAGGAAAGTTACTCAGAACATAAAAGGCAATGAGAACTCGATGCTTGTGTTGCTCTTTGAACCTATAAGGAGAAGAAAAAAGCTCTTAAGCTGCTGCCAGCCAGGGTACCTGCGTGGTCCAGTGGTTGAGCTCCCTGTAGGGAGCCTGCTTCTCCCTCTGCTTGTGTCTCTGACTCTCTCTGTGTCTCTCATGAATAAATAAATAAATAAAATCTTTAAAAAGAAATTGCTGCCAGACTATTGGATTATTTTAAATTTATTTTAAACATTTTTAAGCTTTTATTTAAACTCCAGTTAATTAACATACAGTATAATATTAGTTTCAGGTACACAATATAGCGATCCAATGCTTCCATATGACAGCTGGTGGTGTCACAGCCGCACTCCTTAATCCCCATCACCTATTTAACCCATCCCTCACACATCTGCCCTCTGATAACCATCAATTGGTTCTCTATAGCTAAGAACTGGTTTCTTGGTTTGTTTCTCTCCTTTTTTCCCATTTGGTCATTTGTTTTATGTCTTCAATTCCACATATGAGTGAAATCATATGATATTTTTCTTTCTCTGACTGACTTATTTCATTTAGCATAATACATGCTGGCTCCATCCATGTTCTTTCAAATGGCAAGATTTCATTTTTTTATGGCTAAGTACTATTCCATTGCATATATATATACACCACATCTTCCTTATCCATTCATCAGTAAATGGGCCTGGGCTTTTTCCATAACTTGGCTACTGTTGATATGCTGCTATAAACATTAGAGTGCAAGTATCCCCTCAAGTTAGTATTTTTGTATCCTTTGGGTAAATGCCCAGTAGTATAGTTGCTGGGTTGTAGGGTAGCTCTATTTTTAACTTCTTAAGGAGCCTCCACACTGTTTTCCAGAGTGGCTGCATTAGTTTGCATTCCCACCAACAGTGCAAGAGCATTTTCCTTTCTCCACATCCTCGCCAACACTTGTTGTTTCTTGTGTTTTTTATTTTAACCACTCTTGAGAGGTGTGAAGTCATATCTCATTGAAGTTTTGATTTGCATTTTCCTGATCTTTTCATGTGTACCTTGGCCACCTAACTGTCTTCTTTGGAAAAATGTCTACTCTTGTCTTCTGTCCATTTTTTAATTGGATTATTCATTTTTTCGAGTACTGAGTTTTAGAAGTTCTTTATATTATTTGGATACTGATCCTTTATCAGATATGTCATTTGCAAATTTCTTCCATTCTATAGGTTGTCTTTGAGTTTTGTCAATTATTTCCTTCACTGTAAAGCTTTTTATTTTGATGGAGACATATCTAGAAAAAAATATTACTATAGACAATGTCAGAGAAATTACTACCTATGCTCTTTTTCTAGAATTTTTATGGCTTCAGGTCCCACATTTAAGTTGTTAATACATTTTGAATTTATTTTTGTGTATGGTGTAATAAAGTGGTCCGGTATCTTTCTTTTGCATGTAACTGTCCAGCTTTCCCAGTATCATTTTAAAAAATATTTTATTTATTTATTCATGAGAGACGCACAGAGAGAGAGGCAGAGATGTAGGCAGAGAGAGAAGCAGAGAGAGATGCAGTGAGAGAAGCAGGCTCCACATAGGGAGCCCGATGTGGGCCTCGATCCTGGAACTCCAGGATCAGGCCCTGGGCCAAAGGCAGACGTTCAACTGCTGAGCCACCCAAGCATCCCAGTACCATTTTTTGAAGAGATTTTTCTCCATTATATAATCTTTCCTCTTTCATCAAGAATTGATTTGACCATATACTTGTGGGTTTATTTCTGGGTTTTCTATTCTTTTTCATCAACCTATGTGTCTATTTTAATGCCAACACAACACTGTTTCGATTACTATAGTTTTGTAATGTAACTTTAAGTCTGGAATTGTGATAACTCAAGTTTTGTTTTTCTTTTTCAAGATTATATTGGGTATTCAAGTCTTTTATGATCCCCTACAAATTTCAGGATTGTTTGTTCTAGCTTTACAATGTCAAGTGGGACTCTTTGAATGTAAAAGAAAGATCATAAGTAGGAGTAGGAAAGTAGGAAGCACAAAAGTAGTAAAATGAAGTATATCTATAAAAATTGGTCAAGGGACTCACAAAATTAAAAAATGTAAATTATGACACAATAAACCTAAAATATGGTTGGAAGAGGAGTAAAGAGTGAGTTCAAACTTAAGCAACAAATTAATAGAGACTGATATTTGCAGTGGATGTTATATGAAAATGTAATGGTAAACACAAATCAAAAACAATAATAAAATGCACAAAATAAAGAGAAAGGAATCCAAGCACATCACTAAAAAAGCCAACAAACTATGAGAGAAGACAGCAAGAAAATACTTAAAATAAATTTATAAAAAAAATAAAAAAATAAAAATAAACTTTATTTTTAAAAAATATATTATTTATTTATTCATGAAGGACACAGGGAGAGAGAGAGAGAGAGAGAGAGGCAGAGACACAGGCAGAGAGAGAAGCAGGCTCCACGCAGGAAGCCTGACACAGGACTTTATCTCAGGACTCCAGGATCACACCCTGGGCCGAGGCAGGTGCCCAAAGCGCTGAGCCACCCAGGCATCCCCAAAATAAACTTTAAAGCAAAGACTGTAACAAGAGACAAAGTAGGATACTATGTCAAAATAAAGGGGACAATCTAACAAGAAGATATAACAATTGTTATAACAATTGTTATAACATTATGCACTCATCATGGGAACACTCAAATGCATAAAACTGTTAATAACAAACATAAAGGAATAGAATAGTAATAGATAGTAATAGAATATATTCTGAACAGTCCATCCTAAAACAGCAGAATACACATTCTTTTCAAGTGCATGTGGAACATGCTCCCGAATAGATAGATCACTTATCAGGCCACAAATCAAGTCTCAACAAATTCAAGAAGATTGAAGTCATACCATGCATCTTTTCTGACCACAACATTATCTAAAAATCAGTCACAAGAGAAAGTCTGGAAAGGGTACAAATACAGGGAGGTTAAATAATACACTACTAAAGAATGAAAGGGTCAATTAAAACATCAAGGAAGAAATTAAAAATTACATGGAAACAAATGAAAATGGTAACACAACAGTCCAACATCTTAGAGATGTGGCAAAAGCAGTTCTAAGAAGGACTTCACAGCAATTCATGCCTACCTCAAGAAGCAAGGAAAAGCTAAAATAAACAACTAAATCTTACACCTAAAAGAGCTAGAAAAAAGAACAAACAAAACCTAAACCCAATAGAAGGAAATAATAAAGATAAGGGCATAAATAAATGATATAGAAGCAAACAAACAAATAAACAACAACAAAACCCCAATAGAGCAGATCAGTGAAATCAGGAGTGGTTCTTTGAAAATGGCAATAAGTTCATTAAACCTCTAACCAAACTCACCAAAAAAGGGGGGGGGGGAACTCAGATAAACAAAATCATAAACAAAGAAGAGAAATTGCAATACCACAGAAATACAATTACAAGGGATTGTTAAGCACATATATTACAAACTATATGCTAACATATGTAACCTACTAAAACTGAAGCTGAAGTAAATAGAAAATTTCAACAGACCAATTATCTGCAGTGAAATGGAATCAGTAATCAAAAAATTCCCAACAAACAAAAGTCCAGGATCAGACAGCTCCACAGGTGGATACTACCAAACATTTATTTATTATTATTTTTTTACTACCAAACATTTAAAGAAAAATTGATACCTATTTCCTGAAAATTTCCAAAAAATATGAGAAAGAAAAACTTCCAAATTTATTGTATGAAGCCAACATTACTATGATATCAAAACCAGATTTTAAAAACACCACACAAAAGAGAGATAGAGAGAGAGAGAGAACCACAAGCCAGTAATCTAATATAGATGCAAAAATCCTCAACAAAACACTAGGAAACTGAATTCAACAGTGCAGTAAAAACATCATCACCACAATCAATTGGATTCATTTATTCCTGGAATGCAACAGTGTTTCAATATTCATGAACCAATCAACATGATACATCACATCAGTAAGATAAGGTATAAAAACTCTATGGTCATTTCAATAGATGCAGAGAAAGCATTTGGCAAAATACAACATCCATTCACAAAGAACTTGGTAAAAAAATAAAAGTTATGATTCTCATACTAATTCCAAAGTGATTGAGCAAAGAAGGAGATAATCCACCATCTCATCCTTGTGACAAAGGCTTTAATTCTATTGGGTTTTGTTCTTTTGTTATTAGAAGGAGACAGATCCTTTTCCTCCTAAGGTACTTAAAAAAAAAAAAAAAAAAAAAAAAAAAAAAAAAAAAAGCTTAGGTACCTGGGTGGTCCAATCTGTTAAATGCTGACTCTTGATTTTGGCTCAGATCATGATCTCAGGATCATGAGATCAAGCCCCAAGTCAGGCTCTGCATTCAGCGAGAGTCTGCTTGAAGTTCTCTCTCTCTCCTTCCTCTCACTTGCTCTCTCTCTTTCAAATAAATAAATAAATAAATAAATAAATAAATAAATAAATAAAATAAAATCTTAAAAAACAAATGCTAACATCCAATAATAACAACAATAAAAATAGCCCTTAAAGTTGCTTTCATCCCTGGAACATAGCTGTATAGAGGTAAGATCCATTAGAACACCTAATAAGTCAACCTGAGGACTGGGAGAAAGATCTCCATGGTTGAAGGGGGACAGCATGGAGGTGCAAGGTGGGCTCCATGCTGGGCACCGAGCTTGAGCTCACAACCATGGGATTGCAACCTGGGCTGAGATCAAGAGTCAGATGCTTGATCAGCTAGGCCACCCAGGTGTCCCTTTCCAGGCTTATTTTAACAAACAAATCAAAGCACATCTAGTTAAAGTTCTAAACAATCCCCATAGCAAGGAAGGAGGAACTTGCAGAGGGTTAACCAGTGGGAAAAAGCAGCCAAAATGCAACATCAGAGTGCACACAGCATACACCAGAAACACTTCCTGAAGCACAAGGCCCTGGAGACTGTATAAACCCTTTTAATATAACATTACTCTCAGGTGCAGGAAACATAGCAAGCTTTCAAAACATGAAAAAGACAGAAACTAAGTCAAAATGACAAGATGGAGAAATTCTCTCCAAAAGAAGGCCAGGAAGATATTGTACACAGGGGACTTGCTCAAGAGATATAAGCAATATAACTGAACAAGAATTTAGATCAAAAGTCACAAGACTACTAGCTGGGCTTGAAAACAGCATAGGGGCAGCAGAGAAAACCTTACTGCACAGATAAACAGACCCATAAACTAGTCATACTGATATAAATACTATAACTAAGATGCAAAACCAACTGGATATAATCACAACAAGGACTGAAGAAGTAGAGAAGGGAATAGGTGATATAGGAAATACATTTATGGAAAATTATTAAGCTGATAAGACAATGGAGAGAAAACTATTAGACCATGAAGGTAGACTTAGGGAACTCTGTGATTTCATAAAGTACAATAATAGCTGTCTCATAGGAGTCCCAGAGGAAGAAGAACAGGAAAAGGGGGCAGAAGGATTATTCAAACAAATTATAGCTGAGAACTTCCTTATCTGGGTACGGAAACAAGTATTCAAGTCCAAGAGGCACAGAAAACTCTCCACAAAATTAAGAAAAAACTGGTCAACACCATTACATATTTACTGAAATTTGTAAAATACAGAGAGAATTCTGAAAGCAGCTAATATGTCCTTAACCTACAAGGGTAGACACATAAGGTCGGCAGTGCCCACTGACATTTGGCGGGCCAGAAATGAGAGGAAGGAAATATTTAATGTGTTAAGTGGGAAAAATATGTAGTCAAGAATACTTTATCCAGCAAGGCTGTCATTAAGAATACAAGGAGAGATAAGGAGTTTCCAAGACAGCAAAAACTAAAAGAGTTCATGAACATTAAAATAGTTCTGTAAGAAATATTAAAAGGAACCCATTGAAACGGAAAGAGAGACAAAATGCAACAAAGAATAGAAAAGAACAGAGACAGTCCCCAGGAGCAGGTGCTATAATGTCACAAAATTCGTATCTACCAATTGTTCTGAATGTAATGGATTAAATGCTACAATCAAAACACACAAGGTATTAGAATGGATAAAAAGGGCAGCCCCGGTGGCCCAGCGGTTTGGGGCTGCCTTCAGCCCGGGGTGTGATCCTGGAGTCCCGGGATTGAGTCCCAGTCAGGCTCCCTGCATGAAGCCTGCTTCTCCCTCTGCCTGTGTCTCTGCCTCTCTCTCTCTCTCTCTCTCTCTCTCTGTCATGAATAAATAAATAAAATCTTAAAAAAAATGGATAAAAAAAGAAGACGCACCAAAATGCTGATTATAAGAGACTCATTTTAGACACAAAGACACCTCCAGATTGAAAGTGCGAAGGTGGAGAACCATTTTGATAGGGATTGCATGACATTTTCACAATATTTATTCTTCCAATCCATGAGCATGGAATGCTTTTCCATCTCTTTATGTCTTCCTCCATTTCTTTCAGTAGTGTTCTGTAGTTTTTAGGGTATAGACCCTTTACTTCTTTGGTTAGGTTTATTCCTGGGAATCTTATGCTTTTGGGTGCAATTGTAAATGGGATTGACTCCTTAATTTCTCTTTCTTCAGTCTCAGTGTACAAAAATGCCACTGATTTCTGGGCATTGATTTTGTATCCTGCCACACTGCCGAATTGCTGTATGAGTTCTAGAAATCTTGGGGTGGAGTCTTTTTGGTTTTCATGTGCAGTATCATGTCATTTGTGAAGAGGGAGCATTTGAGTTCTTCTTTGCCAATTTGAATGGATTTTATTTCTTTTGTTGTCTTATTGCTGAGGCTGGGACTTCTAGTACTATGGTGAATAGCAGTGGGGAGAGTGGTGAGTCGTGTTCCTGACTTTAGGGGAAAAGCTCTCATTATTTTCTCCATTGAGAATGAACTTCGCTGTGGGCTTTTTGCAGATTTCTTTTATCATGTTGAGGTTTGTTCCTTCTATCCCTACACTGTAGAGAGTTTTATTCAAGAAAGGATGCTGTATTTTGTCAAATGCCTTTTCTGCATCTATTGAGAGGACCATATGGTTCTTGTCCTCTCTTTTGTTGATGTGATGTATGACGTTTATAGATTTGAGGATGTTGAACCACGCTTGCATCTGAGGAATAAATCCTACTTGGTTGTGGTGCTTAATTCTTTTCATGTACTGTTGGATCCTATTGTCTAGTATCTTGGTGAGAATTTTGACATCCATGTTCATTAGCGATAATGGTGGTGTAATTCTCCTTTTTTGGTGGGGACTTTGATTTTGGAATCAAAGTAATGCTGGCCTCATAGAACAAGTTTGGAAATTTTCTTTCCCAATTTCTATGTTTTTGAAACAGCTTCAGAAGAATAGGTATTATTTATTCTATAAATGTTTGGTAGACTTCCCCTGGGAAGCCATCCAACTCTGGACTCTTGTTTGTTGGCAGATATTTGATGACTGCTTCAATTTCCTTGTTGGTTTTGGGTCTATTCAGATATTCCATTCTTCCTGTTTAAATTTCTAGAAATTTATCCATTTCTTCCAGTTTGTCTAATTTTTGGCATATTTTTGCTCATAATATATTCTTAAAATTGTTTGTATTTCCTTGGTATTAGTCACTCTCTCTCCTCTTTCATTTATGATTTTATTAATTTGGGTCCTTTCTCTTTTCCTCTTGATAAGTATGGCAAAGATCTTATTAATTCTTTCAAAGAACTAGCTCCTAATTGGTGGGAGGGGTGATGGGGTAACTGTGTGACTGGCATTAGGGAGGGCACATGATGTGATGAGCACTGGGTATTGTATGCAACTGAAGAATTACTGAACTCTACATCTGGAACTAATGATGAATTACAGGTTGGTTGAATAAAAATCTATTTATTTTTTTAATTGAAAAATTCAGTTAGCCAACATACATTGTATATCATTAGTTTCAGACATAGTGTTCAATAGTTCATCAGTTACATATAACACCCAGGGTTCATCACATCATATGCCATACTTAATTTTTTAAAAGTCCAATGGAAAAACAGTCTCTTCAACAAATTGTGTTGGGAAAACTGGACAGCCACATACAGAAGAATAGGAATGTATCTGTTTCTTATACCATACACAAAACTAAATTTGAAAATGAATGACAGACCTAAATGTGAGACAGGAAGCCATCAAAATCCTGGAGGAGAACACAGGCAGCAACCTCTCTGACCTTGGCCACAGCAATGTAACAGACAAGTCTCCAATGGCAACGGAAACATAAGAAGAAATGAACTATTGGGACTTCATCAAGATAAAAAAAAATTTCGCACAGAAAAGGAAACAATTAACAAAACTAAAAGACAACCTGCTGATGGGAGAAGATATTTGCAGATGACCTATCAGTATCCAAGATCTATAAAGAACTTACCAAACTCCACACCCAAGAAACAAACAATCCAGTCATGAAATGGGCAGAAGATGTGAACAGACATTTCTCCAAAGAAGACATAGACATGGCCAACAAGCACATGAGGAAATGCTCCGCATCACCTGCCATCAGAGAAATACAAATCAAAACCACCATGAGATCCCACCTCCCACCAGTGAAAATGGGGAAAATTAACAAGATAGGAAACAACAAATGTTGGAGAGGATGCGGAGAAAGGGGAACCCTCCTGCACTGTTGGTGGGAATGTGAACTGGTGCAGACACTCTGGAAAACTGTGTGGAGTTCCCTCAAAATATTAAAAATAGAGCTACTTTATGATCCAGCAGTTGCACTACTAAGTATTTATCCAGGGATACAAAATTAGTTATTATACATACGATGGAATATTATTCAGACCTCAAAAAGAATGAAATCTTGTCATTTGTTTGACATGGATGGAACTGGAGTATATTATGCTAAGCGAAATAAATCAGCCAGAAAAAGACAAATACCATATGATTTCACTCATATGTGGACTTTAAGAAACAGATGAACATAGGGAAGTGGAGGGAAAATAAAATAAGACAAAAAAAGAGAGGGAGGCAAATCATAAGAGATCTTAACTGTAGGGAAAAAACTGTGGGTTGCTGGAGGGCAGAGGGGTTGGGGGATGAGCTAAGTGGGTGATGGGCACTAAGGAGGGCAATTGTAATGAGCATTGTGTGTTACATGTAGGTGATGAATCACTAAATTCTACCCATAAAATTAATACTATATGTTAACTAATGTGAATTTAAATAAAATCTTAAAAGAAAAAATAGCCATTAAACTTGTGTTCAAATTGCAATGAGAAAAATTGTTTTAACAAAGTCAGCATTTCCTAGTATGGCCATATCTCAGGATTTCAGTTTTCTGATGGCCATTGGCAATACATTTCTTTGGAGGGATTTACAGTCTTTGCTGCAGGCCATTCCTTTCAACTATACCTTATCCTCTCCTGTCCTGTGAAATTCTGTTTACCAGAAACTGGACCACTTAAAGATAAAACATTTTTTATCTTTATTCAGTCTAGGGGATTTGATTGCATGGAAATTACCTAATTGTTGCTCACTGAAGATTTTCATTACATGTGAATTCATTGTAAATGCTCCTCACTACTGCATGATTATTAGGCCCCTGAAGGAAGTCTCTCCATGACCTGGACTCTGGCTTGTGGTTTTACAGTTAACTGTATGCAACCTTGGATTAATCATTTAATCTCAATTCTGTAAGTTTCTTACATTCTCTTAAGAGACGGTGAGTTTTTTAAAAATCTTTTTGAAAATAATGCTTGATTACTGATGTCTAAGTCTTTGAGTAAGCCTTTCAAATTAATTGCCAGTCTTGCTCCTTGGGCATTCCAAATCCTATATTAAATTTTTGCTTTGTTTATTTACTTATAAATTTGTTAGTTTGGAATAACTTCAGACTTAATAGAAATAGCCAAAGGATCCCCCTATTTCCTTAACCAAACGTCCACAAATGTTAATATTTTATTAGATTTATCTTTTATACTGTTTTTAACAAAGCAGTGATCTCTAGGGTGGATTATAGAACATGAGTTCATCAACTGGCAGGCAATCAATCAACACTAAAATGTAAAGTAGGCAGCTTGTTGCTATTCAAAACTTGTTGCTATTCAAAACTCATCTCCAACTTTCTTAGTTGGTTCTTGTTTTCCTTCTTAGTTTTGTTTGCTTCTTGAGCCCTGTTTCACAAAGTCTTAGAAATACATGTTTTTGTTCATTTAAAAAACATTGAAGGACCTGAAAAAGTGTGTCCTCAATTATTTCATAACTGAAACTGAAGCAAGTTTTAGCACATCAGTCTGATATTTTAAGCCATCCACAGGAAGCCCAAGTTTATCACAGAGTGTTTTCTAGTAGTATGCCAGGCATTATTGCTTTTTTTTTTCATTATTGCTTTTAATAAAGTATTCTCTAAAGTGAGGCTGACACTAACTTATCAGCATGCATAGCTTAGCTCAGATATTAAACAAACTAAAGAGATTTTTAAAAAATTTTCTGACAGTAATAATGTGTCACAATAGGTAAAATAATAAGAAACTCAAAAATGTTTATAATATCCTGATATATTTATTTTCTGGTTTGAGAGAAATAATAAAGACATTTCTTTGACACCATTATTATTCTTTCTTTTATCCTTTTTTCCCTGTTTATGGACCTTAATTATACAGAATTAGCTTACTCATAATTTTTAGCTCATGACACACTCTCATCTTGGTCTGTCTTTTATTAATTTAGTAATTTACTTATTTTCAGTAATGTAAAAAAAATCCACCACCTATCACTACCAATAAAAAAGTCAGCACTTCAACAGTAATTTAATTCTAGTATTCTTGTTCTCTCCCATTTTATATCTGTTTCTCTTGACCCAACATTTAGGATGGCAACTAAATCTTAAATTCTTAAATCCGTCTTAAATCCTGTGTTCACCATTCCTTTGCCTTCCTTTTTTAACATAGACTTTTTTTTGTGTGTGTATCTTGGTTATCTGTTTTATCTCTTTCCCAGTTCCCACTCAGATATGCCTTTGACAATCATTGTATTCAAGAGAATATTTTTGCCCATTAGTGTTGAGGTAACCAAGTCTTCATTTATTCTTATGACTGGCAAGGGCAGAGAAAAAAATCCCATTTCAGTGGACAGTAAAACCAAGAAGTACTTCTGTGGGTTGCCTTGGTTACCTCATTTTGGGTCTTTTCATGACACGCCAGCTTTGGGAGGCTCCTCCCGCATTTGTTGAATGGTGTCTGTGGCTAGCCAGACCTAGCGATGACCAACACCAGGAATTTCCTTTTTGAGAGTTTTTCATACGGTGAACTATGAACCCACACTGAGGAAGTTTTATAGAGGGGAGGCTGATTTTGGGGGCTTTTGGGTATATTATTCATTGGGGTCAATGGAAGCTGGCTCATCAGGAAGGGAGTATCATAGGACAATGGAAAAAATATTGGCTTCAGAGCTTGGAGACATGAGTTGTATTTTCAGTTTTGCTGCTAACTAGGTGTGTGAATTTGGGCAAATGGCTTGTACCTTTCTGGGCCTTAGCTTCCTCTTCTGTACAATAAACACTTAAACCAAATAATTTCTAAGGGCCCCTTCAGATGAGTAACCTGGAGAAAGAGTGGCTACATAACCTGTTCAAGTCCCACTATTCTTCCTTCACTCATATAATGTTAGAGTCACATACATTCTACTGAGCTGCTACAATATGCTGCAGATACAGGAATGAATAAAACAAATACGGTTCTGGGGGCACTTGGCTGGCTCAGTTGGTTAAGCATCTGCCTTTGGCTCAGTTTTGGTTCCAGAGATCAAGTCCCGCATCAGGCTCCCTGCTCTGTGGGATGTCTGTTTCTCCCCTTCCCTCTGCCTCTCCCCCTGCTTGTGCTCTCTCTCTCTCTCTCTATCAAATAAATAAATAAATAAATAAATAAATAAATAACAATAACAAAACAAACAATAAACAAATACAGTTCCTGGTCCAAGAATTCAGAGTCCTGCAACACCATCAAGTATTGTAAAACATATTTTTCAAAACAAAAAACAAAAAAACACATATTTTTCAGTTTATCTTACTAAGTTGAGATCTTATGGGCAAGGACACTATGTTAACAATTGTAAGCAATGGAAGCATACTGGAGTGAGCTTAAGCTAAAGGGGAGATTCATCGTAAGAACACGGAGATATGGAGTATTTTGTGAAAGTCATAAACAAGGATAATTTTGAGACTCAGTGAAAGATGAACACAATAACAATAACCCTAGGTTATCTCTATCTATTTTTATTTCCACTTCTCCTTGTCAGCCTACTCCATTCCTTATTTTTGCAGTCATTGCTACTTGGCAGAAAATAGCTTTGACAACCACACTGTTTTATGTGGAAGGAGACAAACTCTTCCTCTCTTAGTCTCAATTCCAAATTCCTTGGAAAGGATTATGACTGGCCAATTTTGTGTCAGCAATTTTCCTCCTCAAATCCAATCCACGGTGTCCAAGTTGGAGTAGAGTTTGGATTATGTTATACAAATATGACCTCTGGTTCTTCCACCATGAGGATGGGGCAGGGGAGTCACGTGCCTGGAAATGGCGTCCTGGTCTCTACCTCTGACACATGCCCATGATCAATGCTGCTTACTCATCTCTCAGTACCGGGCTCTACCCCAAACGAGTGCTTAGTACATACATGCTTTTGGAATGAATGAGCCAATGAGTATGATTAACTGAGAGTGAAATTTTAGGAAAAGCCTCGTCGAGTGGATCACACATTTAAAAAGAAACTAAAAGAGGGGAGGGAGCTAAGAGGGTAGCATAGTAGGAGGACCCTGGGCTTGCCTTGTCCCTCAAGTGCAGATAGATAATTCTCAAATTGTTCTGAATACTCAAAACATTGACACGAGAACTGACAGAAGTACAGAGAGAGAAGAACCCACCTCAGAGAAGGTGGTAAGTGGGAGACGTGGATGGTGGGTGCTGTGGAGGGGAGGGAGCGCTAGGCACAGGGCAGGAGGAGAGAGGCTGGAGTGCACAGGGACACGCACAAGAACACTCCCCCAAAGCCACTGCCTGGGAAGACGAGAGGGGCTGAATTTTGTGAGGCTTTGTAACCAACGAGTCTCGAACAGTGAAGTCTGAGAGGTGGCCAGGCTTGGCTGACATAGAGATCTGAGGCTGCTGCTCCATTCCTGGACTAGAGGCAGGCAAACAGCCTGGAGGCATAGGTATGATCGGAGGGTCACTCGTATGGCACCGAGAGAGACTGCTCATTCTTTTTGGAGTGCCTCTGAAAGGTGACATTACCTCTACCTCTCTGGGGACGAAAGAACTGGCAAGTACCATTTCCCTCCCCTGCCCCTCAGCATAAGTGCAGAGACACCTGAGGGGACCGGACCAGGACAATGACTTTTTAGCCTGACACCAAATCCCACATGCCTCTCTGGCGCAACTGCCCTTCTAGGTCACACCTGCATCAGTCCCAGCCTGAAGAGACTCTTCTCAGAGACGAGCAAGGTCCCCACTACAGCAGGTCTGTGAAGTCTGGAACTGTAACAGCCGTGGGCTTGGCAGTGACAGTGTGACATCAGTGATCTGAAAAATGTCTGTGATGCATGAGGGGAAATTATTCACTCCTCTGCCTGTTCTTCTCTGGCTGCTGCAAGCATGGTCTACCCTCTCCATGGACAAAGGAGTGGGTTAGGGCCATTTCCCACCCCTCTCCCAGCGTAAACCAACTTCAGCATTGAAGTGACACTGTCTAATCTGCCTACACCAAACCTCATCACCCTGCGCTGTGCTTTTCTCAGGTCAGTGGGCCTTAGGACCACGGTGGGCCCCTCCCCCAGAAAATCAGCACGACCCCTTTCCCCAAGTCTACTGACCACAGAGGACTGCAAAGAGCATCAGTTATACTGGAAACAGCATCAGGCCCCTTTAAAAAGCAGACCAGAGCACACCAGTTAAACCCTGCCACACTCTCGCCAATGTCCAAACACTACCCATGGCCGGCAAGAAGAAAATCTGCAGACAACTGATCTGAGGAATAAAGCAGCTAAAACACAGCAGCAAAGTGCAGGCAGCACACACGAGTGACGCCCTTGAAGCACGAGGCTCTGGATGTTCTACGACCTCTTCTTCATAAAGCCATTACTCTCAAGAGTGGGAAACATAACAGGATTTCCTAACACACATAAGAAGACAGAGACTTAGACAAAATGAATGGAATTCATTCCCAAAAGAAAGAACAAGAAAAGTCATGGCCAGGGACCTGCTTGAAACAGATATAAATAATAGGCCTGCTACAAAAGTTAAAGCAATAATCATAAGGATACTCACTGGGCTTGAGAAAAGCATAAAAGATATCAGAGAGACTGATACCACAGATATAAAAAGCAAAAGAAAAAAAAAAAAAACACCCAACCTGGCCAAAATGAAAAATGCAATAACTGAGATTAAAAACCAACTAGATGTAATAACCACAAAAATGGAAAAGGCAGAGGAATGAATACATTATATAGAAGATAGAATTATGGAAAATAATGAAGCTAAACAAAAGAAAGAAAAATCTTGGATGACAAAAATAGACTTAGGAAACTCAGTGACTCCATCAAATATAATAACATTTGTATTATAGGAGTCCAAGAAAAAGAGAGAGAAGAAGGACAAAAAGTTTATTTCAGGAAATTACAGCTGAAAACTTTCCTAGTCTGTGGAAGGAAACAGATACCCAAATCCACAATGCATGAAGACATCCCATCAAAATCAACAAAAACAGGCAAACCCCAAGATTGTAGTTAAATTTGCAAACTAACAGGGATAAATAGAAAAAATCAGAAAAGCAGCAAGACAAAAGAGGTTCCTAAATTACAAGGGAAGACCCATAAGGCTGGCTGCAGGTCTCTCCACAGAAACTTGGCAAGCCAGATATACATGACACATTCAACATCCTGAATGAGGAAAATCAGCATCCAAGAGTACTCTATCCAGCAAGGCTGCCATTTAGAATGGAAGGAGAGATAAAGAATTTCCCAAACAAACAAAAACTAAAGGAGTTTGTGACCCCTAAACCAGCCCTGCAAGAAATATGAAAGGGGGCACCTTGAGTCAAAAGGAAAGACCAAAACTGACAAAGACTAGAAAAGGACAGAGAAAATCTCCATAAACAATGACAAAACCAGTCATAAAATGGCACTAAATACATATATATCAATAATTACTCTGAATGTAAGTGGACTAAATGCTCCAATCAAAAGATATAGGGTGTCGGGGGAATAAAAACCCCACAAAACCCAAGACCCATATATATGCTGCCCAGAAGAGACTCGTTTTAGACACAAAGACACCTGCAGATTGAAAGTGAGGGGATGGAGAGATAGTCATCATGCAAACTGACATCAAAAGAAAGCCTGAGTAACAATACTTACATCAGACAAACTAGATTTTTAAACCAAAGACCGTAACAAGAGATGAAGAAGGACACTATATCATAAAAAAAGGGTCTATCCAACAAGAAGATCTAATAATTGTAAATATTTATACCTCTGTCATGGGAGCAGCCAAATATATAAAACAATTAAGAACAAACATAAAAGAACTCGTTGCTAATAATACAATAACAGCAGGGGACTTTAACACCCATTTACCTCAATGGACACATCAACTAAGCAGGAAATCAACAAGGAAGCAATGGCTTTGGATGACACACTGGACCGGATGGTCTTAACAGATATATTCACAACATTTCAAGCTAAAGCAGCAGAATAGACATTCTTTTCAAGTGCTTATGGGACATTCTCCAGAATAGATGACATACTAGGCCATAAATCAGGCCTGAACAAGTACAAAAAGATTGAGATAGTATCATGCACATTTTTCAGACCACAATGCTGTGAAACTTGAAGTCAACCACAAGAAAAAATTTGGAAAGACCACATATACATGGAGGTTAAACAACATCCTACTAAAGAATAAATGAGTCAACAAGAAATTCAAGAAGAAATAAAAAAATACATGGAAATGAATGAAAATGAACACAGGACAGCTTAATACCTTTAGGATGCAGCAAAAGTGGTCCTAAGAGAGAAGTATATAGCAATACAGACCTACCTCAAGAAGCAAGAAATATCTCAAACAGCCTCATTTACATCTAAAGGAGCTAGAAAAAGAACAACAAATAGAGCCCAAAGCCAGCAGAGGATGGGAATTAATACAGATTAGGGCAGAAATAAGTGAGATAGAAACAAACAGTAAAACAGATCAGTAAAACCAGGAGGTGGGTCTTTGAAAGAAATGAATAAAATTGACAAGCCTCTAGCCAGACTTATCAAAAAGAGAAGAGAAAGGACACATACAAGTAAAATGACAGGTGAGGGAGGTGAAATAACAACCAATATTCCAGAAATACAAACAATTATAAGAGAATATTATGAAAAACTATGTGCCAACAGACTGAATAACCTGGAAGAAATGGATAAATCCCTAGAAACATATAAACTACCAAAACTAAAGCAGGAAGAACTAGAAAACTTGAACTGATGAACAACCAGGAAGGGCATTGAATCAGTAACCAAAAATCTCCCCACAAACAGCCCGTGGCCAGATGGCTTCACGGGTGAATTCTAACAAACACTTAAAGAAGAGTTAATACCTGCTCTTCTCAAACTATCCCAAAAAATAGAAACAGAAGGAAAACTTCCAATATCATTCTAGGAGGCCAATGTTACCCTGACACCAAAACCAGAAAAAGACTCCACTAAAAAAGGAAATACAGGCCAATATCTTTGGTGAATATGGGTATAAAATTTCCCAACAAAATACTAACAAACCAAATCCAACAGTGCATTAAAAGAATCATTCACCGAGATCAAGTGGGATTTATTCCTGGGTTGCAAGTGTGGTTCCATAGTCACAAATCAATCAACGCAAAACATGACATTAATAAAAGAAAGAATAAGAACCACATGATCCTTTCAATAGATGCAGGAAAAGCATTTTTCAGAGTACAACATCCATTCATGATTTTTAAAAAACCCCTCAACCAGGTTTAGAGGAAATACACCTCAACATAATAAAGCCCATATATGAAAAACCCACAGCTAGTATCACTTTCAACGTGAAAAAACTGAGAGCCTTTCCTGCATGGCCAGGAACACGCAGAGATGTCCACTCTCACTACCCTTATTTCACATAGTACCAGACGTCCTGGCCTCGGCAGTCAGACAACACAAAGAAATAGGAGGCATCCAAATCAGTAAGGAAGAAGCCAAACTTGCTATTTGCAGAAGATAGATACTCTAGAGAAAACCCAAAAAACTACACCAAAAAATTTGCTGTAACTCATACAAGAATTCAGCAAAGTCACAGGATATAAAATCAGCATATGGAAATCTGTTGCGTTACTATACACCAATAATGAAGCAGCAGCAGAAGAAATCAAGCAATCGATCCCAATTACAATTGCACCAAAAACCATAAGTTACCTAGGAATAAACCTAACCAGAGAGGTGAAAAATCTATTTTCTGAAAACTATAAGGCAGTGATGAAAGAAATTGAAGATGATACAAAGAAGTGGAGAAAACATTTCATGCTCATGGATTGGAAGAACAAATATTGTTAAAATGTATATATTGTCCAAAAAAAATTACACGTTGAATGCAATCCCTATCAAATTACCACCAACAGTTTTCTCAGAGCTAGAACAAGCATCCTAAAATTTGTTATGGAGCCACAAAGACCCTGAATAGCCAAAGCAATCTTGAAAAAGAAAACCGACTCCTAACTCTGGGAAACGAACTAGGGGTGGTGGAAGGGGAGGTGGGCGGGGGGTGGGGGTGACTGGGTGATGGGCACTGAGGGGGGCACTTGACGGGATGAGCACTGGGTGTTATGCTATATGTTGGCAAATTGAACACCAATAAAAAATAAATTTATATAAATAAATAAATAAACAAACAAACCACCCATTTGTATGGGTTATGCTTACAAAAAAAAAAAAAAAAAAAGAAAAAGAAAAAGAAAAAAAAGAAAACCAAAAGTTGAAGTATCACAATTCTAGATTTCAAGTTATATTTCAAAGTTGTAGTGATCAAGACGGTGTGGTACTGCACAAAAATAGACACACAGATCAATGGAACAGAATAGTAACCAACCCACAGCTATATGGTCAGTCAATCTTCAAAAAAGCAGGAAAAAATATCCAATGGAAAAAAGAAAGTCTGATCAACAAACGGTGTTGGGAAAACTGGACAGCAACGTGCAGGAGAATGAAACTGGACCAGTTTCTTACATCATACATGGATATAAATTCAAAATGAATGAAAGGCCTACAGGTAAGACAGGAAACCATTAAATCCTAGAGGAAAACCCGGGCAGTGACCCCTTCGACACTGGCTGTAGCAGCTTCTCCTAGTTACGTCTACTGAGGCAAAGGAAACAAAATACAAAATGAACTATTGGGACTTCATGAAGAGGAAAGCTTCGGCACCGCAAAGGAAACAATCAACGAAACAAAAAGGCAGGCTTCAGAGCGGGAGAGGGTATTTACAGATGACACGTCTGACCCCAAATACATAAAGAACTTATAAGACTCAATACCCAGACAACAAATAATCCAGTTTAAAAATGGGCAGAAGATGCAAATAGACATCTTTCCAAAGCAGATACCCAGATGGCCAACAGACGCATGTAGAGATGCTCAACGTCACTCCTCACCGGGGGGACACAAACCAAAACTACGAAGAGCTATCACCTCACTTAGGACAGATTTTGTCATCGTGTTTAATGAAAAAAGACATGACAGCCTTAGGGGAAAAGTGATAGAAGCCCTATATGCTGTACACAGAAACCATCAGGACCAACCGTGTCCTAGATGCGGAGATATCTGCACGTCTCTTCACCCCGACCATGCAGCTTACTCACCCAGGGAGCTGCAGACGTGGGCTCAGACCTGCTGAATCAGGGCTGGTCACAGGGGGGCCCGTGCCCATTGCTACCTCATAAGCCACTTTTCTGCTGCCACCTTGGCCTCATCACAGCCCTAAGCTGTGGGTTGCTCTGCGCTACACTTGAGGAGATGGACTTATCATAACCGCCTTTCAAGGGACACAGGCCTGCCGAGTGGAGTTACCATTATTGAAACTCAAGTCAATTTGATGCCATAGCCCATTTTATTCCCACTCTGCAGTAAGCTAACAGTATTTCTATTCCAAATGCCACAAAAATTTAATCTTTGTAGGGTTTTTTCTCTCTTTTCCAAGATTTCTTCCTCATAGCTTCGGCTGTACTGTGATGTTTTGTTTACATGGAAAAATATATCAAGAGTTTCATTTTTGTGGCTGAATAATACTCTGTTGTGTACATATGTGTATACAGAAGATGGTATAAGGGAGGTGTGCTATAGCGCCTCTTTACTCATTCGTCTGTTGGTGAACATTTGGGCTGGTTCCATCATTTGGCCGCTGTAAATTGTGCTGCTATAAACACAGGGGTGCATGTATTGTGTTCAATTAGTGTTTTTATATTTTTAGGTAAATACCTAGTAAAGCAATTGCTGGATAATGGGGAAGCTCTATTTTTAACTTCTTGAGGAACTCCCACACTGTTTTCCAGAGCGGCTGCACCAGTTTGCGTTCCCGCCCACAGTGTAGGAGAGTTCCTCTTCCTCCACATCCTCGCCAACACTTGATGCTTCTTGTATTTTTTTATTTTAGCCACTTTGAGAGGAGTGAGGTGATATCTTATTGTAGTCTCATTCCGCCATAAATAGAGTGAAATCCTGTCATTTGCAATGACATGGATGGAGCTAGAGAGTATGATGCTAAGTGAAATAAGTCAATCAGAAAAAGACAAATACCGTATGATCTCACTCATATATGGAAGAAGCAAAATAAATAGGCAAAGAAAAAAAAAAGAAAGAGACAGCAAACCATGAAGTAGACTATTAATTATAGAGAACAAACTGATGGTTACCAGAAGGGAGGTGGATGGAGGGATTGATGAAATATGTATTGGGGATTAAGGAGTGCACTTGTGACGAACATGGGTGATGCTGGAAATTGTTGGATGACTATATTGTACATCTAAAACTCATATAACTCTATATGCTAACTATACTAGAATTAAAATTAAATTTTTAAAAGATTTTATTTATTTATTCATGAGAGACATTGAGAGAGGCAGAGGGAGAAGCAAGCTCCATGCAGGGAGCCCGATGTGGGACCCAATCCCGGGACTCCAGCATCATGCCCTGGGCCAAAGGCAGATGCTCAACCCCTGAGCCACCCAGGGATCCCCTAAAATTAAATTAAAAAAAAGAATTTCACTTTTGCAGACACATATTTTTTGTTTCCTATATTTACCAGATCCACTTCCATTTTTCTGATACTTTTTTACTATTTTGAGATATAATTAACATATAAGATTGTATTAGTTTTTTAAAAATATTTTAAAAATATAGTCACATATATTTTTCTTGTGATGAGAATTTTTAAGATTAGTCTCTTAGCAACTTTCAAATACACTATACGGTATTGTCAAATATAATAAAAAATGCTATTCTATTTCAGATATTCTATCTCAGAATTTATTTATAACTGGAAGTTTGTACCCTTGATCAACTTTATTCATTTCCATCAATCTGTCTTCTGATTCTATAAGGTTTCTTTTAATGTTTTTTTTAGATTCCACATATAAATGAAGTTATGCAATATTTATATTTTTCTGTCTGACTTATTTCACTTAGCACTATGACCTCCAGGTCTACCCATGTGATCACAAATGGCAGGAATTTTTATGGCTAAATAGTATTTCATCATATATATAATATAAATATAATCATACATCCATCAGTGAACACTTAGGTTGTTTCCATGTCTTGGCTATTTTAATACTATGATGAACATGCAGGTGCAGCTATCTTTCTGAGATAGTGATTTCATTTCCTTCAGATATATGCCCAGAAGTGGAATCGCTGAATCATATAGCAGTTCTATTTTTAATTTTTTTTGTGAACCTCCATACTGTTTTCCACTATGTCTGTAGCAATTTATATTCCCACCAATAGTGAACAAACCTTTGCCAGCATTTGTTATGCCTTGCCTTTTTTTTTTAAGATTTTTATTTATTCATGAGAGATGAGAGAGAGAGAGAGAGAGAGAGAGAGAGAGAGAGGCAGAGACCCAGGCAGAGGGACAAGCAGGCTCCATGCAGGGAACCCAACGTGGGACTCGATCCCAGGACCCCGGGGTCACACCCTGAGCTGAAGGCGGCGCTAAACCGCTGAGCCACCCGGGCTGCCCTGTCTTGTCTTCTTGAGGATACTCATGCTATCATGTGAGGTGATGCCCCATTGTCATTTTGATTTTCATTTCCCTGATGATCAGTGATATTAAGCATCTTCTTATATATCTGTTGGCCATCTGTATGTCTTCTTTGGGAAAATGTCTAGTTCTCATTTCCATTTTTTATTCATATTTTTATGCTAGTTACATTTTGTATATTATATATTTTATAATCAGATATACAAGTCACAAAAGTTTTCTCTCATTGCCTTTTCATTTTGTTGGTAGTTTCCTTTCCTGTGGACGCTTTTTCAGTTTGATGTACTTCTACTTGTTCGTTTTTCCTTTTGTTGCCTTTGCTTTTTGTGTCAAATTAAAAAGTATTATTGCCAAAACCGATGTTAAAGATCTTATCCCAAATGTTTTCTTCTAGAGATTTTATGATTTTAGTCTTGCCTTCATTCTTCTTAAATTTTTTTTTCATTCTTTAACATATTTTGAGTTTATTTTCATGGATGGTGTAAAATAGGGATCCAGTTTCATTCCTTTGCATACAGCTATCCAATTTTCCCAACATCACTATTGAACAGACTGGTTTTTGTCACTAAAATATTCTTGGCTCCTTTATCATAAATTAACTGGCCTTATATGTATAAGATTATTTCTGGGGTCTCTATTCTGTTCCCTTGATTTATATGTCTGTTTTTATGCCAATGCCATACTGTACTGATTACTATAGCTTTGAATTATAGTTTGAAATCAAGAAGGATGAACCTCCAGCTTTGTTCTTTTTCAAGATTACCTTAGCTATTCAAGATCTCTTAGAGTTCCATACAAATTTAAGGTTGTTTGTTCTACTTATGCAAAAAATTCCATTGAAATTTTGGTAGAAATTGCATTATATCTATAGATTTATTTGAGTAATATAGACATTTTAACAATATTAATTCTTCCAATCCATAAGCATAGTAAATCTTTCCAGTTATTTGTGTCTTCTTCAATTTCTTTTATTAATGTTTTATAGTTTTCAGTATATAGAACTCTCTCCTTCTTAGTGAAATTTATTTATAGGTATTTTATTCTTTTTGATGCAACCATAGGTGGACTTATTTTGTAATTTCTATTTCTGATAGCTCACTGTTAGTACAGAAATGCAACTTTACTTAATTTATTCCAAGAGTTTTTTGGTTAAATCTTTAGGATTTTCTGTGTATAATATCATGTCATCTGCAAATAGATACCATTTTACTTCTTCCTTTTTAATATGAATGTATTTTTTTTTTGTCCTTCCTTCCTCCCTTTCTTCCTTCCTTCTTTCCTTCCTTTCTCTTTCCCTGATTGCTCTGGCTAGAACATCTAGTACTATGTTGAATAAAAGTGTGGAAACAGGTATCCTTGTCTTGTTCTTTCTCTTCGAGGAAAAGCTTTTGGCTTTTTTCCATGGGTGGCCCAGCGGTTTAGCGCCTACCTTCTTCCCCGGGCGTGGTCCTGGAGTCCCCAGATCAAGTCCCACATCGGGCTCCCTGCATGGAGCCTGCTTCTCCCTCTGCCTGTGTCTCTGCCTCTCTCTCTCTCTCTCTGTGTCATGAATAAATAAATTAAATTAAAAAAATAAATGTGATGTTAACCACAGTTTTCTCACATATAGCCTTTATTACGTAGAGGTGCTATGCTTTGTAATCGTTGAAGGGTGCTCTGTGCTGGGGATCAGCCTACAGTGTAAACTTAAGGTCTTCTCAGGTCTTTTCTGAAGCTGCATCTTTCTCTGGGCATGTGGGGTAACTTTCTAAATTCTCCCATATAAGCAGTTTCTTTTGAATGTCCTAAGCCTTAAATGTCAGACAAGCCTTTCTCTGAAAGCTGAAAAACTTCAAATAGACTCCAGAGTTCCAAATATTTTTATCATACAGATCTGCCAACAAAATTGCTGTCTAGGTGGAGAGGTGAATTCCTGGAGCTTCCTACTATATCATCTTTCCTAATGTCTCCGTACACTGAATTTTAGAGGAACTCATCATCAAGAGTATTCTTTGAATTAGCATATTACCTTTATTCCTCATTAAATGAGATGTATAAAGTGGTAATATCAATTTAATTTAGTGACTATACTTCAATGTCATTTTGAAAAACTTTTGCTACTACACTGTGTTGGCCATTATTATCACACAATAAAATCATTACACAGCCATCTAGTCAGATTTTAATTTTTACATGTCCTTCATCCATATTTATTTTGTAAATGTAACAGGTATCTCTTGGTTAAAGAGCCATCTCATAACTACCATTTCTCTAAGAACAGCCCCCCAACACAGATAGGCTCCCAGGGTTAGGACTTGTCTGCATAAATGTCCCTGACCTCGGAGCCATAGTTAATCAACCCAGGGTGGGCATGTGACCTAACCTGGGCCAAACTGTTCCCTCCAGGGATTTAAAATCTGGAAGTAAGAATCCAGAGGTGAGGAGTTGTTGGAAGAAAATCACATTACTGCAGTATCCAGGAAAGAGGCTTCTCAAGTTCCTGCTGATAAAATCCTTGGAGACATACTGGGTATTTCTCTCCTGATTCTTAGTTGCTTTCTTTTTCTTTAATTCTGTAGCTAATGCATTTTCCACTGTCTACCCAAGAACCTTCCTTTGTTCTTCTTTGCTTAAAAGCCCCAGATATTTCCCACGATGGTTTCATAAGATGACTTTCCAGACTTTTCAGACAATACAGTTTATCTTTGTCAGATACTCTATTTTTTGTCCTTCCTTGCAAAAAGAAAAAAATGTGGCCATACAATCCAGCTCTAACCAAGGATGCATAGAGAAGTTTGGAGGAGGGATCCTGGAATGGCTCTCCCTCCTCCTTCTGCTTCAAATAGACATAGAGCCTGGAACTGCAGCAGCAGTTAAGAAAATTAAAATATGTTAAGAAAAAAAGAAAAAATGGCAATATTTTTTAAAATGTAAATCTCCATTATTTCATTGCTATTTTATAAAACAATGATATTTTCTTATTTATCTAGTAAACTGCAGACTTGTTAAGTTCAGTTACTAGTTCTAGCAGTTTTTTTGTGTATTCTTTATGTAGGTGATCATGTCATCTACAAATGGAAACAGT
The DNA here is from genome assembly GCF_003254725.2 of Canis lupus dingo. NCBI lineage: Eukaryota > Metazoa > Chordata > Mammalia > Carnivora > Canidae > Canis > Canis lupus. The sequence goes on from NC_064277.1 coordinate 744,621, forward strand.
TGTATTTCTTCCTTTTCCATGTCCATTCTTTCTCCCCTGCCCTTCCCGGGTGCCTTGTCTAGGGTCTCTAGTATCATGCTGAGCAGAAACAGTGGCGTGAACATACTGTTCTTGCTCCTGACCGTAAAGGGACAGCATTTAGTTTTTCACCATTAGGTATGATGTTAGCAGCAGATTGGGGTTTGTTTGTTTTAATAGAAATGCCCTTTCTCAGGTTGAGGAAGTTCCCTTGTATTCCCAGTTTGCTGAGAGTTTTATCAGGAATGGATGCTGGATGGTGTCAAACGTTTGTTTCTTTCTTTTTTCTGGATTCATCCTAATTGTCATTTTTCTTGTTAGTATATTGGTATGTTCAGTTACATTGTTTGATTTTACAATATTGAACCAACATTGCATTCATGGAGTAAATCTCACTTGGTCATATTCTATTTTTATATATCAGTAGATTTGATTTGCTAACATTTTATCCAGGATTTTCACACCTATATTCCTGATAAAATTGGCCTGTGGTTTTCTTTTCTTGTATCGTCTTTGTCTGGTTATGATGCCAGGGCAATACTGGCTTCACAGAATGTGGATGTGCATAAAAATCATATAAATATTTTGAGACTATTTTTGGTTACTGTGTGTTACCTCCCTTGACTAGAATTTAAATTATTCTAGGATAACCGTTGTGTTTTCTGGATTTTCAAGTCAAAGCTCTAGTTCCATTGGGGAGAAGGGTCTGAGTGGGACTCATGATTTTCCTGAGCGACATTACCCTCTCCTCCATGTCTGTGCCACCATAGGAGGCTTTCTCTGATCTCCTGCCTTTCCTAGCTTCTAATCTCACCAGTGAGAATCTGGTGAAAGTCTGTGGGGAAGAGCCTCTGAGTGGGTACAAGTTCTCATATGATCTGGGTGCCTCTCACACTAGCTCATACCAGTTTCCTACCATTTGTCAAAAAATATTTACCTCTTACTTACTTCTGTGGTACGTGCATCTTTTCCTGTCGTGTTCTACCATTGACTGGGCAAGTGCTTGTATCCTGTTCATCCACGAGAAGGCCTGCCTTTCTTTGAGTTTGGGGTGGTTTAGTTAACCTAAGACCTCAGGTCTCTAATGGGTTCAAGAAAAGTTATATAGTTTATCTAGCTTTTACCTGTGTGAGTGGGAACAATACTCCTTGTTTTCTACATAGTTAGAACTCCTCACCTTTGTGCTATCTTAAATCTTAATTGAAGTCTCAGTTAATAAATAATTAAATAGAACTTTAAATGTGTGCATTGAAACCTTTTCTAACTGGCCTTACAAAATGGATAGGTTTTTCTATTGTAATAAAGAAAATGCAGAGTACCTTGTTTTTATTATTATACGATATATATTAGGGACATTATTTGACCACTAGTGTAGTCACACAGTTTTCACAAGGGAATTTTAGAAGGCTTGAGAGCCATTTTTCAATGAGGTTTTCTCTCTTTTATACTACCGGAGGCTGAAAGTCCAAGACCAAGGTGTCAGCAGGTTTGGTTCTTTGTGAAGTCTCTACCCTTGGCTTGTCAATGGCCACCTTCTCCCTGTGTCCTTTCAAGGTCTTCTGTGTGTCTGTGCCCTGATCTTCTCTTCTTTTATTTATTTTATTTTTTAAGGATTTTATTTATTTATTCATGAGAGACACAGAGAGAGAGAGAGAGAGAGAGAGAGAGAGGCAGAGACACAGGCAGAGGGAGAAGCAGGCTACATGCAGGGAGCCCGGTGTGGGACTTGATCCCAGGACTCCAGGATCACACCCTGGGTCGAAAGTGGCGCTAAACCGCTGAGCCACCTGGGCTGTCCTCCTCTCTTCTTTTAAGGACAGCACTTAGATTAGGGCCTCCCAATGACCTTATTTTACCTTAATTACCTCTGTAAAGACTCAATTTCCAAATATAGTCACATTCCGAGGGACTGAAGATTAGGGTATCAAAATATAAATTTCGGAAATTACAATTCAGCTCATAGCACTCCTCAACCACAGCTCCAGTCAGGTGGCCCACTGCCATGGCTCCAACTTCTAGTAGGCTCTAATCAATAATAATCTTCCTCTCCCTGATTCAGACCTAGGGATGACAACAGCTTCCCACTGAACTAGTCTCCTGCTACCTCAGCCATTATCGGGTTCTGTTAACCTTGACACACATTTCATTAAGAAATTCTTCATTGCAGTTACCTGAACAATCTGATTGTTCAACCTGATTGGATTCTATTTCCTGCTGAGATGGTGTTCTAGCACCTTTTCTGCGGATCCCCTTATCAATTTCCTTCTCCTGCTTCCAATGTGCCTGTACATTGTATGGCAACTGTCTGACTCCTTGTCCATGTGCCCTATGGAACTGCAAATTCCTTGGGGGTAAACTCCAAGCCTTTTCACTTTTGTATATTTAGGGCTAGCCTGGTATCTGGTGTATAGAAGGTGCTAAATACTTGTTGTACAATTAGTTATTGGCTAATGACTCACTTCCTTTCACCCCCCACCACTCTCTTTCCAGTATTATATTTATAGAACCCTAATACATCATCTCTAGGCTATAGAAACAACTTTCTAGTGGATGTCACTGTTCTACCTTCAGTACTAATGACAGGTTCATCTTCCTAATAAATGATTCTCAGAGAGATGTAGCATTCAAGGCATTCTCACTCAAACTTTATCTACTTTTAATTTCTCATTCTCCTACTATGCCCGTAACCATCACCCACTTTCTAGCTGCCAGTCTTTGTGCTACTGCTCACATGCTTCCCTCCATGGGAAGCAGCTGGTACCTCTTTATTTTCAGCTGGAATCTCATCAAGCCTTTGAGGGGTGGATGTTCACAATATCACTATATCATGAGTATTATAAAAATTACAAAAGCAGCTTGGAGTTGAAGCAGGGCTTAAAGTCCTGAAGGCTTTTAGTTGTGCCATGGGTTAACCTAGTTTTTAGGTAGTGGGAAGGTGAGAGAATCAGAGGACAGGCCTGGGTAATGAGAGGGGAACCTGAAAAAAAAAAAAAAGAAAAAAAAAGAGAGGGGAACCTGGAATAGCAAATAATTTCTGCTGTTACGTATCAGTATGGCCCAAGGAAAATCAGTTAATGTTTTGATGCCTTAGTTGCCAAATGCCTTAGACTAGAATCTGATGGCATTCAAAGGCCCTTTGAGTTCTACTATTTGATTTTCTTTAATATATGCCAAATATGATTTTCTGATTTAGCTCACTACCAACCATCTATCTTTCGATGCCAGGTTTTCCTCAAAAACTGTAAAAGATATCCGATCAGAAGGCTAAATATTTCCCAAGCTCATATAGAATTAGGCTGCTTTTCTTTATTCGCAAATTCTCTGAAGTTCAAATTCTTCCCTTGAAGTTGTACCTGTGAGAATCTGATAAAGGGCAGGGGGGAGAATGTGGGAAAGGTGAGAGGTGAGAAGTACCAAATTCAGTTTTGACTGCTAAGCAAGAGCACCTTCTTGCACTGCCTTTATTATATCTAGACATAAGGCACATGCATCACTCCCTATGTTGTCACACATTTGGAAATGATATTTTATGAACCAAGAGTTTTAGAATGTGGTGTTAAGACAGGCCAATGCTATATTCCTGGCTCTAAATAACCAAAATAATTGTGCTTAAAACACATGAATGGTTCCCCGCACAAAATGCCTGGTGAAGCCACAGAAACCATCCCTGCTACAGAGCAGGAGTTGCCCCAGCTCCAGGCTGAGACAGGGTCTGGAACAGAATCTGACGGTAATGAATCAGTATGAGAGCTTGAGGAACAGGATTCCACACCCGCAACCACACAACAAGCCCAGCTGGCAGCAGCTGGAATCAGTGAAGAACCAGTCGCTAAAGCCGGAGTGAAAAGAAGGCACGAAAGGCTATGTCCAAACTGGGTATTTGTCAGGTTACGGGGGTTACGAGAGTCACTGTCCGGAAATCTAAGAATATCCTGTTTGTCATCACAAAACCAGATGTGTACAAGAGCCCAGCTTCAGATACCTACGTAGCTTTTGGGGAAGCCAAGATTAAGGACTTCTCTCAGCAAGCTCAACTGGCAGCTGCTGAGAAATTCAAAGTTCAAGGTGGAGCTGTCTCAAACATCCAAGAAAACACACAGACTCCAACTGGACAGGAGGAGAGTGAAGAGGAAGAGGTTGATGAAACGGGTGTAGAGGTTAAGGGCATAGAACTGGTCACGTCACAAGCAAATGTGTCAAGAGCAAAGGCAGTCGGAGCCCTGACGGACGACAGTGATGATAGTGTGAATGCTATTATGGAGTTAGCAATGTAGCTGTATGAAAACGAGGACTTTTTTCGGTGTTTCAAAAGAATAACTGCAGCTTGGTTTAAAATTTATACTGTTTCTATCATTGATAAAGAGATGGCTTCTTGTTGGATGAAAAAAAAAACACGCATGAGTGTATACGTTTATCAAGACCTTGCATGCCAGAAATGAGGAAAGAAGAGCCAATTCAGGCAGTTCCATGAGTGCCTTTCTCTAAGCTCTCAAAGAAAATTTTACAAAGTATAACATGTTACATGGAAATTATTTACATATGAGATCTTTCCCAAAGACTTAATAAATAAATGTAAGTGAAGTACAGGGCAGTTTTGTTTCTGTTTTTGTGTCCCCAGCTCCTGGCACAATATGCCTAGAACACAGGCTTTCAGTGAATGTTGGTTGAATAAACAAATAAGCTGCCTTGATGCTTGGAGGTGAGAGATGTGCACAAGGACATTGAAGACCACGTAGCCTGGAAAACAGTAGTGGACTAAGGGACACTAGGCAGCGAGGGGGTTTAAGAAGTGGAAGCAGACGATTCCTTTCCGATAAAGCTTCTAGGAAAATATTCAAATGGGCCCTAATACAGCTTTTGGTTTGTTTTGGGAAAGATCAAAATGTATTTTTCTCCAGGGAGAAATACTGACATTGGCTTCTCTTTAGCCAATATTTCCCTCCAGAACGTATTCGTTGCCCATTATGACCCTTCAGGGGCGGCCAGTGCTGGCTTCGTATGCGGCGGTCGGGGCACAGCTGACCACTGCCTGGCCCTGCCCAGCGAGGAAGGCAGCCGCTCCTTTTCAATGTAAAACACATAGAACCATTTTAAAATAAAGAAGAAGATGCTTGAATGATAATTATTTGTTCTCATTTAAAATGAGGACATTTTAAAATATTTCCCCAAAATACATCATAGCTGTGCGGTAACTGGCTGTCCTGGGTTGATCCTGGTTTCAGTCTTAAAACCAGGAGAATCCTGGGAAAACCGGGACAAGTTGGTCACCCTAAATGATATAGATGCTTTATACCTACTTAGAGAACCAGACTGTTCCCTCTTTTTATATATTTCTAAATATCTCAGAAATAAATTCTGCAAAGTTAAAAAGAACAGAAAGTGACTGATGCAAATAAAAACCATATATCTCTTTTTTTTTTTTAATTTTTATTTATTTATTTATGATAGTCACACAGAGAGAGAGAGAGAGGCAGAGACACAGGCAGAGGGAGAAGCAGGCTCCATGCACCGGGAGCCCGATGTGGGATTCGATCCCGGGTCTCCAGGATCGTGCCCTGAGCCAAAGGCAGGCGCCAAACCGCTGCGCCACCCAGGGATCCCAAAACCATATATCTCTTTAGGAAACAGGTGAAGAGCGCTAAGGGATTATTATCTTAACTCCATGAAACTATTAGACTTAATAACCAGAAGTGAGCATGGTCTGTTTCAAAGTAGTTCCGCAAACACTTGACTAGACATTTCACTCCTGCAGTCCTAACACAGAATCAACACTTATACTGATTCTAAAGTCCTAGATTTGCTATTACTCAAGAAAAGAAAAACCCACAAACATACTTTTATACCAAGAAGAAGCTTCATACCAATGGTTTGAATAAAATTTTCACAATGCAGAAGGCTTCTTGCCCCATTTGCGTGGTAGTTACAACTGCAATAAAAATAGTGACATTTTAATTTATTTTATTTTTAAATATTTATTTATTTAAATATTTTTTGAACATTTTATTTTATTTTTAAATATTTATTTATTCATGAGAGACACACAGAGAGAGGCAGAGACCCAGGCAGCGGGAGAAGCAGGCTCCATGCAGGGAGCCCGACGTGGGACTCGATCCTGAGACCCCAGGATCACGCCCTGGGCCGAAGGCAGATGCTCAACCGCTGAGCCACCCAGGGGTCCCAAAATAGTGACATTTTTAAAAGCAAAAGTTCATTTTAAATTGTACATATCTTAGAAAGCGTTGCAGTGAGGATGCATTGAAAATATTCAGATATCACACTACCTTATATACCAGTTATCTATCTTTCTACCCATCTACTGTACTTGCCCGCTTGCTGCTGTCCACAAGCTTTGACAAGCAGGAGGAGGAATTGCCATTTAAAATTTTTTTTTTTTTTGTAAATTCGTTTTTTTATTGGTGTTCAATTTGCCGTTTAAAAGTTAAAGAGTTTTCTATCTGTAGAGGAGAGAGATTCCATATCACTTTCAAGACAAACTATGCTTTTGATGGGGAAAAAGCACCATCACAGACCCTTTAATTACAAGAGGGGTCAAATAAGCACTCCTTTGCATTCTGGGGCAGAATAGAGGGGAAACTGGTGTCATTATAAAGCCAAATATAAATGTTTTTAGATTGGGACACTGTTCTAGTCTGTACAGTATGCGAGTCGTGTATCAGTGAAGCAGGGAAAGCTTCGCCTTAGACTCTCTTGCCCTTTTTTAGGGGTTACTGGATATATGAGAGGTCAGAGAGCAATGTACACGAACTTCCTTTGAACTGAGTGTGCCCCAGACTGCAACAACTTGAATTTCTCTGCAGCCGTTGTTCTTGCAGTAGTCATTTGCACAGACCTGAAGTCGAAGCCCTGCATAGACAAGGCCACAGGCGTGAAAGAGATGGTACAAAGCGCAAGTCAACCGGTGCTCGAAGGGTGCTGGAATTTGAATAATAAGATGCAGCTGTAGATGAGATCTTCTTGGTGGGGGATGGAGGGCTTCGAGTTTAGGGGGCAAAGGGCAAGGTAGTCTCCTGCAGAATAAGTTCTGAGTGAGAAAAGACAAGCACCTTGGTGTGGATAAGAAAGAAGATGATCCTGGTCTGTAGTCTAGCCCGGCAGCTCTTTATGTACGATGATTTTCGTAGAATCCACAGGGTTTTCATGCTGAATGACGAATCAAAATAATGATAAGTATTAAACGTAAAACCCAACAGAGTGTTAAATAATGACACCGTTATGTCATATGAAATGGACTTCCCCTCTCACAATAAATGAAATTTCTCTTGGGACATTCCATTCTCTGAGGAAACCCCCTCCTCTCTGCAGCCCCCTACCCAGACTTTTTTAAGTATCTCCAGACCTAGTTCAATTTCTGTTTCACACACGAGGGTGAAAATAAGTAAAACTAACCAAGAAGTGAACAAAGCTCTTCACTAGAGAAAACCCTGGAAGTAACATTTATCTGATGGGTGTTCTGCTGCTCTTGCCCCGTCAGTCCTCGGAGCCGGGGCTTCCCTTGCCATCTTCCTTTATGTCTTCACTCCTAGGCAGCCCCAGGCCCCTGCGGGCATATGAAGAAGCGGAAGTGTGCATTTAAGAGGGTGGCTGGCCATGCAGGTGTCATAGATGCAAACAGATGCAATTCCCTGACCAGAGACACTTAGGGAGCACCCTACTCCCCACTAGACTTAAGGCCATGTGGTTACTTTGAATAGGATATTATGAAAATTTAGAGGCCATCAACGTAGTACTACATAGGAAGTAACTGGTGAGGGCTCCTGGGTGTATGTCTTCGTGCCCAGGCGAGATGGGGTAAGAAAGCAAGACCCAAGCTATACCTTATACCAGTACTGCCAGGCAAATTAAAAAGGTGATTATTCTTTGAATCTAAAAAGATATAAAAGACTCCTAACTCTGGGAAACGAACTAGGGTTGGTAGAAGGGGAGGTGGGCGGGGGGGTGGGGGTGACTGGGTGACGGGCACTGAGGGGGGCATTTGACGGGATGAGCACTGGGTGTTATTCTATATGTTGACAAATTGAACACCAATAAAAAATAAATTTATAAAAAAATAAAAAGAGATTGGTTGACATTTTAGTAGCTTTGGGCTGGGATCATCAACCTTGTAAAGTTGTTTTTTTGTTTTAAGTCATGTAAAGTTTTAAAGAATCTGATTGCTGTCTCAAGTAGCCCCTTCTTGGCAGAGATAGGGAAGTACATAGGTCAAAGCAAACCATTCTAGGCGAGGAAAACAACCATAGCCAACCTGCAAAATGGATGTTCATAAACTGGGAATGGTTTCTTGTTTTGTTTTGTTTGTTTTTTGTTTTAAAGATTTTATTTAGTCATGGGAGACACACATACACACACAGAGGTAGAGACCCAGGCAGAGGGAGAAGCAGGGCCCCGATACAGGACTCGATCCCAGGACCCCGGAGTCACGACCTGAGCCGAAGGCAGACGCTCCACCACTGAGCCACCCAAGGGTCCCCGGGAATGGCTTCTTAACCAAAGGTCAAAGAAGGACAGGATATCAAGGGCAGAACTACAGAGAGTACTGGGCTCTGCCAACTACAGCTGTGGCCACAACTCAAATGGCGGAGTTGAGAGTCCAGCAATGCAAGAAAGCACTGCGTGCGAGGACTCCTCTCTCTCTGTCTCTCTGTCTCTCTCTCTCTCTCTGTGTGTGTGTGTGATACCAGTGTGCACTGCATCACTTTCAAAAACATAGGACAATAGGGCTGGGGCCATCCCTAGAGCGAAGAGCCACGCCACGAGGAAACTGCTCTACAGAAGGAAAAGCAGGTCGATGAGGTGATGACAGGGCATCTAGCATATAAAAGAATGAAGTATTGGTGAACCTCACATCTGGACAAATGCAACAACCTCCCGGCTGTTTTCTCTCTTTAATCAATAAACATCAGAAAGTTTTCTCACATATCAGAGACTATTACAGATACTGGGTATAAAGAGTGATGACCACTGGCCCTGCCCTCGGAAAGCTTACGGTCGTGGAAGCCAAGGAGGCTCACAGTACACATGTGTCCGAGTTACGACCCATATGCTGGCAAGAGTGTCACCTTCTACCTGATTTTTAGGACCGAGGGCTCTTTCTTCCCCCTTTGCCTGATGGCCCGCCCCGTAAACTGTTCCATCACCCCGTTCCTCCACCACTGGCCTTGCTTCCGCCGACCGTCCCAGGAGCTCCACACGCAGCGACTCCCAACTCGCCAGCGGGCATCTCTCTGCTCACCTCCTCCCGGATTCCCGGAGCTCACCTTCCTGCTCTGCTTACCCACCCGCATACCTGTTCCTCTTACTCTTCTTCCTTGGCCTCACCAGATGCCTGTGTTCTGAGATTTGAGCTTTCCAAACCTCTTAAGGGGAAGGAGGACACCGAGTTCAGTAAGAGAAGACTGCTTGGAGGGAACCGGTGGTCTGTCAAAGGTTGAAGTCACCGAGGAGCCTATTCTCATAGTCAGGCTTCTCTGCACAGCCCCAGCTAACTGGGGACCCTCTTTCTGGACCGTTCTGGAGAACCAAAAAAAAAAAAAAAATGTTTTGTGCTTTTGCTTTGGTGGTTCTAGACTCCGTTTTTCTTCTTCTTTCCACAATTCATTAGCTTTCTTTTACTTTCAGTCACACTTTACTCATATTAGCTCTTCATTTTAACTTCTTGCTCTTTGTTTCTTATCTGACAGCATGGCCTAAGAATCCTGCAGAGGACTAACATTATCTATTACTATAAATTTACCGTGTTACAAAGGAAGAGAAAGAGATTTCATTCATCCCTAAAAGATCTCATCCCTGTGGCCCCATCATTCAGATGATAATGGCAGGGAATGTGTTTTGCTTTCCAAGCACTGGGATACTTCTGGTTGTCATGACACTGAGGGGGTGCTATTGACCAGAGATACTCCTAAATATCCTGTAATGCACAGGACACCCCCACAAGCAGAAATAAATATCCAACCCCAAATATCAGCAGTGCTGAGGCTGAGAAACTCTAATTATAGTATGTTCTAAAGGCCAAGGAAGATTAGATAACTCCTTTTCACTTGGGCAGAGGTTGATCTCAATTCTCTGAAATTATAAGTAACACCCCTAATAATCTGGCTGACGTTAGTGGTTGGGCTTCTGCTTGTGTGCATTCACATCCTACTGCCTTAAAGTTCAGTTATTGCTCACTGAATACATCATTAGCTGGTTACCCTTCACCACGTGTGCGTGGACTCAGCTTGTTAACAGACTACTCCTCACTAGGCACACGTGAAGGCTCTACTTATTTGGAATCCTTACCAAAATTTACAGTGTTGGTCGTGCTGAGAGACATGAAAATGGAAGGAGAGAAAGGGGAAGTAAAAATCTTACATGGAATGAAATTCCACTTGGCTTATGAGGACTTAAAAATTTTATGAGTGAGAGAGAATGCAAATGAATAGTTTCTACTTTAGGTGTGGAGCTTGCCACCTTCTTCCAGGAGTCTCCTTCCTTCCCCTCTCTCTATAATCAGGAGGTATTGAGAATAAAAGAAGGAAGACAGGAAGGCATTTGGAAATGGGCAGTTCACCTGCTCAGCTTGAGAACTGAACCTGAAAATCTCTGAGGTGTTGCTATGAAAATGAAAAGAAAGAAAAAAACAGGACATGTTGCCCAAATTGGATCAGACTTTCCCTTTTCCTTTTCTTTAGTCATAGACTTGCAAGATATGACAAATCGTTAACTGTGATGATAAAGAGAGATAGGATTAGGCTCTAGAACAGGACGGGGGACGGGTAGGGAGATAGTTTCTTCTGGAGAAACCATCCACAAAATAAATTTCTAAAACCTAACTCATCTGACTTCGGATTTTAATGCTCTTCTCTTTTCTCATTTAATCAAAGATAAAAACTTGAGGATTTGAAATGAGTTCTGGGCATGTGGATCTTGAGGGCCAGACTGAATGAAAGTCAGAGTACCCATTTTGGCTGTTAGGAGAGAACCATCACAGGTTATGGGCTTAGGAGAGGTCATAAGAATGAATAAGAGAATGGAAATGTTCCAAATGGATTACAGAAGAAAAAATGGGTAGGGATCTGTCATTTATGGGAAAGTACCAACTTATGAACTGGTTATGTTCTAGAAAGTTCATCTGACTACTGGAAACAACCACAGCACACCCGAGTAAAGTGGAGGGATAAAGTAGTTCATTGATTGCTGGATAGGATCTTCAAAAATCCACAGTTCGATGCTCTCATTTTAAGGAGGTAAAAACTGGTTCAGAACAGTTGATCATCTTGGCCAAGATCACTATGAGGTTTAGGAACAAAGGTTGGTCCTGGGATTCCCCAGGCAGTCTACTAACTAGGCTGTGTTAGCTGTAAGCAGGAAGGCAGGAGGAATAGCGATGGTGAGGAGCAGAAGGAGAGGAGATGTGCTGTCTAGGTGCCTGGAAGGTGACACAGAGAAGAGGAAGTGAAGGTGGATAGAGAACAGATACTCCAGCGGCAAGGAGACGGGGTTGGATTCTATCCAAATGACGGGAGACAGTCTGGGTGCACACTGAGTGGAGGCTTCCTGCATGTGGGGTTCTGGCCCCTGCTACTGACCAGAAGAAGATATATGGAGTCCAAGGAAAGAAATGACTCAGATGGAATCTGGAAGCTCTTCACAAAATGTCAGCATTCGGGATCCCTGGGTGGCTCAGCAGTTTGGTGCCTGCCTTCGGCCCAGGGCGTGATCCTGGAGGCCTGGGATTGAGTCCCACATCGGGCTCCCTGCATGGAGCCTGCTTCTCCTCTGTCTGTGTCTCTGCCTCTCTCTCTGTCTCCCATGAATAAATAAATAAAATCTTAAAAAAAAAAAAAAACCTAAAATGTCAGCATCCTTCAGAATGCTCTTTTCTCAGTCCTCTAAAATTCATTCATTTATTCAACAAATTTACCCGGAACCCCCATGTCATGCCAGGTACTGTCCCAGACTACGTGACTGTAGTAAGGAATGAGGCAGAGGAGGGCCTTTTCACTAGAAGGCCGTTTTCTAGGAAGACTTATAAAATGTAAGCAAACCAATATGATAATGTCCAATTACATTAAACACTATGAAGAAAATAACACAGGGTGATATGACAGGGACCCAAGAATCGACTTTAGTAGGTTGGGTGTCAGGACAATCTTTGAAAAGGCAGCATCTGGGCTGAGACCTCAAAGACAAGAACCAGCTTTGCAAAGGGCTGGTCCGGGTGGAGGGCGCAGCCCACGCAGAGGCCTGGGGCAGCCCGGCAGGTCGGGAAGCAGGTGTGGCTGCACCCAGGGCGCCAGAAGGAGCCGCGGGCACGAGGCCATTAGGGGTGAGCGCAGCCGTCGCCGTGGGTGCACGTGTTCACTTAGCATTTTCCTTTCTTTTTTTTTTTTAAAAAGCTTTTATTTATTTATTCATGAGAGACACACACACACACACACACACACACACACACACAGAGGCAGAGGGAGAAGCAGGCTCCATGCAGGGAGCCCGACGCGGGACTCGATCCCAAAACCCCGGGGTCACGCCCTGGGCCAAAGGCAGGTCCTCACCCTCTGAGCCCCCCGGGCGTCCCACTTAGCGTTTCCTAAGTTCCTACTATGCGTGGAGCAAAGCAAGCAGGGACAGCCGAGCAGGCCCTGCCTCCCGGACCCCATCCCCGGGAAGGAGCCGCATCCCGGGGCCGCTCCCTGTCCAGGTGGGCAGGTGGGCACCTGCCGCACGTCCAGGCACCCGCTGTGGGGTCTGGGAGCGGGCCGTCTGCGCCCCCAGGGCAGGGCGGTCAGGTCACCCCGGAGATGAGTCACTGAGCCCACCTCTCCCCACCGCGGGAGCCCTTTCGGTCTCCGTGGGTGGGGCAGGGCCCCAGGAATCCCCCAAGCCCGGCCTAAATCCGTCGCGCTCAGGAAACCCAAGCCGGGGCGGCGGGGGGGGGGGAGCCGAGGACCAGGCTCTCACCAGCACCTGATTCACCCGGGCCGGCGGGGCGGGGGGGCGACTACTGGGAACGGGCCCCGAGGCGCCCCGGGGGAAAGGTCTAAGGGAGTTTCGGTGACCTCGATCCCGGGGGAGCGGCCGGGGACGGGCTGCGGCGCGGAGGCCCCGCCCCGGCCCCGCCCCGGCCCCGCCCCCTGCCCGCTCCCTGCCCGGCTCCCGCCCGCAGGCCCCGCCCCGGCCCCGCCCCGGGCACGCCCCCTCCCCTGCTCCCGCGGCTCGCGCTGCGCGTGCGCCTTGGGCTCCGGCCCGGCCGCCGAGCCTCCGTGGGCCGCGGGGACCGGCACGTCCCCGCCGCGGGCCGGGGAGGGGAGCTGGGGCGCGCGGGGCGTGCCCTGGCGGAGCGAGCCGGCTTCCCGGCAGGGGACCCGCCAGTTCCTCCGCGCCGCGCGGCCGGGAAGTCAGGGGCGGGCGACCGGGAAGCCCTACGGGCCGGGCCGGCTGCCCGGGGCGCCCGGACGGGGACGGCGGCGGTGGCCGTCCCAGGGGAGCACGAGCTCGCCCCGCCCCTCCCGCCCCTCCCGCCCCTCCCGGTGTAGTGGCCCCGGTGAGCCCGCGACCTCGTGCCCGGGGTGCTAGAGCTCGCGGCCGGCCGCCATGGGCAATGGGATGAACAAGGTAACGTGCCTTTCTTTCGTTCGCGCTGGGGGGGCCCTGCTCGGCGGCCCCGGGAGCCCCGCTGCGGCCCAACGCGCTGCCCGCGGCCCTCGGACGGCGGCCCCGGCAGGTGCGCCCCCTGCGGCGGCGGGAGGGGCGGCGCCGAGCCCGCGGCCCTTTCCAGGCCCCCCTCCCGCGCCCCGCCCTGCCCTGGCGCCGAGCTGTGCACCCTCGACGAGCCCTTTGCGGGCGTCCAGGCGCGCTCCGTCTACACCCCAGCTGAGCCCCGAGGGGCTGCGGTTTCTCCCCCCACCCCCCACCCCCACTCCCAAGCTCGGCTCTCGAAGCATCACCGCCCACGTTATCAGTAAACTGGAGCACATAGGTGTCTTCTCTGTAATTTCCTCTTTCTCCCACATTTAAAAAAAAAAAACAAAAAACATAGCGTGGACAAAGCAGTTGCCAGGTAACAGCTAAGTCCTGAGATGTCAGGTCGCAGGGGCGGCCGTGCGGAGAAAACCGACCCAGGGCTCGCTCCTCCTCCCGGGACCTGCTGGCGACCTGCTGGTGAGTTGCTGGCGACCTGCTGGCGGGCTGCTGGCGGGCTGCTGGCGACCTGCTGGCGGGCTGCTGGCGACCTGCTGGCGACCTGCTTGGGCCGCGGCCTGACCCAGAACCCGCACTGCTCCGGGCCTGGCGGCGCTGTCGGGCCGCGCCCCGGCCTCGGTTCCCCAGAGCCCCTCTCCCAGGCTGTGAGCTAGGCTGTCCTTCCCGACAGCGAGGACGCCGGGTTTCAGCCCTTGCAGGGAGGGCGGCCCGAGCTGCGTGTCCACGCGGACCCCAGGGTTACAGATTTTCGGGCCTGGCCCTGCTGGTTCCAGGGGCGAGACAACACTGCCGAAAAGCACTCATCCAATGCAGGTGCCTCTTCACAGGCCTTTACATGCTCCTAGACCAAAAATCAGTTTCTACCTTCTTGTCTGCTCCGGTTCTATTCCCCTCACACACATCCCCACGGGGAGCCGGCCCTTGCTTGGCGGATACACCCTTGCCTGGCTCGCCTTCCTCCTTCCTTTCCCTCCTTTCCTTCACCTCTGCGCTGGGATCCACGCTGCTTTGGTTCTTTCAGCTGGAGTGCAAGTGTGAGAAGTTAGGGTTGGGGGGGACAGTGCCTTCGCCGGTAACCCTGCGAACCCAGTTGGCTTTTCTCACCTGCCCACATCATGTTCATTGTGTTCTGGAGACTCAGTTTATGGGTGAACTGCTGTGTGATTTGGGCCTCCACATCTGAGGCTTGCTGGTAACCAGAATTATAGTCCTTGTGTGGGTTTTTTTGTGGGTGGGGTGGGATGGGGAGCCGAGACTAAGATTGGAAACGGGCTATTTCTCTCAGATAAATAGCTGCATTATGTCTCCATTAACACTGAAAACCATCAACACCGTGAACCCTCTGCTTATTAAATGAAAACAGAAAAAATAAAGGTGCTTCCACAAATTTGTGGACTTGCAGTCACATCTCAGTTTTTGTCTTGCTCTTTCTACAGTTTTCTTCACTTGAGCTGTTCACTCTCCACCTCTTTCAGCATTTAATTTGTAGTATTTTTATATTATGATTCAAAGAACATAGGAATATGAATGATTGCCTAAGGGTTCAACATCAAGGCTTTTCAGCAAAACCAGTCATATTCATGTCATGATGTTTACTTTTCAAAGAAAGTAATAAATTCCTTGCTGTTATTGTCGTAATCATCTTGTATTGTAAATAGAGTCACTAAGTCTAATGTAGAGATGCAGAAACAACAGATTTAGAGATGTCATTAAGAAATATTGATCGTGTACCTCCTATTAGCCAGCGGCTGTGCTAGTCGGGAGGGCAGAGGGGGGGTACAGCGGTAAACGGCACGGCCCTTCATAGAACCTTTGATGGAGACCAGAGGCTGAGCCAGTTGCAGTGTTTGCCTTCCACTGGCACAAGCAGGTTTCTTATGAAATCCAGGGACAGCTCGATTTCCAGCAGGCAGGATGCCTTTTGGAGGACACAGGGCAGTGAGGAAAGAAGAGGCCTTCAGCCTGGGGAGCTGGGTTCTGGATGAGGTGAACCAACCCCAGCAGTCAGTGAGGGGTTAAGGTGTTGGATCCACAGGGCCCTCACATCCGGCCTAGAGTGGCAACACTTCCTTCAGACCACAATTAGATCATGAATTCAGGATGATCAAGATAAAAACATGCACATGGAGAAGGATTTGGGGCATGTTTCTCTGATACAATGCTTGGCTAGACAGACTAGGTTTTTAGACTAGAAAAAAAAAGTTGTTTTTAATGAGGTTTTATAGTATTTAAGGTGAATTAGATGACAGTGAGGATAGAAATTTCCACTGTAGGTCCTCACCCAAAAGAGTAGGGGGTTCAAACCCTTGAGAGAATGTTGACTCAGCTGGGAGTTTTCAAAGACTCCACAGAAACATGGTATTTGCATGCAACAGGCTGTTTAGTTTAACCCTAATCCCACTAGAGACACTTGCTGGGTTGATCTTTAGCAGCATAGTGAGGCGCCCTGCATTGCGGCTAGGAGCCAGACCACCTGGCTTCGAGTCCAGGCTCTGCCACTTACCAGCTGAGTGACTTTGGGCCGGTCACGCAAACTCTGTGTGCCTCATCTGTAAAACACGGATGAAAATAACAGCCCCGACTTCATGGAGTTATGATGAAGATCAAATGAGTTACTCTGTGTGGCGAAGTCTCAAAATAGGGCCTGATGTACCATAAACTCATTAGTGATTACAATTTTGGCCAGTTCGGAGGATCTGTTTGGGAATCGCACAGAAAGCAATCAAGGATTCTTTTAGTCGCCTGCCTTTTGGTCCTCTGCATGAGTGTCAAGCATGAAGGAAGAGAGAAGGTGGCTCTTTTCTTACTATTTTTCGATTAATTTGAAGCTGTGGGGAGCTGTTTCAGGTAGCTTTTCAGACTCTTAAGAATTCACTTGGGATGAACTGCCATCCTAGCACAAAAGAAAGTTTTCTGCTACCTTCGCAATCAACAGGAACGAGGTTTCAAACGTACCATTAGGACCTTCGTCATGTTACTTAATCTCTCTGAGGGTCCATTTCCCAGTGTGCACAGAGAGGGGGGACAGTGACTTCCCACGGTTACGGTGAAGCTTAGATTTTATAAGCTGTATGCACGTGATATGAGACCAAAAAATAAGAGATCACAACTGCTGGGCTCTCTCTACTTCCCCCTCATCTTTAATCGGCCCGAACACAGGAACCTCATTCCCTTACATCGCTTGTGCAATATGCTGTGTCCACCTAACTGAGATGGACATGAGGTTCTGCACACAAGAGGCTGGACTGTATTGATGAGGACGTCCTCCATGGGGACAAAAACTGCTACACTTGCAGCAGTCCGAAGAAAAATCTACATTGTTTAGTTCCTAAGTTTCCCTTTGCTAAGGGTGACCAACTTTTGTGCATTGTAGGAGGTTGGGCAACATTCCAAGCCTCTACTCATTAGTCACCAGTAGCACCGTCCCCTTGTTATTGAGACAACCAAAAATATCTCCGGGAATTCCCGGATGTACCCTGGAGGGTAGGCGTGTCCCCCATTGACAGCCCTGGCTTAGGCTTCTCCCCTCAGAGGAGAAGGTCTGGGTGATCTAGAACTGGAATATCAAAAGGTGAATAGGCCCTTAAAGGTTGAGAAGTGCTGTTTTTATATGGCGAGGGGTTGAAAGGTTAGACATCCTTGTGCTATTAATGCAGCTGTTCCCATGTGACAGCACCTGACTTGGCCACCTTCATAATTTATTCATCTGTCCATCCACCCGTTCATCAAATTATATTATCGAACACCTGCTATTGTCAAGGCACCGTGCTAGAGCCTGTGCTGGGAAATGAATGTGAAAGACAGGAACAACCTGTCATGCTGGCCCAAGGCGGCCTACAGAGGAGTTCCTCTGTGGGAGGTGAGCACACCGGGTATGCAGCTGTACACACAGACTGCTCCGTGCTCGTAATCTCTGTCCTCTGTCCTCTATACTGCGTTCTGGATGTTTTCTCTTTTCACTATTATAGTTTTATTTCATACTGAAGGAACAGATGCTTAAAGCAGTATTCTAAGTGCATACAAGAGTATTCTCAGTGTTTTAAGTACGTACAAGGGTGTTCTCAGATGCCTCTTTTTTTTTTTTTGTTTTTTTTGAGAGGCAAGTGGGGGCAGGTCCAGAGAGAGAGAGAGAGAGCCTAAGGCAGACTCGTGCTGAGCACAGAGCCTGAAATGGGGCACGATCCCAACAACCCTGAGATGATGACCTCGAGTGAAATAAAGAGTCAGATGCTCAACTCACTGAGCCACCAGGTGCCTCAAGAGTATTATCAGATTCTTCCTTTTGAAAATGCAAATTGGCTAAGTCCATGGTCAAATGACATTAAGACAGTCTGTAACATTTAACTCTTCATAGAACCCACCGAAGTTCTCCCCCTCATTCCTAGCTTTGAGACCCAGAAAGTTCTTTCTGACCTAGGAAGAATTGAGATTACCCTCCCCCCAACCTTGTAAAGCTGCATGATCAGGAATTTATCTCTTAAATCTGTTGGGTAGTATTAGGTTCCATGACATCCTGAAGCACGAAGAGAAATGTTGAAAAAACTCAAAATATTTGCTTCCCTTAGAAGCAGTATTCTTTTGTTCATAAGTGTTTTTTGTTTTTTGTTTTTTTTGTTTTTTGTTTTGTTTTTTTTTGTTTTTTGTGGTGGGAGATTTGATTTCAAGCATTTCTGCCCGGATAGTTAGTATAGTGTGGACGTGGAGGGTGTCGATCAAGAGGAGCCGTTAACCAAGGAGAATCTTTGGCGTCGTCTCAGTATTTCTCTGCAGGAGTCTGCCTCCGTTTCCTACTTCCAGACAGTCTTTTATCAGAAAACAAGAGACTTTTTGACGAGCAGCGTGCTAGAGAGCCTCTTCCATGGCAGTTCATGCTGTGTTCCTTCACCTTTATTATGTCCTCATGTGCCAGACGCAGTGACAGGCTTTTGAGACAGAGCAGGAAACACAGTAGACACACCCCCGCCTCAAGGTCAATCAAAAAAGCAAGCAAATAATAAAATGATTTTAAGTACTCATGAATACGGTGAAGAGAATAACAAGGGGGTATTGTTGGAGGGCTTCAGGGAAGGTGGTCAGGAAAGACTTCGCAGGAGCTGCCGTCTCTTGGGAGCCACGCGGTGGGCAAGGGAGGAGGCCCAGCCTCCGCACACGGGAAGGACGCGCATATTCCCGAGGCCCGGAGGTGATTAGGGCGATTTGCTTGTCCCGATCTTTGAGTCAAACAATATTCCCGAACATGTCCAAACTGCGTGCACAGGCTTCCCCCCTTGATCTATGCTCTCCTTTCCTCCCAGGGGTAGTGGTTTCACCCCCTCGTGTTCTTCTGGCTTGAGTTCGGGCCTCACGACTGGCTGACCCATTAGTAGCTTTGTCCTAGGCCAACGCTCTGCTCGTCCGTGGTCCCTCTCTACGCTGTCTTTCTGCTGGAAAAGGACTTCATTTCATTTCATTTCATTTTCTCTTTCTCTGTACTTAAGGATTACCAGCAACAATCACATCAGGGAAGTGGATGGGTCAAAGTTTTTGAGTTTTTTTTAATTTTTAATTTTTTGAGTTTCAAACTTGAATTAGGAAGCTGACTAGACTAGAGGTTTAAATATTCATGGGGCTTTTCTTCTTAAAAACAAAAAAATGTAATTTGTCTCTCTGCCAATGGCCAGCTTTCTTTATCTTATTTTGTAATTCTGTATGGAAAAAAACTATAGAAACTAGGATTGAGCCATTCGTTTTCTATTTCCGGCCCTTGAAACACTAGCTTACTCTACTGGGCTTGAAAATGGAGTTTAAAGTTTACTGACATAGCTCTGCCTTCTTTTTGCATATGTGGAATTTAAGAAACAAGACAGATGAACATGGGGGGCGGGGGAAGAGAGGCAAACCAGAAAACAGACTCTTAACTCTAGAGAACAAAGCGAAGGATGCTGGAGGGGAGGTGGGTGGGGGATGGGTGAGGTACGCGGTGGGCCCTACGGAGGCACTTGTGATGGGCATCAGGTGTTGGATGTGAGGGATAAATCACCAAATTCTACATCTGAAACGACTATTACACTGTATGTTAGCTAACTGAAATTTAAATAAAGGATTGAAAAATTAAAAAAAAATTTAAATGCATACAAAAATGTGCATCCTAAATGATTTTTAGTTAAGTTGGCTCTTTGATTTTAGTAAGTTTAAGCCTCTGTCTTTGCCAGGACTCTGCCCTGGCATACCTTCAGGATTCTGCTCTCCTCCACCACTGGCCCCTGTGCTACTGGTGTGGCCACCACTGACCCCAGTGGGAACCTGCCCAGGACCGAAAGGGGCAAAGTTTGATTTCTTAGGCTTTACTCATATTGTTTTTCATATTTCTCTCTTCCTTGCTCCACCTCCTCCCACCCTATCACATTCTCTCCTTGAGCATTTATTCATTGAAGAAACATTTACTTCAGTACCTACCAATCAAGAGAGAACCATCCAAGTTCAGAGAAAACATACAGATGTGATGCAGGCGGCAGATAAAGGTCATAAACCAGATGTCTGTGGGTTATAGTTGGTTTGCAGATGTATTTATTTGTCTACCACAATACTTAAGGTTTTGGGTTTTTTAAATGTAGTTCATAGCAGTTGAAAATTGGGCTTTTCCCCTTAAAATCTGGGTGCTGGAATTGGGGGTCTCACCCTGCATCTTTGTGTGGTCATGTCAGCAATGGGGAAGTTTGGAGAAAGAGGTAGGCATGGGGCTGAGGCTGCAGACATAGCAACATCAGTACTTGAAGGTCTCACTTGCTCAAGTGCCAGATTTAGGTTACATGGTGATGGCTACTTGGAACCCTAAAAAGGGTTTTTGTTTTTAAGATTTTATGTATTTATTTGAGAGGGAGCATGAGTGGGAGGAGGGGCAGAGGGAGCAGACTCCTTCCCGAGCAGAAAGCCTGATGCAGGGCTTGATCCCAGGCCCCCAGGATCATGAGCTGAGCCAAAGGCAGTTGCTTAACCAACCACCCAGCCACCACCCTAAAAGATTTTAATCTGAAGACTTATATAGTCAACTCTGCACTTGGAGGCATGTTGAGGATTCCTTTGGAGGGACGGGTCTGAAGATAGGGAGATCTTTAGCAGGCTGTTACAGCAAGTCAGAGGGGAGGCGCTAAGAAGCTGAACAAAGATACTGCACAAAAGTTTCAAGGGGAGCAAACAAATTGGGGAGCTATTGAGGAGTAGAAGTAAGTGCTTAATGAAGTGGGGGTAGGGTCCAGGGGAAGGAGGAGTCTCCTGCTGGAGGGATCTCTAACTGGTTCTGGGAGTGCCAGCGGGGCTGCTGCTTACAAGGTGGGAAGGACTCTGCTGGTCTCTGACTTGCCCGAAGGTCTGTCTGTCCAGCTTATTTGCATTCATGCATTTTTTTCTGGGTTAAAAGGCCTACATCAGGGTCAGTGGTTGTAAGCAACAAAACCCAAAGGCAGCTGCTTTGGGTACAGTAGGTAGGATGGCAGGAAGGCCGGAGAACCAGGTTAAGGCTACCCTGCCAGAAACAGATCCTAGAAATGATCTGGTAAGAGTGTTTCTGGGGCTTCCCCAAGATACTGCTGCTGTTATTGTTGAGTTCTGGATGTGTGCCCAGCCCTGCCCCTGTTGAGGGAGAAAATACCGTGGGTTATCTCTGGATTCTGGTCTAGGGCAGCTGTGGAGACCTGCTGCACTTAGGCCACATTTCCATTTCACCGCAGCGAAGGCCAATGCAAGCAGTCTTCTGTAGTGAGAGCTGGGTCTGCTTCCCACTAAGACTCTAAAGTAAGGGGAAATTCCTCAAATATAGGAAAGGGCTTCAGAGGCTAGGAAACCAATGAAATAATTGTCTATTACGGGGTTTATAATTTTTTAGTATAGCCAGGGAGGATGGGGGACTTCAAACAGTGGGGATCACTTGTCTATTTAAAGAGAATATTGAGAGCAAAGAAATGTGATATTGCCATGGAGGACCAGTAGGGGGTATTGGGCAATGGGGTCACTTGGCTTGGCCTGCAGATTGGAGAGAAATGGAGAAATCTTTCAGGTAAGTTGGAGCCATCCTGTGGAAGCCAGCTTGAAATTTCCAGTTGAACTTCAGTTTTGGCTTTCATCTTCTTGGGAAAGGGTTTGCTCCTCAACATTATCTGGAAAATAACCCAGTGAGAATATGACATTATGAAACTAATTTGATGGGACAGAGAAGTTCAATGGATTTTGCTCTGGCCCATACATCAACCGAGGCTTTCTGACCTGGGGTGGTGACTGTGGGCCAAGGCGCCAGGACTGTGCTAGGACTTTGCAACCCACTGGGCAGAGAGAGGCACGAG
The DNA here is from genome assembly GCF_003254725.2 of Canis lupus dingo. Lineage (NCBI taxonomy): Eukaryota > Metazoa > Chordata > Mammalia > Carnivora > Canidae > Canis > Canis lupus. Next base: position 766,652 of record NC_064277.1, read on the forward strand.
GGAAGGGAGAGGAGGTGCCGTGGGAGAGATGAGAAGGCCTTGGCTGCATACTCAACTTTACCCTTCCTCTATTTCTGAGATATACTAAATAAAAATATATGAAAATATCTTTCTCATGGCCCCACACATCTTAATCATCTCAGTGGCACTCAGTTTGTTTGTTTATTTATTTATTTATTTATTTATTTATTTATTTATTTAAATAAAGTAGCTTTATTTGTTTTCACTTTCTGTTCAACTTTTTTTTTTTTTTTTTTTTTTTTTTTATTTATGATAGTCACAGAGAGAGAGAGAGAGAGAGGCAGAGACACAGGCAGAGGGAGAAGCAGGCTCCATGCACCGGGAGCCCGACGTGGAATTCGATCCCAGGTCTCCAGGATCGCGCCCTGAGCCAAAGGCAGGCACTAAACCGCTGCGCCACCCAGGGATCCCGGCACTCAGTTTAGACGCTGACAGCCTTTCCTGGCTGCCTGTGTTTGCTGCATGCAGCCTGGTCCACAGCCCGGACCACCGCTCCCTGTTCTTCCGTGCTGTGTCTCTGCCTCCCTCACGCTCTCTTCTGGTAGAGATTGATCTTCTTTCTCTGCACTGGTGGTTTCCACAGCTCCCCTGCCTGTCCTTTCCTCTCTCCTGGCCCACTGCTCCTGAACTTCAGGTCCCTTAAGTGTCACTGCCTCCTGCAAATCCTTGGGGACCCCAGAGTGGTCAAGTAACCTCCTCCTTCCCTAGGCAAGAAGCTCCACAAGGGAAGTAGGCCTTTGGCATCCCCCTCTATCCCTCCTCCCTGGTCTCTGTCCGTCACATCTCATCTGTATCCTGAGTGCCCAGCATGATGCCCATGTGTGATAGAAATCAGTAAACCATTCACCTGCTGTTATACTTTCTGTGATTTGGGCAAATACACATGCTCATGTTGTGGTGCATCATAGCTGTCGGTTGTATGAATCTGTAGCCATCTGTGGTCAATGTCATAAAAGAAAAATTATTCTGACGTTCGCTAAACATGGCAAGGAATATTTTATTTGAAGCTATTGCAGCAGGGGAGATACTACTGCAAGTGAGAGAACTCAGCTCTCAGTAAACAGGAGCAAGCGGGGATTCATAGCCAACAAGCAAGGGAAGGGGAGGATGGGAAATGACTGAAAACTTGATTAGGTATCAAGGGTGGAGGAAGATGAGCTTGATTGGGTATCAAGAGTGGGAGGATTCTTGATAAACTGACTTAGCAGGATTCTTTGCTAACGTGCAGGCCAAGGATGAAGCCTGGTCAAGAGGAAGGCTCTTGGTCAAAGAGGAAGTCTCTTACTGTCAGCCGAGAGGGCCTTGTGGTGACGATGCCCCTTAGTATCTAACGGCGCCTCCTAATAAGGGTAGAGAGACCCTGGAGAATGGGAGCTTGCACACGAAGGAGCTCTCCGCAGCCAAGAGCTGCCAGAGAACATCAGTTTGATCCGCATCCAAGATGCACTTGCATTGTTCTCATGTTTTAAAACAGGAACAATGTAGTGTTCACTCCACCCTTCCTCCCGGGAGAATCCCAAAGACTGATTGTGTTTTGAGAAAGACCCGTCAAATGTTCTAGTCCTTGGCAGTGGACACTAGTGTTTTCCTCTGAGATACGGTCTCACATGTTCCGAGGTCCAGAGCTGACCTGGCCTGCCTCGGTGCTCTGACTTCGGTCATGGATGTGACTCCGCCCCACAGGGCACCCTCCAAACTCACTTCTCCCCTCTGAGTACTCAGGGAGTCAGGATGATCACGCACCCCCAGCCCTGCTCACTCCCGGGTCTTGCCTGGTGTCCTGGACTACAGCCGATCCTTGAACGACACGGGTGTGAGCTACCGGGTCCACTCACCCGAGGACTTTTCTACATGTATTTCCTCTTCCTTAATATTTTCTTAATGACACGTCCCTTCCTTCAGCTCCCTTTATTGTAAGAGTACGGTGTGTAACACGAGTAACATGCAGGGCGTGTGCGAATAGGCTATGGGGCAGGCTCCCAATCAACAGGAGGCTACTAGTAGTTGAGGTTTTCGGGAGTCGAAGGTTGTCCCTGGATTCTCAGCTGTGTCGGGGTCGGAGCCCCACTCTCTACTGGGTTGTCTCGTCTGAGAACCTGTGCCTTAGGAGAACCGGACGCTCTGGGGCGAGTGTCTGTTCTTACTGACTTGCGCCTTTGGCCAGCTCACCCTGCACTCAGCAACCCCTCTGCGCAGTAGTCGGGGAGCCCTGGGCCGGAGCCGCGTGCACAGCATCCAGGGACAGGTTGCGACTGCTGTGCTGTCCAGAGCTCCCTGGTCTGGCAGGGGAGACACCCCCTGTACCTAGCTGCCCCCATGACATAGCACTGCTGGGCTACCCAGGACGTTGGGTGCTGAGACCAGGGCCTGCCCCAGGCTCTGGGCTCGGGACGGGGCGTCTCCAGAGTGTGGGCCAGAGCTAGGGCCCGGGGGCCAGGGCAGCGGGACCTCAGCTGCGGGATGCGGGGACCCCAGCACGGCGAGCTTTGCTGGAGCTGGAGGATAGGCGGAGCAGAGCAGGGGTGGAGGGGACGGGTGGCCGGGAGGGACGGAGGCCTGACCCTGGGGTGGCACTGGACTCTGAATGACAGGGAGCACGAGGGGTCCGTGAGGGACGCTGGCCGGTCCTGGTCCTCAGGGTCGGGGCTCCCACGGGGGAGCGGATGCTGGGTCCTGGGCTGGCTGGGGTGGGGGGCGGTGGGGGCCCCCGCAGTCGGGGCTGCGACACTCACGTGTGCTCTGTCTCCCCGCAGATCCTGCCGGGCCTTTACATCGGCAACTTCAAAGGTGAGTTCCCTTTCCTCGTTTGGGGGTAAAACACGCGTGATGTGCAATGTCCCATTCATACCGCCCGTAGCCGTACCCAGGTGTGTGCACGCCGCGGCGCAGCCCCCGCCTCCAGAGCTCCTCATCCTCCCAAACTGAAGCTCTGTCCCCGTTGAGCACTAACTACCACCCCCGCCCCCCGGGGCCCTGGAACCCCCTCCACTTTCTGGTCTCAGTTTGGCTCTCATCGGCCTCGACGAGGGGAGTCCTGCATGCGGCGGGGTCCTTAGGGCGCGGCTGTTTCACCGACCGGCCTGTGGGTTGGGATGGCAGGGCGGGCCAGGATCTGCCTCCTCAGGGCTGGCTGTCCGGGCGTGTGAGGTTTCTCCTTCCGTCTGTCGATGTACGCTGTGGGCTGCTCCCACCAGAGGCGGAGTCAAGCATGATTGGGCCAAGGGATGGGCTCAGAGCGTAGAGTCTGATCTGGACAAGGCCACCGCTTTGGTCCAGGCGCCCTGTGGGGCCCTCGGACTTGTGCCCATGCCCAACCCCTCAACCCTTGGAGATGTGTATCCTTGAGAGGGCGGAGAAGACCTGGGGAACTTGCCGAAACAAGGCTGTCTGCTGCAGAGAGCCAGACTCCTCGTAGGCATCTGGAGTCCTCTGGCTAGAACAAGTGAGAACACATTCCCGTCTGTTTTCAGGTTGCCCCTAAATTTGAGTTCAGGTTCCAATCGTCTATACAAACAATCTCTTTTTTTTTTCTAATGTATTTTCGATTACTTTAATGTCATACGAAACTAACCATTGAGATAGCTACTAAAATACGCATGAAAGACCACCTATGTCTTGTAGTCAGACGGTGACCGCATCTACCGATCACTTAACTGTGAGGTCCCACCACTGCGTGTCTGTTTCCCTGTGAATCTGTATCAGGTTTTCTCCACCCAAAATAATTCTGAACTGGTAAAAAAATAAATAAATAAATACTATGTAGCATGCTATGTTTACTCATTAAAACCCTCAGAAAAGGGACACCTTTGTAGACTAAACTGTACTAAAATAGCACATGAGGAACTAATAAAACATACGTAGGAACAGCCCAGAAGATTTTAGGTTCTGTACACGCTGATCAACAAAAAATGCTTCGGGAGAAACCGCATTGAATGAGAAGACGCACCCTGCTGATCTTTTCTATTTCTCTACATAATGTTTGTTTCCTCCTCTGGTCTTCCCACCGCCCCGTTGGGCTCCTAGTGCTGTTTACTGGCCTCAGAGAGAGCTGAGCCCAGGGAGCTGACAGCTGCTAATTGCTACTAGAACATTTTAAAAATAGTACAGGAGTTCCTAAATTAGTAAGCCTTGTAGTTCTGAAAAAGCAGCGAGTGCTTTGCGGTGGGTTAGTTGTAGTACTGGGATGCAGTGGGGAGCAACCACCTTTTGGGGTTACTTAGGGAGTTAACTGCTTTCATGAAGACGGGGGGTGTCTTTGGGCTTGAGAACAGACTTCGGGGTACATTTCTAGAAGTGGAATTGCTATGTGGAAGTGTTTACAAATTAAAGCTTGTAATGAATGTCCACCCACCTCAGTACTTCGGCCAACAGTTTATGAAAGTTTTATCCTTATTCATAGCGGGTTACTTTCTTCTAGAAGGTCATGGGTGCACAATTTTTTTTTTAAAGATTTTATTTATTTATTCGCGGTAGACACAGAGAGAGAGGGAGAGGGAGAGACAGGCAGAGGGAGAAGCAGGCTCCATGCCGGGAGCCCGATGTGGGACTCGATCCCGGGACTGCAGGATCTCGCCCTGGGCCGAAGGCAGGCGCCAAACCGCTGAGCCACCCAGGGATCCCATGGGTGTGCAATTTTAAGGCACATTTTAAGACTCTTTGTACTACAATCTGTGCCTGTTTCCTAAGTATTCCATGGCTTGGGAACCCCTCGCGGCTTCTGGATTCTTGCTGTGGGTTTGGCCCACTCGAGTTCTCCACCCTGTACCGCTCCTTGCTCAGGCGGTTGATGCTTCTTCGCCGACTCCAGTTATTCTGACCTCGTATGTGGCATATTTTACTCACTCATTAATTCACGAGACATTTATTAAGCACGAGGTGGAAGGCTTACCCAAAGCAAAGGCGTGGAGGTGCAGCAGACGGACGAGAAGCTGGAAGGAGGCCGTGCTCTCTGCGCACTGCCTGCGAATTCACTCGCTCATTCCAGAAGCTTGTTCCATGTGCCGGGAGTGTCGTGGGTCCACGCTGGGGTGCTCAGGGGCTCCGAGTGAGGAGGAGCAGGAATGGGATGGGGGAGCCGGTCCTGCCCCGAAGGGAATCTGGAAGGAGGTCTGCCCTGGAATCCGGTTGCTCCCCGCTGCTGCGGAGCCGGTGTGGCCCCGGACACGCTTCACGGCCTGGACACGCGGGGGGCCCTGGAGAGGGTGGGCCAGGCAGTGCGGCCAGAGCGCCATTCGGTGTCTGGACGTGGCCGGTGGCGGGTGTCAGGCCCTCCTGCCCCTCTCTGTCTGCGCGGGGGAGGGGGGCACAGCCTACTTCAGGCGGTGGCGGGAGGAAGCAGGTGCTCATACGGCCCCACGCTGGCCAGACAGGCAGTGGGCGCTGGTCGCCTCGGCTAGCAGGTGCCGGGGCCGGGGTGAAGGGACCACGGCTGCTCCGGACACTGAACCCAGCTGTCACGTGTGCTTCAGCTTGATGTCGCATTTAGCCGCTTTCTGTTCTTTTTAAATGAAAGATAATCCATGCCTACCGCGACACGACCACCAGTGGAAAAATGTAAAAAGAAAAATTAATGGGGAAAAAAATGTTTTAACTTTCTGAGAGATCCTCATTTTTGTGCACTGTGGATTGGCCCTGCCACCCCGGCCTTGGTTCCAGGGGCTCGGGGCTCAGTCCAGTCATCGAGTGTCTCCTTCCTCCCCTCCCCGCTCCCCTGTTCTTTGCCTGCCTCCCTCCCTCCCTCCTTCCCTCCTTTCCTTCCTTCTTTCCTTCCAGTGGGGATCCCACATGTCACTCTGCAGCTTCGACTTCTTCTTCTTCTTCTTCTTCTTTCTTCTTCTTCTTCTTCTTCTTCTTCTTCTTCTTCTTCTTCTTCTTCTTCTTCTTCTTCTTCTTCTTTCTTCTTCTTCTTCTTCTTCTTTTTCTTCTTCTTCTTCTTCTTCTTCTTCTTCTTCTTCTTCTTCTTCTTCTTCTTCTTCTTTCTTCTTCTTCTTTCCTCCTTCCTTCTCCTTCTCCTTCTCCTTCTCCTTCTCCTTCTTCTTCTTTTCTTCTTCTTCTTTTAATTTAAACTTGCAGTGAATCACAAACCATTTTCCAACATCTGGTCCTTTCCACCTAGAGAAAAACCCATGAAGGAACTTGGGTTCTGCAGCCTGGTCTTTGATGAGACCCCATCGCCCCCACCCCCGCCCCATCCTGGCTGCAAGCTAAGGTGATGGGAGTGGAGTCTTAAAGAGCAGGACCTGCCCTGCAACCAGGGGGGTGGTTATCTGCTGCCTCACAAGTTGGCAGGTCCCAAAACAGGAGAAGCCCTCATTGTTTGATGGTGCCCACAAATTCTAGAAATGTGGGAAACGAGCTCACAGCCCGCGTGTGTACTGGTGATGTCCACAGAGACATGTCTGAGATCTCAGAGCTCTTGCTCTGTCTGCCAGTGACAATGGCCGTGCTTCCCAGTGGTGGTCCCCCAGTTGTTCAGATAAGGCTGACCTGGTGTTAGCCTCAACACTAATCTTTGGTGCTCTGCTGTTGGCTTAGCCTGAGGGAGCTTCGTGATGAATAGTGATGAGCACCAGGTGGTGGAAACAAGAGCTGAAGTCAGGCATCTTTGAAGTAAGTGAGTATTTGGAAACATTCAGAGGTGATGGAGACTGACGCCCACACCGCGGCCTTGAGACTTCATCTGGTCCCGGTGATAATACTAATAATGTTGGCGACAATAATATTTGCTCCATGTGGGCCTAGCACTGCCGTAAGCGTTTTATATCATGTAGCATTCCCAGCAGACCTCTGAGGTGGCTCTCTTACCATTTCCCCACATCAAGGATGAGAAAAGTAAGGCACCAAAGAGCTTGCCCAAGGTCGACACCAGTAAATGTCAGAGCCCACGTTTGGTGAAGAAGGAAGTAAGTAGGAACTGCCCAGGCTGAAAATGTGCCCACTTAAAGGTCGAACACGCTAACAGCTGATTTACGACCCTGGCAGCTATTGCAGCGTATGATAACGTATGACTCTGGGATTTATCACCTTAACAGAGACCTTCTTCTTCGCCCCCTTTCCTCCTTCTCTCACCCTGTATGGCCACGCCGTTGAGTCCACAGGTCAGTGTAGCAGATGCTCTGAGGATTGGGAAGGTATCCCCAAAGAAGTTCTTTCCTGCCAAATATCTGTTTTTCTAGAGTGCTTGCATTGATGGTATTATTCTCCGGTACTTCATCTGATATTTTTTTTTGATGATTTTTTTAAATAATAAATTTATTTTTTATTGGTGTTCAATTTGCCAACATATAGAACACCCAGTGCTCACCCCATCAAGTGCCCCCTTCAGTGCCCGTCACCCAGTCATCCCCACCCCCCGCCCTCCTCCCCTTCCACCACCCCTAGTTCCTTTCCCAGAGTTAGGAGTCTCTCATGTTCCATCTCCCTTTCTGATATTTCCCACTTATTTTTTCTCCTTTCCCCTTTATTCCTTTTCACTATTATTTATATTCCCCAAATGAATGAGACCATATAATGTTTGTCCTTCTCTGATTGACTTATTTCACTCAGCATCATACCCTCCAGTTCCATCCACGTCGAAGCAAATGGTGGGTATTTGTCATTTCTAATGGCTGAGGAATATTCCATTTTTGATGATTTTATTTAGAATCCTACTTGACTTTGCTGGGCTGCGTATTTCCCGTGGCCACTCTAACTTTTTCCCCATCCAAGGACTGGTTACCCCTGCACGTCTTCTGTATCAACACAAGATCAACAGCACCAATTCCCCTTCCTGAGGAAGCACGTGGCTGCCACTTTGCCGTGGGAAGACAGTATCTTCCAGGAATCCACTTGCTCCCTTAGCGAAGTCTTAGCAGTGGTGGATGGGGTCTCCGCCGAGGGAACGTGCAACAGCAAGGGAGAGGGGTCAAGTAGGTGTTTCTATTTCAGTGCTCCCGCTGTGTAAAAATGACATTTGCTTCTCCTGGAGGCCACGTGAGGCAGCAGGAGTGGGCAGGAGTCCAGGGGCCGGGGGAGATAGTGGCAGAAAGAGGAAAAGACTGTGGTTAGCTGCTTTACCCACGAAGGGCTGACTGTTTCACTTACTAATGTAATTTATGTTGAATTTTATGAAGAGTTGTTCTTAAAATTTTTCTTTTCCTGGTGATAAAAGTAATTCAGGCTCATCGGTGAAAATTAAAATTTTAAAACTTCGAATGTGATAGAAATATATTAAATAGAGCGAAAACTTGCCCAAAACTCCACACCCTGAGATAACCACGGCCAGCCTATATTCTTCTAGGTTTTTTTCTGCGTGAATTCTAACTTGTAATCTTCCCGTTGGTTTTATTAATCCTGTTGCACTAATGATGTCCCAAGTGGTGATGGGTTGTTTTCTGGCTTAGAAATGGCATTAAAGTGGCGTGGTGGGGAAGGGACATCACTGGCACCCGCTAGTAGCTCCTTCCCTGGAGGCCCTGCAGGGCTCCCGTGAACCGCGCACACTGCCTCCTGCGGTTCTTCTGCAGATGTGGGCTCTGATCACGTCGTGGGCCGGGACGTCTGCGTTTCCAGTGGGTTCCCAGGGGAGGCCGGGCTGCCGGCGGCAGCCCGGGGTTGGAGCAGTAAAGGACTAAGTTCCGTCCTTTGATTTTGTGCCCAAGGAGAGCTGGTGTGAGCCCTGCAGGCTCGCCCGGTGCATGTGAGGACGCTGCTCACCCCGTGGTCGGGTCCTACAGCCGCGTTCATGGCTGGTTACGCGGTGCCCGTGGTTGTAGGTGGTCATCCAGAACCACCAATAACTTGTCGTCCAAAAGAAGAAGAGGTCCAATACCATCATCCAGAAATGTTGATTAAGCGCGTTACGTCCTCCCTAATAAATAGAGCCTGCGCTTATGGGGCTTACGGGGTAGGGTAATCCCCGAGTAGGGCATCAGTAGAAACAGCACTATGATAAGATAAGCTAGAGAGGGGGACAGAGTCCAAGAGTTCCGCTTCCTTTGGAGCCCTACAGTCTGTGGTCTCATTTGTGACGTCGGGTGCTCTTCTGTATTCAAAAATGTATACTTTTCTTACCAAGCTACTTTTTCTGTTTATTTTAATCTGTGTTATGAAAGTGGATTTATGAGGTGACGAAATGTGTTAGATCTCAGTGATGGCTAAACAGCTTTGAAGATACTAAAGACCATTGGATCATACCCTTTAAAAGAGTGAATTTATGGTACATAATTCATCTCAAGAAAACTGTTGATAAAAAAGGAAAAAGTATATTTATTTATTTAAAAGATTTTATGTATTTATTTATGAGAGACACACACACAGAGACAGAGGCAGAGACACAGGCAGAGGGAGAAGCAGGCTCCATGCAGGGAGGCCGATGCTGGACTCCAGGATCCCGCCCTGGGCCGAAGGCAGGCGCTAAAACTCTGAGCCCCCCGGGCTGCCCGAAAAAGTATATTTGAACAAATCTTTGAAATTCAAGTCTGTGGCAGGCTCAGAATCCAGAAGACAGACAGTCAGGAGGCCGCTTCGGTGCTCCGCTGCCCCACCTGCCTCCGGGTTCTCCTGCGGCGGCGAAGGCTCTAGCTCGGTCCTGCTTCTCCACTTGGCTAGAACACAGATGCTGGTGGCACCGGGGCACGTTGTCTTTCGGTGAGAAGTGGAAGCTGCTGCCAGTGGGATCCTAAGTGATTCCAGTTCCTGTTCAAGTCAAACTTAGTGATGCCAAAACTTAGGATAGTTGTGGGACAGGGTGGGGGGCGGTGTTCAGGCTGAGTCTCCGTATATAGGACGAAATGGCTGCTGTGCGCCTCCGAGTTGGAAGCTTGAGATGGTTGGAGCCATGAAGAAAGCCTTAAAACAACACTTTAATATCACTCTTAAAGATTTTTTTCTGGGGCACCTGGGGGGCTCAGCGGTTGAGCATCTGCCTTCGGCTCAGGGCGTGACCCCAGGGTCCCGGGATCGAGTCCCACGTCGGGCTCCCTGCATGGAGCCTGCTTCTCCCTCTGCCAGGGTCTCTGCCCCTCTCTGTGTGTCTCTCATGAATAAATAAATTAAAAATATTTTTTTCTGACTTTAAATGGTACATGTTTATTGCAGAATGTTTGGGAAAGTTTTTCAGTCTCTACATGATCATCAAGGCTTCTCAAAGCTGCAGATTCCTCTTAGGGTCACGAGATCCAGCCCAGCATCCTCAGGCTCTGTGCTCAGAGGAGAGCCTGCTTTTCTTCCTCTGCCCCTCCCCCACCCCAATGAATCAATCTATCCATCCATCTATCAATTATCTATCTATCTATCTATCTATCTATCTATCTATCTATCTATCATCTATCTATCTTTAAAAAAAAGCCTGCAGATTCTTCAGCCTTGCCATAGACCCTGACCTAAGGTGGAGCTCCCACTTAGTTCATAGGTGTGTTAAACTGAAAGAACCTTTTGTGTTGAATATACCAGAAAAGCTATTAAAAAAATTTTAAAACACTTGCAATTCCATCTTGTCAAGATTGTCACTGTTGGAGCTAATTCCTTATAGCGGTTTTCCCCCTGTATGTGTGTTTGTCTTTATTATGTTTCTACAAATAAATATTTGACTCAGTCCATTTTACCCTCTATCATTTAAAAAAGTTCCTCCTGGGTCAGGACATGGGCGTGGGGGAGCTGTTTCTGGCTGGACCTTGTTTGGTAAATTAGCAGAAAGGTTTCAACTTGAGGAAATTCATTGAGTCTTTCTTCTGCAGCATCAATAGGAGCATTAGAAGGGGATGTAAGCCTTGGTGTCTCCTTAGTTTCATATGCAGATAATCTAATAATTCATTCTGTTTGGAATTTCCAGAAAATGTTCCATTTTTTAGTTTAGCCCTGAAGTGAATTGTAGGTGTTATAAGCCACCGTCTAATCTGTATTTTTTTTTAAAGATTTTATTTATTCCTGATTGACACAGAGAGAAGCAAAGACACAGGCAGAGGGAGAAGCAGGCTCCATGCAGGAAGCCCGATGCGGGACTCGATCCCAGGACCCCGGGGTCACGCCCTGAGCCGGGGGCAGATGCTCAACTGCTGAGCCCCCGAGACGCCCCTCTAATCTGCATTTAAATCCATCCCTGCCTTTGACATTAGGGTAAAGTCATCCCTGGCAGGTTCCTATGTCTTATATAGTAAGTGGGTCTTTTGTATTTGATTTTAACTTAGATTATTGATCACTAAGAGGTAATTTTTAAATATTAATATATGTCAAACAACCTTATAGTTAATGTTTCCAATAAAAGACTAAATGTCTGTGTCCCTCTCCCTGTCCCTCTCCACCCCAGTCGTGCTCTCTCTTTCTCTCACTCTCTCTCTCTCTCTCAAATAAATAAAATCTTTAAAAAAAGAATAAACAGCAACAACAATGATCATGATGTTTATCGATCTAAATAACATTTCAAGTTTCCGGTGACCACTTTCTATCAAAAAAAAAAAAAAATCTGACAATCCGAAATAAATTATCTGCAAAATTCGTTAAAGCAATAGTCCTAAATTTCCTAGGCCTGGATTTTTCTGGGTATGGTCAATTATGGAGTTTCTAGAAAGAAATAGACAAGGCGTTTTGTACTTTTTTCCTGGCTGAACTTTCCAAGTCATTAACTTGCAGAGAAGAATAAAATGGTCATCTCCTTTCTTCTGTGACAGATGCCAGAGATGCAGAGCAATTGAGCAAGAATAAGGTGACACATATCCTGTCTGTCCACGACAGCGCCCGGCCGCTGCTGGAGGTAAGGGGCAGCGGAGCGGGGCCTGGTGTCCCGGTGGACCCCCCCGTGTCCCGTGTCCCCTGGGCCCTTGCACCCCATCGCGGCCCCACTGCCCCGGCGGCTGAGCCCCTTGCCCACCGCTCTCCTAGCGCCGCTGCTTGGCTAAAAGCCAGCGAATAAGCTGACGCTGCGCTTACTTCTAAAATTTTTTTAATATAAATTTATTTTTTATTGGTGCTCAATTTGCCAACATATAGCATAACACCCAGTGCTCATCCCATCAAGTGCCCCCCTCAGTGCCTGTCACCCAGTCACCCCCACCCCCCGCTCTCCTCCCCTTCCACCACCCCTAGTTCGTTTCCCAGATTTAGGGGTCTCTCATGGTCTGTCTCCCTTTCTGATATTTCCCACTCATTTTTTCTCCTTTCCCTTTATTCCCTCTCACTAATTTTTTATAAGTCAATCGGAGAAGGACAAACATTATATGGTCTCATTCATTTGGGGAATATATATATACTTCTAGATTTTAAGGATTTTTAAGGCTCATTCGCATCCCCTTCTGTATTGTCCCTGGTTTCAGAATCCAGGAGAGTCCGAGGGGCTCACTCCCTGATTTTTTTTTTTCCCCATTTAAGCTCAATTATCTACCAATTGCATTTAAAGACAAAAGACCACGGAAGGTAAGTTGTCCCTGGAGACTTCCCGGGGCTTGTGATGAGGAGCCTGTCTGCGGGCGCGCCCGTCGGGGCCTAGGCTCTCAGGCCGGCTGTGCGCCCCGCGCCAGGCACGAGGGCAGCTTCTTCTTCGGTTTCGGGCCGACGCGGCCGGAGCGGTTGGCTGGGGACGATCTCTGCTCCGGGACATTGGCCTCGGCAGAGCCCCAGGCCTTCACCGGGCCATGGTACATGTGTGCTGTGATGCACATGAGTCCTCCAGCTCAGGGGGCGGAGCTGGGGGGGACTTATTCTGGGGAAACAATCCTAGTTCAAGCTATTTTCACTGAAATTCATGTTATGCAAGAACAAGTAATATATTTTTATTTTAAATTTATCCAATTTCCTTGGCCATTAGAGCCGCTGGATTTCGGTTAGTGTAAAAAAAAAAATGAGGCCGCGGGATAATAAGTGATCCCACTGCATGTCTCGGCACCAGAGAGCCACAGGCGGAGAGCAAGGCCGGGTCGCGTCTCCGGGTCTGCGAGGCTGTCCAAGGGACAGCTCCCTCTGTGGCTGCGGCCCTGGCGGGCGGAGGTGCTGTGCCCGGCGCCCGCATGCTGGTCTCGGGCCCCGGGTGGCAGCACAGCGTGTTCAGGGCCGTTCACTGTCCCTTGGAAACGGCCACCCTGTGGCTGGCCCGTCAGCGACAGCTCGCACCCAAAACACAGCCGGGCTCGGGCCCTGCTAGAAGTCAAATGCAGGCCGGTCCTGACCGACTTCCTCTTTAAATCACAAGATGAGGCCTGAGGTTTCCTTTATTTTAATACATTGCACAGCCGCCCCCCCCCCCCGCCACCCCCCCCCCCCCCCCCGGGCCTGCCTCACCACTTAGGCTCCATGTGATGGGACACGTCGCGGCGGGAGCGCCCCAGCCCGTTTGCAGGGAGCCGCTGTCCCCATGCAGGACCTTGACCCGTTAGGAACCCAGAGGAGCCCTAGTCTGCGACGGTCCAACCTCGTCCGGGTCACGTGCGGAAATCAAAGGGACAGAAAGGGAAACAGTGGGGACCGTAACCCAGGAGAAAGGGACAGGTTTGTGTAAGAGCCTCACGGCTGTGGGGAAACTGCATTTCCGTCCTCACTTTTCCTCCTTAGTCCCTTATGTCTCCATCTACAAAGACAAACTCTGCCTTGGAAGGAAAAGAGGAGAGACGTTCTGTGCCTCTTCATCAGAGACCGCTTCGGTGACATTTGGCCACATCCTGTTGTAGTCTTTGGATGCTGCTATTACCTCAGCTCGAAAATAAGTGCTTTCCTGTGATTTCATGCTCTTTAAGAGCCAGACCATCATTTTATAGCATAACAGAGGTCATTGTCGCCCCTTTTTATTTCATTCATTTTTAAATTTGCAAACAATTCATAAAAAACAAATGTAAAACAGTGCTCTCCGATTGCACAAGAGGGAAAAACCCAGACACCAAAAATCATTCGATCTCATGTACTCACATGAAGTTACTGGGATGGAGGAGGTTTGCCGGGGTCCCAGAGGCTCCGGAACGGCGTTTAGCCCTCGGCCCCGTGCATAAAGGCCCTCTTCCGTCTTCGGGTTAAGATTCAGTTCCAGAAGTCATGGTCTCACTCAGCCTGAGATGAGTCGGGAGAATATTTGGGGTTGGTAGGGAATTGAGGGATAGATTCTATTCTTCTGCAGTCCCCCGTGATGCTGGCCCTGATCACCAGGGGGAAGTGGAGCGGGGATGAGGGTGAGAGGGAAGGTTGTGTGCAGATCCAAGCCACTGCGGCAAGCTGAACCCCAACCTGAGAAGAGGCCCTAATAAACGGTGGAAGGGTAAGGATGGGAGAGGAGAATGCCGGGACCTACTTCGTGTTCTGAGATCTTCAAAGATTTGCTGTTTATTGAATGGTCCTTTTTTTTGTTTTGTTTTTTTTTGATTTCCTTAGAGGTTGATTTTTTAATGTAAATTTATTTTTTATTGGTGTTCAATTTGCCAACATATAGCATAACACCCAGTGCTCATCCCGTCAAGTGCCCCCCTCAGTGCCCATCACCCAGTCACCCCCATCCCCCCTCCCTCCTCCCCTTCCACCACCCCTAGTTCGTTTCCCAGAGTTAGGAGTCTCTCATGTTCTGTCTCCCTTTCTGATATTTCCCACCCATTTTTTCTCCTTTCCCCTTTATTCCCTTTCATTATTTTTTATATTCCCTGAATGATTGAGAACCATATAATGTTTGTCCTTCTCTGATTGACTTACTTCACTCAGCATAATACCCTCCAGTTCCATCCACGTCAATGCAAATGGTGGGTATTTGTCGTTCCTATTGGCTGAGGAATATTCCATTGTATACATAGACCACAGCTTCTCTATCCATCATCTTTCGATGGACACCGAGGCTCCTTCCACAGTGTGGCTATTGTGGACGTTGCTGCTATAAACATCGGGGTGCAGGTGTCCCGGCGTTTCATTGCATCTATGGAAAGGTCCTTAACCTACTCCAGGCAGCACTAGTCTGGGATCAGGCCACGAGTGGTGAGGTTGTGATTGTCTAAAACTGAAGGGTTTCAGTGCTGCTAATTCCAAGCAGACTTCTCCAAGCCCCGCTGCCTTGTAGCTGTACACGGGGTCCTGCACTGTATGTACTTCTTTGGTTCATTTCCAGCAAATATCTGACCGGGTTTAAAAGTCCTGGGTGCTTAGCATCAAGTATCAAAGGCTTTTATAATAATTAGGTGTGCTCTTATTGTGATGGAGACTATGGGAGAGGGCAATTATATTATACCATATGGTTCCCAGAGCAGAGGCCCTAGGTCAAGGGATGGATTGTTGAACAGCAGGCCCGCGATGTCATGCTTTGCAAAAAAATAAGTTAGGGAATTTAGCACATCATAGGCTCCTCTGGAAAATTCACAGATTTATGGATAGAATAAAAGCTCCCAAGTTCTGCATTGAAGACACACATTTATGACTCTTTCTAAATAGGGAACCACTTTACGTGTGTGCCTGCTGATGCAACACAGGACCTATTAACGTCCCATGGGACTGTATTCTGCTGAATACAGTAATGGACACTCAGAGCAAGGAGGACTCGGGACGGGGGCCTGCTGTCCCTTACTGTCCAGGATGAGCTTCCAGGGTGAGCACCCCGTCAGAGGGATGCTTATGCAACTCGTAAAGCCAAGGAAGCGGTGGTCAAGGAAAGGGTGCCAAACCTGATCTTCTTACCAGATGAGGCTACCTTAGGATAGGTTATTGTGAGAACCCACCCTTGGTAGCTCGGGGATTGCATAGTTTTTTTTTTTTTTTTTAAAGATTTATTTATTTATTATTCATGAGACACAGAGAGAGAGAGAAGGGCAGGGACACAGGCAGAGGGAGAAGCAGGCTCCATGCAGGGAGCCCGACATTACTCCATCCTGGGTCTCCAGGATCACGCCCTGGGCCTAAGGCAGGTGCTAAACTGCTGAGCCCCCCAGGGATCCCCGATTGCATAGTTTTTATGCCTGTTACATCCTCTGTGGTTGTGATGATTCGTGACCTGTTGTAACACCTGAGCAAGGTCAGTATCATAAGGTACAGTTGCTGTGAGATGCCTCATGACCACCTGAATACGTCTTTAGTTATCATGAACTCATTGATTTTCCTTTAGGAAGGACTTTTAAGGAACTTGTGACTTAGTTGATTATAATTAGATTAGCTCTGATGTTCTATTATTTGGGTAGTTTTTAGAAGGTTTTCCCAGCACAGTGTTTGCTGGCAGGGTTTTTATACCCTTTCGAGCAGCCCGATAGAGAGAAATAAAATGAAAGAAATAAAAGGTGGTGTTCCGAGGCCTTAGGAGTGGCGGGGCCTCACCTCGCTACTGGTCATCTAGTGAAGCCAGGTGGTCTTTGCCCTTCCTTGGTGGATGAGACAAGATTTGTTTATCATTTGAACCATAGGACAAGGTAGTCAACCAAGAGAAGGAGGCCCAAAGCCCTAATTCCTGTTTCTCAAGAAGAGTATCTGGAGGAGTCGGTCTTCCGGAATGAAGATCTTAGAAACAATAGGAACTTTGGGGCCTTTATAGTCACTTGGGTCAGCCCTAAACTAGCATCTAAGATTCGGAGGAGCTCTGAGTTCCCTTCCATGCCGGCCGCTCTGTGTTTGATGTAGAAATCCCATCTGACCATAGTCCCGGGGATCACTTGATTCTATCACTGTGTAGACAAAAAGCTGAATTTCAGAGACAGGAAGGGGCCCCCCCATGATTCCACAGTTGGTCTGGGTAGCTTGGTAGGAGCCTGGATCTTCTTTCCCAGGCCAGAGGCTCCTCCAAAGGGCCTTACGGTCTCGGTTCTCTCCTCGCGTGACTGACGTGTCCGAGTCTGCAGGTACTGTTGTAGATGTTGCCGCGTGAACTTTGCAAAGGGTTGTGCCGTCTGTGCCCTTATTGGCAGCATCTGAAAGTTCCTGTTTTACGCTGTCACCAGCGCAGACTTTTATTCTTCATTGCCATTAATTAGCAAAATTTTCGTTTCGTTTTATTTGCTGTGAATGTCACCCTCTCGTTTTGTTGAGTTTCTCGTCCAGATAGTTCTTCCCTCTGAGGGCAGGGAGTGATTGATGGGTTGACTGATTGAACTCCTGCTACATGCCAGGCCCTGGGACAGACGCTGGAGGTAACAGAAGTGATTATTTGCCCTGATGAAGCCCTTAGAGTATGGACAAGATGGATATTGTGGATATTTTATAAATACTACTAATAATTAAGTCCAGTGAAAGAAGAGCTTGGACTCAGGGTAAGCCCTCAGTACTAGGAGTCAAGACTAGGAGGCCGAGGAATCTCAGAGAACGAGGTCCCTCCTCTGTCATATGAATCTAGAGGCATTTGCAGTGGCCAGGCATTTGCCTGGGTTTTGGGAAATAACTGGGAATTTGGAAAATCTGGTGCATTCTGGCCGGGAAGAAGCTGGTAGTGCCAAGGCACGCCTTCTGGTAGAGTCCGGTCTCCACGACAGTCACCCCGTCTCGTTTGAGCCTCCAGAAGCCGAGAGCTCAGCAAGGCAGAAAGCGTTGTCCCGGGTCCTTCATAACATAGTCAGACCTGGGGACCTGTTCACATCACCTGCTAGCAAGAGGCAGGGCCAAGGGGGAAAATGATTGGCACATTTATTAGTTTCAAATAGGAATTAAGACCAGACCTGTAACTAAAATATTTTAAAATATTTAAGCGGCGGGGGGGTGGGGGGGTGGGTGGGTGGGGGGAACAACCCTGTGGTCTGTTCCTATATTGAGGACTCGGTTGAGGGGGTTGCTTGCTTTTGCTGCAGTGTTTCCTCATTTGTGAGCCGAGTCTCCAGTGCCTCCTGATTGCTCCAGATTTGTAGAGTGGTGAAAACTCCTGTCACAAAGACGGTGCTTTTTCATATCAGGAACCCCATATTGTTTATAGGTGCTGAGGAAGTAATATTGAGCAATGAAAGATTTCTCTCTTCCCCTGAAAAAAGAAACAGAACTCTGTCTTTCTAATGTAAAAATTTCAGAGTCTGTTTCATTTTTCATTCTGTGTCTTTAACTAGAGCACCTGCAGGAAACAAAACTATTTTTTTTTTTTTTTTGCGATCAACAAAAACGCTTCGAAAAGTATTCTCATTCCTTCGCTGGACTGATTCTCCAAATAATTTAAATTTTTAAATGATGTGTATTTTAGGACTAAATAGAAAAAAAAAGGCAGTAGTTTACATGCGGATATTCAAACCAGGGTATTGTATGAATACCAGATAGGTTTTTCGAGCTTGAGTTCAGCTTAGATATGTAATCTTTCCATTTTAAGCTGTGGCTTTTATACTTTCAACCACTTAAGTTGTTTTTTTTTTTTTTCCCAAAGAATAAGATGTTTTCATAGAAGGTACTTATTCCTGGTGGTTCTGTTTTATATTTCCTTTATCACTAAAGACTTTTTTTGAGGTGTCCAGGCTCACAAGTTAATTTTGTTAGTTTCAGGTAGAGGCGGCCACGTCTTCTGTTTCTGGTACTTATGGTTATCTACTTATCTGTGCTGCTGTCTTCATTGTCCGCTTATTTTTTATTTTTTTAGATATAGCCAATCCAGAAGTTATTTGGATTAACCCATTTTCTTTTTTTTATATTTTATTTATTTATTTATTATGAGAGAGAGAGAGAGAGAGAGAGAGAGGCAGAGACCCAGGCAGAGGGAGAAGCAGGCTCCACGCAGGGAGCACGACACAGGATTTGATCCCGGGACCCCAGGGTCACGCCCTGGGCTGCAGGCGGCGCTAAACTGCTTCGCCACCCGGGCTGCCCTGCCTGCTTATTTTTGAGGAAACTCTCCCCAGGGTGAGGTGTTCGGTCTGCTTGGACCACAGAGCTAGGAGGCTGAGGGGATCCTCGATGGGCCTTGGTCACCTGCTCGGTGTCTGTCTGGCGACCCGCTCCGTGTCACTACCTCAGAAGTTCAGCTGGTTTCCCAAGTGTGAAGCAAACTAGAACCAAGGTGTTAAATGGCATTTAAAATTTAAGAAACTATGCTTCTTCCACCCTCTGGCCTGCCCAAGCCCTACCCTTCCTCACTGCTCGGCCCTAGCTCTCCTTCTGAGAAAGACACTCCCAGTGCCCTCCAACCTCAGGGCTTCTTCCCTTTTCTCTATAATATGTGTAGTTTGCACTCTTAGCTGGGTTGTG
Organism: Canis lupus dingo; assembly: GCF_003254725.2. Taxonomy (NCBI): domain Eukaryota; kingdom Metazoa; phylum Chordata; class Mammalia; order Carnivora; family Canidae; genus Canis; species Canis lupus. Next base: position 785,738 of record NC_064277.1, read on the forward strand.
AATTATAAGCATCCGGACAGCTTCTACAGTCTATTGAGTGGCTATTTAACCACTCACTGATGGTGACATCTAGCTCTTGACTGCCAGATCCAGGCTCCGCAGCTGACCTCGGGCCCACGCAGGCAGGTGCCACCTTGGGATTTCTTTGGTGTCCCCCAGCACTCAACCTGGGTCTGGCACCCAGGGGCCCCTCTGCAGGTGCTTACTGACGAACTGAGAGCCACGTGCATTTTCAGCTCCATTCCAAAGTGGGAATCATGTCTTTAGTCATTTGTGGCTCATTGAAGGGTGGTAAAGAAGAGCTGTGCCAAGGATAATTTATTAGCCATGAGTAACAAGTGAAGCCAGAAGATCTGGTTCCGTAATGCAGCCTCCCTTATACACGCTGTTTGTTCTGTTCCTCACTTGTCAGAAGGGTTAGCAAATGCAGATGTACTGGTTTATGGAGCTCCCGGAGACTCTAGTTCGGAATTACCTCTTGCTAAATCATTATCCTGTGACTTTCTGATCTCTTAAGGATCCTTCAGCTGCCTTTAGTTTGCATTAGAAGCTTGGTCCTACAAGGAGGAAAGTACATCTAAGACATAGACAGTGAATGATCAGTTAAAAGATCTGCCACGTGCTTGAAGTGCAGGCAGAGCCGTTGAGGCGTTGTCTCAGATTTCTTTTTTTTTCTTATAAATTTATTTTTCATTGGTGTTCAATTTGCCAACATATAGAATAACACCCAATGCTCATCCCATCAAGTTTCAAGGAGCTTATACCCAGGTCATGAAAAGCTGAGAGAACGTTCAAGTTATGGGGCTTGTATTCTGACTCAGGAGGCAGGTCCTCACTGCCCGGGATCCTCCTTTGGCAGCCACGCAGGCAGACTTGCAGAGTGTCACCCCCAGCTCTGTGCCCATGTCGGTCCTCAGCTCTCAAGACCCAGGGGCCCACCCTGCCCATGATCTTCAAGTCACAGGAGCTATAGGCTGCATCTCCCCCAGCATACTCCTCCTAGGAAGATACATAATTGACGAAAACCACATGTTTCATCTCATACCCACAGAGGTACAGGCAAAATGTTCACTGCAACTCTGTGTAACGGCAAAAAAATTGGAGCCAGCCCACACATTCAGCAGAAGGGTAGTGGTCAATTATGATGCATCCATATTAAGAAATACTCTGCAGCAACTCAAAAATAAGAGGAAGGTTTATATGTAAGCACAGGGAAAAGTTAATTGTTAAGCAAAAGAGGCAAGTAGCAGAATAATATCCACAATATGACCCCATTTATGTAAAACTAAATATCTCTATATATTTCTGTGGGTACATACATACACATGTAAATGCACAGAGAAGGGGCTGGAGGGACCATAGAGATTCCCCACAATGGCAAAGTGGAGTAGGATGGGAAAAGAGGGTAGGAAGGATGAGTTTCACTTTTATCTTTATTTTTATTTATTTTTCACAATAGAGTATTTTCATAATTTCTCTTTGAGTGAAGAGAGGTATGGAAGGCAGGCCAGCAGGGGTGGGGGAGGGGGGTGTCTGTAGTAGTGATGGGGACATTGCATTTGGACGTTCAGGTTTGGCCACACTGGGTTCTGTGCCAACAGTGTTCCCTGTGGATTCATACACACGTGTTTGATGTTAGACGTGCTACATCTATGTTGTCCACGATCAGGGGCTGTAAACCATTCACTTGAGTTATCTTAATCTCCAAAGGGAGAGGATAGCCCAAGACGGACCTTTCAATTGTCTAGATTTTATTTTTAGCATCAGTTATCTTCCACTTGATTATTTCAGTTAAATAAGTTTATTTCCTTTCCTAAGATTCACAGGTTCCTTAGAGATGCAGCTGAGGCACTGGGCAAGATTTCCTACTCGGATTAGCCACCGTGTCCAACGTGGACGATCTTAGTTGTTTTATTGGCATCGCAAAAAGCATCACACTATCCTATTGCTAATGAAGTCTGGGACCTTTGAAAATCAATCATCGTTTGACCATGGTTTTCAGATTGGCAATATTTTCCAGTGAACCCCAGTTGTTTTCACCTCTCTAAGAAAGTCTCTTTGATGCCACCCGAGTATCAGTGGTATCTCCCATACCAAAGGCTTGCAGCAGCTTTCATATGTTGAGGTAAATTTGTTTGAAGCCAACCCCAGACTTAAATAGAAATGACTCAAATAGAAATGATCATGGTAGGTATCGAAAACTGTCTAGTAATCGCTCTTTCTTGAATCAAGCTGTATCTGAGGTCTGCGTGTGTGGGCAGTCAAGTGCATAATATAGCTCCGTCTGGCTGCTGACCCTTCTGTGATAAGCTCACTTGCAAATGGGGTTCTAAACCCAGAATTCCAGCATGAATGGACCAAAAGGGACTGGAAATAGTCTAGTACTTCATTGATTCTAGAGAGGAAGCAGTGCTTCTTTTGTCTCTAAATAAAAGATACTCGTGTTCACCTTTCTTGTCTCTTGGCCTTCTAGAGCACCCTGCATCTCAGGCCCACGCGGACCTTCTCTTTAGCACTCATGCTTACGGACCAGCATCTCCACAGAACTGAACACTTCTACAAAACATTCCTGCTAAACTTTTCTCTAAGTCAAGTCCCAATTTCTCTTTTTCTTTCTTTTCTTTACCTTTCCTTTTTTTTTTTTTTTTTTTTTTTAGCATTTCCTGAGTGCCGCCTCTCGTCCATCTTGCCCTGACTCCCCTGTGCGATCAAGTACTGAGCACGTTGTGTGCCGAGTGCTGTGTTTCTGAAGTGGGCTTGCCTTATTTGCATCCCTCCTTTTCCTCAATGGAAATGCACCAGTGGCAAGATCCACCAGCATCTCCAAACCAACATCTCAGGAAAAGCACGTAGCACCTGGTGTCCCCCTGTGCTTCCGCTGGAGTGTGTGCACTGATACAACCACATAAATTGCTTGTAAATGCTGGAGCATAGGGTCGAAGCTCTGACCTTCTATACAAGATCTTCAGCCTCATGGACTGGGGAATTTGGGGAAGACTTTATAAAGAGGCGTGTTTAGGCAGCTTGTAGGACTAGTATGGTTTGGTTCAAGGGGGAGGCATGCCTTAGCGCGGAGCAGCCCTTCCGGGCTGGTCAGGAAGGGGGAAATAAGCCCTGGAGCCCAGAAGATGCGTGGAGTTGGCTGATTATAGAGTGGAGAAGGTGGTCAGCATGGTGGGGTAAGGGTGGGGCCGTATTCAGTTCTCCTTTTGGCTAAATTAGGAGTTATTCCTTCAGCTTCAGCAGATGTTTACTTACCTTGTAGCAAGGATTGGGGATAAAATACAAAGAGAAGCAAGATGGGGCTCAGTGTTCAGAAGAGACAAGCACAGAAATCCTTACAACAGGGCAAGGCCGCGGCTTGAGATAGCAGAGATGAGAGTCTCTAGGGCACCGGGAGAAAATGGCCAACCCAACCAGGTCAGGCAACCCGACCTCCTTTGCCAAGGAGGTGACACTCCAGTGTGGTCTCAAAGGGGCGACAGGTTGGCCAGGGACTGATGGTGAGCACAGCCAGTTGGAGCGGGGAGTGGGATTCCAGGTAGGAAGGCGGCACATGCAAGGGCTCCGGGCGTGCAGAGGCATCAGGTGTGCAAAAGCAAGGCATGTTCTGGGGCCCATGAAGGTCCAACCAGAGACAGTGGCCAGGCTGGGGGGGCAGGTTCAGAGCAGGCTGGAAGGCTTTTCCTTGTCGGGCTGAGGAGCCTCAGCTTTATCTGTGAAGCAGGGACTCAAAAAAGATTTATGGACCAAGTCGGGAGACAGATTTGGATTGTGTTTCCAGGGTTTTGACCAGGGAACAGGACCAATGAGGGTGATGGGTATGAAGCACCCGGTTAGGAAGCTCTTATAACAATCCCCTTCAGAAGTGATGATGGTTTGAGCCTGGACACTGAAAGTGGGATTTTTTTTTCTACAAGAGTGCTTTCCATAGAGCGACACAGCAAGGTTAAAAATCAAAGGATGGGGAAAGATTTTCCCGTATAAATGAACCAAAAGAAAGACGGAATAGCAATATTTTTTATCAGACAAAGTACAATTGAAAGCAAAAGAATGGAACCAGAGTAAGGAGGAACTAAATAAATGAAAAAAAAAAAAAAAAAAGGAACAATCTGTAGAGAAGTCACAGTAGCCGTGAACTGGTAGGTGTCCCATAGAACAGCCCCGAAGTATGGAAAGTAGTTTCTCAGGTGGAATGAATCAGAATTCAGGTGGGAGGAGTGGAGCAGGGGAGAAGTTGGGGATGCCTGAGAGCGCGGCCTGGCTGGAAGGGCAGCTGTGGCACCCATGGGTGGACGGGAACACTCGGGGAGACTGAGCTGGAGTTGAGGGCAGCCAGGCAAGGTCCAGGTGAGCTGCCATGTGGTGTCCCCAGGCCTTCAGAGCATGTGTGCAGGGCTCCAGGGCGAGGGCCAGGCCACAGGTGCAGATTCCAGCAGCATCACTGCATGCTTGTGGCTAAGTCTTTGCAGTTGAACAAAAACCCTGCAAGAAAAGGTGTCTGCAGCTGAAGTTGGAGGCTAGAGGAGGAGCAGCGTCCTGGGAGCTGGAAGCATCGGCCGTGATGTGGCCTCGCACATGCTCCCCCATGAGCATAGGCTCCCATTGGGCCCGCAGGTCATGTGGGGTGGATTTGTCTCCATTTTATTCACCCCTTGATGGGTACAGTCCTTGGGGCTCCCCTTGGGGGCTCCCCAGGGCCCAAGGGGCTGGAGACAAGGGGCTGTGGTGCGGGGGTAATGTAGTGGAATGCTGGCCCCCCCTGGAAGCACCTGCCCCCCCACGCCCCCAGGCGGGGCTACGCAGCCCTCGAATCCGAATTGGAGCTTCGTGCCCCACTGTCTGCGCCCCGGCCTCCCTGCTGGGGCCCGGGGTGTTCAGGCGCCGTCAGGGTCCAGGACGGGCAGCATCCCACCCCCCCAGGCCCTGGCCGGGCTCCTGACCCTGAAGCCGGTGGCAACTTGGTGAGGCATCCCCGTCTACACCCGGCTCAGCTCGCTCGTGCTGTCAGGGGGCAGGTTGCGACCTCGCGGGCTTTGCGGGGCCTGATCTGCGGACGGCGGGTGGCAGCAGGTGGGCTGGTCAGGGGGCCTGGGGGGGCCTGGAGGGGAGGGGGGGCCCTGAAGGGGAGGGTGGGGACCTGGAGGGGAAGGGGCCCTGGAAGGTGGGGGACCTGGAGGGGAGGGAGGGGGGGCCCTGGAGGGTGGGAGATCTGGAGGGTGAGGTGGGGCCCTGCAGGGGAGGGAGGGGGCCCTGGAGGGCAGGAGACCTGGAGGGTGGGGTGGGGGCCCTGCAGGGGAGGGAGGGGGACCTGGAGTGTGGGGGCCCTAGAGGGGAGGGAGGGGGCCCTGGAGGGGACAGTGTGCTGGAGGAGGGACTGACACACACACGGGGGCGGCCTAGGAGCCTGGGTGGGGAGTCCTAAGCACCCCAGGGCCCGCCAGGTTGCCTGGGTGGCCGCGGGGCCGAGCACCAGGGCGGGGACCCTGGGTCTTCACACGGGCGTCATGCACAGGCTGTCGCTGCGGGTCCCTCCTGCCCGGGCTCGGCCTCCCGTCGTGACCCGAGGCATCCGTCACCCTGATCGCCAAGCGACTGGGTCTGCAGCGGTGGCTCCAAGTGGCCCTGCTTCCCTGGGTCGTGGCCAGGAGGTCGGGGCCTGAGCCAAGACGGAAACCGCAGGGGGCCTGGTGGCCGGGAGCTGGCGAGGCCGGCCTGTCCCCTCACCTGTCCCCCGGCCTGTCCCCTCACCTGTCCCCCAGCCTGTCCTCGACTGTCCCCTTACCTGTCCCCTGACTTATCCCCCAGCCTGTCTTTGCCTGTCCCCCTGGCTGTGCCCTGGCCTGTCCCTCAGCCTGTCCTCAACTGTCCCCTGGCCTGTCCTTGCCTGTCCCCCGGCCTGTCCCCTGGCCTGTCCTCGCCTGTCCCCCTGGCCTGTGCCCCAGCCTGTTCCCCGGCCTGTCCTCGCCTGTCCCCCTGGCCTGTCCCCTGGCCTGTCCTTGACTGTCCCCTCTCCTGTCCTCCAGCCTGTCCCCCGGCCTGTCCCCTGACCTGTCCCCCAGCCTGTCCCTTGGCCTGTCCCTTCCCTGCGGCCACGCTGGCCCGGGACACCGGGCGCTGACCATGTCCAGTTAGCCACGCAGTGCAGGGGCCGCAGCAAAAATAAGCCTGTGGGCCTCATGTGTTGAGCTGCCGAGTCAGATGGCTGTCGTCTTTTGAGTCACCTGAAAGAAGCCGACAGGTGGCCGAGGCTGCTCATTTGCATTTGCCCCCACAAATCAAGCCAAGGCCTCAATCTTGTCTCCACACTCCGACCCCGCCCTCCGCGCCCCCTGACAACCTGGGTGCCTGCAAGTCGTGATTTGCCGCAGTGGCTCCTAAATTTAGCGGGTGCGGGAAGAGGGGGGCCGGGGACCCCGCGCTGTCCCCTGCAGGTGCCCCCCATGCCGGCGACCCGAGGCCAGGCCCGCGCCTCCGTACTCACTGCTGCCGCGCCCTGCTGGCCTCCAGGCCCGAGGCCGGACGTTTCCCGAGGTGACCTTCCTGCCGCGATGCCCCTGGGCTACACTTTCCCCTTTAAGCAGTGTCACTGGCAGCACATGAATACTAACTAACTAACTAACTAACTAACTAACTAACTCACTAACTAACTAAGAACAAAAAGTGTCATTGGCTCTGCGAGAATCCCCAAGCGGAGAAGAAGGGTGACCCCAAGGCAGCGCGGGGGCTGCTTGGCATCTGGGCGCACAGGCCGGGGGACCTTGGGGTGCTCCCTCCGGACTGAGACACCCCATGAAGACGCGACTTGATAAAGGGGAACAAGGTGGTCACACCCGCCGTGGGCACCCGAGGTCGAGTCCAGGCCAGCGGTTCCGTGTCCCGGGCTGTGACCTTCAGGAGTGTGGCCGCCCTAATTGTTTCAGTTCAGTGGCCTTCAGGTTCATACGGAGGCTCACAAGTAGCCAGATTCGTGGGAAAGAGAGTGACCCGGGGGGTCCCAAGGCCCGGGCGGGCTTGACGGGACCCAGCGTCTACCGGGTGCAGAGTTTCCAGTCGGGAAGCAGGAAAAGCTCTAGAGAGGGTGGTGCTGGTTAGAATGTGAACACACACGACGCCACTGAACTGCATGCTTAAAAAAATGGTTTAAAAATGGCAAATTTTATGTAGACTTGACTACGATAAAATAAAGAGCGGAGGGACTGTCTCAAGTGGGAGAGCCTTGGCCTTCTGCAGCGGGTGTGAGCTGTGGCCTCGCTTCCGAGCAGGTGTGGGCCGATCTGAACCGAATGGCTTTTTAAATTTTGTTTCTTTTTTGAAGTCAGATTTTTGTTTTGTTTTGTTTTTTGTTTTTGTTTTTTGTGATTGGGTGAATGAAGCCTTAAGGGGATCTCCAACGGGCTTTGCCCGATTCATTCATGGGCATCAGATGATCAGTGTTAGAGTTCCACGGGTAGGACCTGCAGAGGCCACGCCATCGTGCCCCCTGGCCCCCTGATGCCTCAGAAATGCCACAATCAAAGAAAATCAAAAATCCAAAAATCAAAAAAAATGTCACCTCCTTCGCGCCCCCATGTTGCTGCTAGTATTGGGTCGGAACAGGATGAGGTCTTGGTCTCCGAGGTCTCTAATCCGGTCATTTTTATTAGCCGCTAAAATAACTTTTCCATCGCATGGATCCACTGGTTCTGGACTCCCGCGAACTCCGTCTCCTCCTCCTGTGTCCTCGGAGGTCGTGGGTGAGTCCTTGCAGAAAACGGTTATGTTCTAGAGCCACCTCGGGTGGCCTTCCTGAGAGAGAGGACAGACCCTGGAGGGCTTCATCTTTCTTTTCTTTAGGAAAGTAGAAGGTCAGCGAGGTTTCTCAGAAGCCTCACACTCACGTTTCAGAAAGAAAAGAACAGTGATTTTTAGAAATTGTACTTGAAACAAGCGAGAGTTGGGTCTCTTCATGAGTCCCGAAATCAGAATCTTGGGCCTGCTTTTCAAGCACTTGCCTACGTATCGTTTTAAGTGTAATCTTTAGTTTCAGCCCCAAAGAAAGGCAAAAACCTTACTTTTGGTGGTTACTGTGCTTGTTGAAACAGAAAACAGAAAAATATTAGAACTTTTGAGAATATGGACTTAGAAAGCTTTTAAACTTTGTTCAAGAAGGATCTCTGAGATACTTTCTAGACTTTCTTCTCAGTCAATTGATGTCTGCTGTTTCTTTCAAAACTGCACACAGAAAGCTTTCTTTGGATGATTTCATTGAAGTCTAACCGCTTTCCTGTATTTTCCTAATGTTTTTTCCACACTCTGTAGTCCTGATGGAGGGGTTGCTTGTTATTATTAATAGTGAGTGTATATGCAGTCGGGGTAAATATGAGGCTTTTTCTTAATTCTTTGCCCTTTTCTTCCCTCTGGTCCACGTCTTATCAGTATTTTTTTATATTTTTAAAAAAGATTTTATTTATTTATTCATGAGAGACACAGAGAGAGGCAGAGACACAGGCAGAGGGAGAAGCAGGCTCCATGCAGGGAGCCCGATGCGGGACTCGATCCCAGGACTCCAGGGTCACGCCTTGAGCCAAAGGCAGATGTTCAACCACTGAGCCACGCAGGTGCCCTGGGTCCATCTCTTTATTTAGGATTAATTTCTAGGAGTGGAAGCTCTGGGTCCAAACCCAGAATATTGTGAATTTTAATTGATATTGCTAACTTAAACTCTAAAAAAGGTTATAGTAATTTACAAGGCAAAAAAAAAATGCTATTTCCTTGGATACCTTAACAATCTGCATCTTTGCTAACATGATGGGTAAAATGTGTTTTAATTTTCATTTTTTTAATTCAGTGAAGTTTAGTTTCCATATTCATAATTTTGGTTTCTAGCATTATCCACTTTCAATTCATTTTATCAGTATTAATAGCATTCTCGGGATGCCCTAGGCCGTTCAAAAATGCCACGTAGTCAAAGGAAATCACTGCATTTGCTTTGTCCCTCCTAGAAATCATGACAATCTTAAAGCGTAGGCTGAGCCCGTTTCCCTTAACTAAACTGGGTTTGATATTCTCGGGCCAGGCGCCTAAATTGAAAATGTGCAACTTGACACTTACCAGCTCTGTGGAAGTTTAATGCTAATTGGCCTTTCACCAATCATTTTTTATTTTTTTGAAACAACATGGAAAACATTGAATTTTATGTATTTAATAATTATATTTCAAAGAAGAAGATAGTTTTAGTTTTATGGGTTTTTTTTTTTTAGTTGTAGACGTAATATGTAGGAGTAAATATCACATAGCAAATGCTATAGTAATAGAAACATTGCTGTTATTCTTTTTTTAATTCCAGTATCGTTACCACCCAGTGTTATATTAGTTTCAGGTGCACAATATAGTGATCCAACAACTCTATACATTACTCAGTGCTCGTCATGACAACTGTTCTTTTTCACCCCCTTCACCTATTTCACCCATTCCCGCACCTACCTGCCCTCTGTGTTATTATTATTACTTGGGAATTTTTCAGAGCGTTCTAGAATTTTGCTCTAGAATGAGATGTTACTTTTTTTTTTTTTTTTTTTTTTTTTTGCTTCATCTGCTATGCTTTCTGTAATTTAGCTAAACACATCCTACCCCGTGTCTCTGTCTCTACAAAGCTCAACATTAGAGAATGGTCTTTTGGGGGGAAATCCATTAATGCTAGGATACTTTCAAGTCTATCCAGCCTGTAGCACCGAGGTCCCTAGTGCTGTCAGCACTCTTGTTGCTTTCTGAATTAGTAATTAACTGCCATGAATTGTACACATGTGCAGGCATCTCAAGACTTTTTCAGGTACTCTGTGTTCTGCAGCCTGTGGCCTCCAAGAGATAGACTTTTCATGCTTTGTTAATGACTAAGCCAAGATAAATAGACGTTCTTGGGCGGCGAGCAGCTGAAACTTTGGGGCAGTTTTGAGTCTTTTCTTTACCGTATTTGCATAGTTTGTTCCCTTCTTATTGTAGATCACGGTGAGCTGATTCTTACCCACGTCCCCTTGGTGTGGACGGGCAGGAGAGCGATGTGTGGGGCATGTGCATGCAGTGTGCCCCTCCTACGGCGTGGTTAGCTCAGCCCCCTTGTCGTTAACGGTCCCCGGGTTAAGGCATGGGCACTTTATGGTATTTTTCTGCCCCTGCGCTTGTTCTATAGTGTGATCTTCACGTTCACTGGTTTTCAGCTTGTTCAACAGATATTTAGTGTTCCTACGTGCCCAGGTTATTGTTGTTATTGCTGGTCTACTTTTGAGAGAACATGATGTTGTGTTTTATATTTTCTCTGTCCTTCCTTAACAGTAGGGGATCCCCAAACTTGTGGCTGAGAGCTACTTTGTTCCTCCTTAGAAGCTTCACAGATGGGAAGCTGTAGCTGCCGCATGCCCATTCCAGTTAGTGAGGGTGAGGGGCCCCGCATGGCCAAGAGTTGCCTCCTCACCATCTCCGGGCGTGGAGGGAGAGACCCTCTGCCATGTTCTTGCATTTTGCTCCTGCCATCATCCCTTTTTTTTTTTTTTTTTTTTTTTTGCATAAGGCACCAAAAAGGGGACTGTGACTCCCACTCAGGGAGCACCTGAAGGAAGTGAAGTGCCTTCCAGTCACACTGCTGTTGACATTTATGGTCAATGCCTTTAATAAGCTTAGGGCTATTTAGCCTCCCTTTCTGTCTATTGTCTTCCTTTCCTTTGTTTTTGTTTTTGTTTTTTTTCTCTTTCCTCCCATCATATGATCAGCTGATTTTAGATTCTGTTAGAATTAAGTGGCTGTCAGCATGCACGACAGGCAGGTGTTTTTATCCCCTGTGAGAGGAGACCCACCTCGGCATCCTTGACTGATTGAGGCTGCTCAGGCTGACGGGCACGGTGAAGGGAAGGTGGAAATCTGAGAATCCTTCCCATCCTCCTGGAAGTACTGGTCTAAAAGAGGTTGGAGGAAGTGTGTGGGAGGAACGGATTTCATAAGCTTCTGGGTCTGATCCATGGCCAACTCTCACTTGAGAGTAAACGAGAAAAGTAAATGAGTCATTCCAACGACTGATATATGAAATTATCAGTTCGTGTATCTAGACCGATAGGCTGGCTTGGCCTTGATGGAGGGACGGAGTGAAATTACTTATTTTTACAGTATCGTTTCCTTTTCCATTTCCTTTGCTTTTAAATCACTGCCTTAATACCTCCCTGGAGGCGCGTTAGGACCTCAGACAATATTCCTCGATAGTCCCAGCAGAGCACAGTGCCCCGAGCCCAGCTCAAGGCCGAGACGGAAGGAGGCAGTTAGGGACGGCGAGGTGAAGGCCGGATGAGGGACGCTTCTCTCTGGACTTTACCCTGGGCACGCGCGAGGCTGTTTGGCTCAGGCGAAGTATTCTCACGTGGACAAGCAGTGGTGAAACCCATCTTCCTCAAGAGCCTTTGTTGGAAGACGTAATGATTGGCGCAAAGCTGGAGAAAAAATACATGCATGTGAATTAAGCAGGAAAAATGTCTTTTTTTTTTTCCTGACTTCTTATAATCCTGGGGGACAGGGAGGGGACTCTTAGTTACGGACAGCCGATTGCACTCTGCGCCAGTTCAAGCAGGGAGGGGTTTGTTCAGAGATAGCTGAGACCTCAAGGTCTCCCAGAAGAGCTAGAGAAACAGGCTTTCGGCTGAAGTTAAAGAGCAGCACTGAGACCACATCGCACAAGTGGTGAGAGCCGCTGCCACGTCTGCCCCCAGAACCACCTGCCTCTGCTGCCACCTGCGCCTCCAAGCAGGTGCTCGTTACCCATCTGACTCTTCCCATGTCCTGTTTCCAAATCCACCCCAGTGAGGCGTGTCAGGTGATGAAACTAGGTCCCGAGTCTACACCCTAAAAGCAAAGGAGGTTGAGAAATGTTGTTTATACGGATTCTGTGTTGGAAAAGTAGGATTCACAATGTCAGGAATTACCAAAATGTGGAGGTCCAAAGGGTTCGGGGCAGCCACAAGTGTAGCTGTTCCTTACAAGACCACATTAGTACATACCACACAGAAATGTCTCACGATAGGAATTAACCTTTAAATTTTAATGATCACGATAAGAATTGACCTTAAAATTTTAATGATCAACTGCCAAAAACCCAAATAATTCTAGCAAAGTTATTTTATGACTTTATTTGCCGAGGGACTCATGATAGTTTCTATATGTCTGTATATTTCCCCGTCATTTACTCTCTTAGGTTGGTTATTTTTTCAGGGTTTCTTGTGTTTCCTCTCCTACTTATTATCCATGACGTGGCAGCAAGACCCTAGGAGCTTAGGCTGTCAAAGGAGGAGGGGCTTTAAAAATGGTTCATCTGAGTCCTCACAGAACCACATTCTTTTACAGAGGTTGCAGAGATTTCTAGATTTTGTATTTTATATGACATCGAAGACCTTTGGAACTACAGTTTAAATCCCTCTGAAGTAAAAACAGCCAGGCTTTTTTTTTTTTTTTTTTAATTATTTCTTTACCTGAGAGGGCACAGGCCATGGGCGGGGGGAGGGACAGAGGGACAAGTAGAGTCCCTGGTTAGTGGGAGCCCAGCACGGGGCTGCATCCCAGGACCCTGAGGTCACAACCGGAGATGTCAGACACTTAACTGACTGAGCCATTCAGGTGCCCCCCAACAGCCAGGTGTCTAGAGGGGCACCTGGGTGGCTCCACTGGTTAAGCGTCTGCCTTCGGGCTGGGGTGGTGATCCCGGGGTCCCCGCTGGGTGAGGGGGGGCGGGAGGGCTGCTTCCCCTTCCCCCTCCGCTGCTCCTCCTGCTTGTGCTCTCTCTCTCTCTGTCGATAAATAAAATCTTAAATTTATCATGGGTTTTTGTAGCATGCATTTACACAGACTTTTTTTTTTTTTTACAAATTTTTATGGAGCCCTATATAAAGTTCATTTTTGTTTTCAAATCAGGCCATCCTTTAAAAAAATGTATTAGTTCGGTACACAGACCTTTACTCTTTTGAAGAGCAAGCAAAATAAAGTACTTTGAGTGTGTAAAGTTCCTATTAATGCATCAGTGAAGTTGTAACTCTCCAATTATTAAATTTGATATTGAAAACTCTAATAACACGATAATTTTTAGTCATCGTGTTAAGGTTTTTACTAACAGTGCTTCCTTTTTGGCCACTCAGGATCTTAAGTGAAATAGATTTTTAAAGTGTTGAATATGTAAACAAGCATCTGAGGGGATAGTTTTGAAACTTGTTGGCACTTACTGGAAAGCACTCAGTTATTTAACTTTTTTGATAAACCTATCTAAACCTACAAGCCGTTTGCAAGCCAGAGCATGAATATCTGTATGCGTGGTCACGGAAAATAACCAGGAACCTTAATTAAAGAGTTTTTTCCCGGTTCCTTGGCAACAAAGGATGAGTGAAAAACTTCTCCTTTTTACTTTTTATTTTTTGACCTGAGTAAATAGTTCCTTTAAATTGTTTTCTCCACTAAGTATCATCTTTTATTTTTTATTTTATTATTTTATTTTATTTTATTTTATTTTATTTTATTTTATTTTATTTTATTTTATTATTTTATCATTCTACAGGGAGTTAAATACCTGTGCATTCCAGCAGCGGATTCACCATCTCAGAACCTGTAAGTTGTTTTTTTTTTTCCTATATTTTTCGGAGATATTAAAAATGAATAAAGGACAGTAAGGTCAAATAAGGAAAGGGCCATGGAGTCATCAGAACCAGTGGGTCCCTTGATGCCACGTGCGAGTCTGTGCTGCCAACTTAGGCAGAACTGCAGCTGGAGACACACTTTTTGTTTGCCCGTCCTTCATCTAGACAACACTGACTGAGGGGATGTGTACAGGATGAGCCTAATTTTTAAAAAGCACTGGGTGTTATTCTATATGCTGGCAAATTGAACACCAATAAAAAATAAATTTGTAAGTAAAAATAAATAAATAAGTAAATAAGTAAATAAATAAATAAATAATAAAAAAAAATAAAAAGGATGATGTAAGCCAAACCTCTGGCATGTTCATCCTCTCTCTAGAAGCAAAACCTTAAAGAAGCGAATGGGTTTTGTCTAGGGCAGCAGTGTCCAGTAGAAATAGAGTATGAACCACCAACATAAGCCATGCAAGTAATTTTAAATGTTGTAGAAGCCAACTTGAAAAAGAGTAAAAAGGTAGAGGTGATGATGATAATTTTAGTAATATGTTTTATTTAACCCAATGCATCCAAAATACTGTCATTTCAACATGTGCCCCATATAAAACAAAACTGAGGGTTTTTTTTTTTACATCCTTTTTTTCATATCATGTCTTCAAAATCTGTTTTTTTATACTTAGAGCACGTCTCAGTTTGGACCGGCTTCCTTTTAAGTGCTCAGCAGCTGCCTGGGACTAGTGGCCACGAAATGGGAAAGCATACTTCTAAAACCTGTTTGAGTTGAATGAATAGGTCTCTCTGGCTTAGGAAGCTTCAGTCCTCTGTCTCCGCACAGCTGAGTGCACCTCTGATATCCTTATAAAGAGAAATTCATAACTGCCGTCCTTTCCGGAACACAGCAATGGTACGGAGGCCCGTGGGGTCAGGCTTTAGCAGAACCGGGACTGGGCTTTGGAGACCCACGGCAGTCACAGCTTTAACACTCTGGACTCTGGGTCCAGAAGTGACCTAGAAAGACCATGATATGGGGTAAAGTCTTACTGAGGCGTGGATTTGAGCCTTGCAAGGCTGAGAAGCTGGGGCAGGAATAAAGTACTGAGCCGTTCGGTGCATACCCTGGACGCCGGCTGCTGCTCCGGGCCGGCCTTGGGCTTCCATTGCACGTCAGACACAACGACCTTGCTAGAATGATCTGTTACTGCATCTCATCAGGGAAGTTTTAAGCTATGGTGGCGTTTGTGAATTTGGGAGTCTGCAGACTTGTCAGGATTCACCCTTCACGCTTCTTAACCTCGGTTGCCCACAAATCCTACCTATGGGAATTACAGGCCACAGAATCTTACGTTTAGTTTCCTCATTGTCCAGCATCTCTGAAAACTATCGACTGTTGGAACATGAGGCAATTTTGAATTTCCATTGCTGGAGAGCAGTTTCCATTGCTGAAATCACAGATTATGCAACAATTTTGTGAGAAAACCTGTTTGGAAAAAAAAAAATGGGGCTAGAGTCAGATGGATTGAAGTGGGGAAGGATGTGGGGGGTGTGGTAGGGGACAGGGGGTAGGTGGTATAGGGTTAGACCAGGAAAGGGTGGGGGTAGGTTGGAAGCAGGACAGGTACGTTCTATGCAAGGCCCGTTTTTCACGTTGACTCTCCATATTTCACAGAAAAAGTCATCAGTCTGTAAGATTGAGGATGGTAGGGGAAATATTTCAGTAGGATTACGAGGAAAACAGTAGTAGCCTGGGTCTAGGAGGAGAAGAAGCACCAGAGGACTTCCTTGGTTACTAGTCGTGTCAAGAAACAGAAGTGGTTGGAAGGGCATGGTGTATACGGAAGGAAGTGAGCCACTGCCTTTCACAGCAATCTTCTGCCCGTGTTTTGGTGGCTATTTTTAGAACGGTTGCTTTGCTCTTATCTCAAACTGAAATTCTAAGATACTGTTGAACTTGTCAATGCCTCTTTGGAGGAATCAGATCGTACCACATTCTGGGCGTTTGCTGTCAGGGAAGGTGGCCACGCAGACTTGATTGCCTCTGGGATTTTTTCAGCTTTGCCAAGAGCCAAGTGCCAGGCTTGGTGTCCAGTACAACGACTGACTTAGCAAAAGAAGAATGAGCGCTGAGCAGTCCTGCGCTATATAAACAAGGAAGCAGTCGACCTTGATGTTAAATACCTTAACTTGGGAACTTGCCGCATCTACCTTCAGCAAGTCATTTAAACCCACCTGAACTTCGGTTCCCTCATTAAAAAATGGGTAGGAAATATCAGAAAGGGAGACAGAACATGAAGAGTCCTAATTCTGGGAAACGAACTAGGGGTGGTGGAAGGGGAGGAGGGTGGGGGGTGGGGGTGAATGGGTGATGGGCACTGAGGGGGGCACTTGACGGGATGAGCACTGGGTGTTATGCTATATGTTGGCAAATTGAGCACCAATAAAAAATAAATTTATTATTAATAAATAAATAAATAAATAAATAAATAAATAAATAAATAAAATAAAAAATGCCTGCCTTCAGGACTTTTGGAGATCAGATCACATATAGGAGAGTGTTCCCTATGAACATGAAGCACTTTTGAAAATAAGAGTATAAAAAAAAAAAGAAAATAAGAGTATACTTTTACTCTCTTCAAAGTGCATTAATGTGCGTTGAGAGTGACGACAGGAGACAGTTGAAATAATAAGTTTGGGTGTTCAGGAGGCCCATTTCCGTGGAAGATTTGGGATATTTGCTTACATGGAAAGGCCAGAGTGATAGGCGATGTAGCAGCTGTTTGTCCCAAGTTGCAGCGTCTCATGGGTCAGTTCAGATCTTTTGGCAAAAGCAATCCAAACACGGTCACCTTGGGTCCAGGCAACTAGCCCATGAGATTTGAATTTGTTTTCTCCCAACCCAAATATGTGCAGGGGCCTCGTTAAGATGTGTGATTTGCCTTCCCTCACATCTTGGTGAAAGCGTAGTGTGGGGATTCCAGTAGGTGGTTATAGTGAGGCTGACGACAGAAAGAAATTGAGGAGAATGAGCCACTGCTGCTATTTTGAGTGAAGTCCCACAGCAGCACGACCTCTCTTTCAGCTGGAAAATAAGGTCAAGGCTCCTGGGGTCCTGGGATCAAGTCCTGCATCAGCCTCCCCTCAGGGAGCCTGCTTCTGTCTCCGCCTCTCTCTGTGCGTCTCTTATGATTAAAATAAATAAAATCACCCAGTCGCCCCCACCCCCCCCCGCCCTCCTCCCCTTCCACCACCCCCAGTTCGCTTCCCAGAGTTAGTAGTCTCTCATGTTCTGTCTCCTTTTCTGATATTTCCCACTTATTTTTTCTCCTTTCCCCTTTATTCCCTTTCACTATTTTTTTATATTCCCCAAATGAATGAGCACTGGGTGTTATTTTATGTTGACAAATTGAACACCAATAAAAAAATAAATTTATTTAAAAAAAGTAAATAAAATCTTAAAAAAAATTCATTTAGAAAGTAAAGTCAAGACCATAACTCCATCGAAAGGCAGAAACGCTGGCAGGCTCCTGTGGGGAGTTATGCTTGTAGGCACGCACGTGATCCTTTAAGGAAAGTTTTAGTCTGAATCCATTCGTAAAGCACATCTCATGCATACATAAGGATTGGGGCGCAGGAACGTCCGTGATTTCATAAATATTTCTTGCTCTACTGAAGCAAACGGAAATCGTGGAATTGAGTTTGGAATATGAGTATACTGTGTATATTACGGATCAAACCCCGAAGTAGCTTGAGTTTCTCTTTACCTGCTGCAGACGTTTTATTGGAAACATAACGCGCATCTTTTTTTTATAAATTTATTTTTTATTGGTGTTCAATTTGCCAACATATAGCATAACACCCAGTGCTCATCCCGTCAAGTGCCCCCCTCAGTGCCCGTCACCCATTCACCCCCAACCCCTGCCCTCCTCCCCTTCCATCACCCCTAGTTCGTTTCCCAGAGTTAGGGGTCTCTCATGCATAACATGCCTCTTAACAGTGAGCATCCTTCATGATAGAAGGAGATTCTCAGCCATTGGCAAGTGGCTAATACGTGACTCGGTTTATATGACCCATCGCACTTCAGGTAGCCTGTGCGTGATAGCATGCACCAAACATCAGGAACACATAGGCTGACGTGAACCTCCACTTTCTGTACCATCAACCAGTGTAGACGGTCAAGAGACACTCTTTTTTTTTTTTTTGTCCTTTAAGAGACAAATACTCTTAATGCCCTGGCTGACAAAAGCAAGAGAAACCACGTCTGTCACTTGCAATCGATGCTCTGGGTAACTCGGACTAGTAGAACCAGTGGTCCTTTAGCCACTTTTAATTCCTGATGCCTGAGCATTCTTATATTTAATGACAAAATAAATTCTAGAGAACGTGCGTCACTCTTTTAAACTTACAGATTT
Organism: Canis lupus dingo; assembly: GCF_003254725.2. NCBI lineage: Eukaryota > Metazoa > Chordata > Mammalia > Carnivora > Canidae > Canis > Canis lupus. The sequence goes on from NC_064277.1 coordinate 803,778, forward strand.
TTAGTTATTTCCAGCTTACATTTTAAGGGCTCATATCTCAAATCATTCCCCGTTGATCCTTACGCCAACAGGAATTCTTGCCAAGTCTGCTCAGTACGAGGTTTGTGATCTTTGAAACCAACTGCTTTCACTTGGTGTTCAATGGCTGTAAACTGCCCAGAAAGGTCAATTTTTCTGTCTTGGCTTTAATCCTCACAAACTCCCCCTCTGATCTTCCAGGAACTTAAAATGCAGAAACCTCGTTGAGATAACATTAACACGCTGAAAATTTTAGCTCATTTCCCCCAACCACCTTGCCTTTCAAAGTCAGGAAATGTGAAAGTTCAAGTTCTCAGAGCCATACGAACACCACAGACCCAGGCTGGTGTGTTTTGCATGATTTGTCACAATTAGAGGCATCCTGGAGTTTATATCAAGTGCACACGCTACGTGTTCTCTGGCCGATATGAGGTGAGCCGGTGAAGTCAGGCTTTTAGAAACACTTGCTTTTGCTTTCTCTCTCTACGTTCTTGCACAAGTCACGTTAACCTCACTTTTCTCATCTGTAAAATATGTACCACATACAATTGTTGTAGTATTAGCTTCAATAAGTGAAAGTGCCTTTAATGAGCTCTCGGCATTTCCAAAAATAAGGTTATATTTGTTGTCTGTCCGAGGAAAGGAGTATCGATGTGTTTTGAGGGTGAATTACCGGATGTACGGTAGCTCACGTATTCATTCTTATTCTAATATTGATTAGATTGGTATTTTGTATTTTAGACGTTGTTAAGGGAATAACTGGGCTTTTAAAAAAAAATATTCTTCGGTCGAGTCCAGGAGAGGCTGATCTGTGCTGTGGAGTGGGTAGAAACGAGCCTTTGTAATGTTCAGTGGTTTTAGTGCCGAGCAGATCTCTACATTTCTTGAGGTTTTGTGGGGAGAAGAGGTATTAGCAATACAGTGACCTTATATTTAAAGTATCAGTAAAACCTCCTTGTTTTATTCTCTCTCTCTCTGTCTTTCTGGGCATGATTTCTTCCGTTTAGCTGATGCCTTCTGTACATCCAGCTTGCTCTTTCTCTCATTTACGGTTTTCTTTGCTTTAATCATTAAAAAGCGATTTTGCAAGATCAATTTTCTTTGCTTTAATCATTAGAAAGCAATTTTGCAAGATCAAAATGAGGTAGACCCTTGGAGGTAGGCCCTTGGAGGTAAACCCTTGGAGGTAGACCCTTGGAGGTAGGCCCTTGGAGGTAGACTCTTGGAGGTAGACCCTTGGAGGTGGGCCCTTGGAGGTGGGCCCTTGGAGGTAGACCCTTGGAGGTAGGCCCTTGGAGGTAGGCCCTTGGAGGTGGGCCCTTGGAGGTAGACCCTTAGAGGTAGACCCTTGGAGGTGGGCCCTTGGAGGTAGACCCTTGGAGGTGGGCTCTTGGAGGTAGACCCTTGGAGGTAGGCCCTTGGAGGTGGGCCCTTGGAGGTAGACCCTTGGAGGTAAGCCCTTGGAGGTGGGCCCTTGGAGGTAGACCCTTGGAGGTGGGCCCTTGGAGGTAGACCCTTGGAGGTAGACCCTTGGAGGTGGGCCCTTGGAGGTGGGCCCTTGGAGGTAGACCCTTGGAGGTAGGCCCTTGGAGGTGGGCCCTTGGAGGTAGATCCTTGGAGGTAGACCCTTGGAGGTGGGCCCTTGGAGGTAGACCCTTGGAGGTAGGCCCTTGGAGGTAGGCCCTTGGAGGTGGGCCCTTGGAGGTAGACCCTTGGAGGTGGGCCCTTGGAGGTAGACCCTTGGAGGTGGGCCTTTGGAAGTAGACCCTTGGAGGTAGGCCCTTGGAGGTAGACCCTTGGAGGTGGGCCCTTGGAGGTAGACCCTTGGAGGTGGGCCCTTGGAGGTAGACTCTTGGAGGTGGGCCCTTGGAGGTAGACCCTTGGAGGTAGGCTCTTGGAGGTAGACCCTTGGAGGTAGGCCCTTGGAGGTAGACCCTTGGAGGTAGACCCTTGGAGGTAGGCCCTTGGAGGTAGACCCTTGGAGGTGGGCCCTTGGAGGTGGGCCCTTGGAGGTAGACCCTTGGAGGTAGGCCCTTGGAGGTGGGCCCTTGGAGGTAGACCCTTGGAGGTAGACCCTTGGAGGTGGGCCCTTGGAGGTAGACCCTTGGAGGTAGGCCCTTGGAGGTAGACCCTTGGAGGTGGGCCCTTGGAGGTAGACTCTTGGAGGTGGGCCCTTGGAGGTAGACCCTTGGAGGTGGGCCCTTGGAGGTGGGCCCTTGGAGGTAGACCCTTGGAGGTGGGCCCTTGGAGGTAGACCCTTGGAGGTAGGCCCTTGGAGGTAGACCCTTGGAGGTAGACTCTTGGAGGTGGGCCCTTGGAGGTAGACCCTTGGAGGTAGACTCTTGGAGGTGGGCCCTTGGAGGTAGACCCTTGGAGGTAGACCCTTGGAGGTGGGCCCTTGGAGGTAGACCCTTGGAGGTAGAGGCCCTTGCAGCTGTGATCCTATTTCCAGACAGATGGGTCCTCACTTGAGCATGTGCACACACACACACGTGCACACGCTCACACGTGCCTCCCGAGGACCTTGCAGCCCGTAGAAATAGGCAGGAAAGGTCCACTGAGTGTCTCATCAGAGCTCACCTACTTTTTGGCCTTGCACGGTGTCCTCCTTGTTCTGCCAGCATTCAGCTGTTCCTTGTGAAAGGATGTGACAGTGGAGGAGAAAGCAGGTTTTGTTGGGTTTGTTTCTACAGTGACCCTATGTGGCAAAGTGGAAAGCACAATACACACCACGTGTGTGCTTTAATTTCCCCCGATTAAAAAAAGAAAAATGTTCAAGTGTGGGAAATATAAAGGGTGGGAAGTCGTTGACGTGGACGTGTACACCGGCGCCCGCTTCGTGCTGCGTGGGCCCTCCTGCCTCCCGGGGGAGGTGAGGCTTCCCGGTGCTGGGGGGGCCTGGGGCCTGCCGAGTCCGCCCAGGGGAGGCAGCGGTGTGATCCGAACCCGCCTTCCAGAGCCCAGGCTCCCTGGCTCAGGTGTCACATCCCACCCGATGTTTTTTTTTTAACCTTTAAGCGTTCCTTTCTCAGGAGTTAAAAATCTAAGAGTGCTTTGCCTTTCCTGTCCTTCCTTCCTTGCCTTCGTGTGCAACACATGGGCGCGCCTGCACACGCACACAGGCGTACACACACGTCTGTGTCGGGGTCTCCCGGCCCTCGCTGTCAGCACGGCCTGGTCGGATGTGCTGGCCTTGGGGTAAGCGCGGCCACCCCGAAGGCAGGTGGCCAGGCCCCCGGGCCCCTGGGTCCCTGCTCAGACGTGCGGAGTCCTCCTCGCACAGGGCCTCCCCCGGTCCCACAGGGCAGGTCACGGCCTCCAGATTTGCAGTCTGGGAACAAGCTCAGGCCGTGGGCACCGCGGCTGGCCTTTGCCAGATGCCACCCGCATCCCTTCCGTGCCCTCGCCGACGGCCGGGGACGTCGGGTTAGGGTGCAGGGAGGCGGGGGCTCTGCAGGAGGGGCGGGCGGGGACGGGCGGGGACGGGTGTGCCCTGCGGCCCCTCTTCCCACCCGCGCAGCCGGGGAGGCGGGACAGGTGCAGCCGGAGGAGCCCCGCGGGCGTCGCCCCCAGAGCCCCCCGCTCGCCCTCCGTGCGGAAGGGCAGGGGCAGAGCGGGAGCAGGAATGGGGAACCTGCGCTCATTGAAACAGGCTGTGGTGGGCTGGCGCCTGGGAGTGGCTTCTGCCTTGCGCCGCGTTGGGCAACCGGGCGGCCCGCGGGTATTTCCTGCCGAGGAGGAGGCAGCCGGACCGGGCCTGTGTCATCGGCTTCCCTGGAAGCAGCCCCGGCCCTGCCGCACACGGCTCTACCTGGAGGCGGCGTCTCTAGGCTCGGCTGCCTGCTGCGGCCTCGTGCCCTGTGTCCGGGAGTCAGGGGCCGTGGGGGCCCCACCGTCCCTCGGCCCAGCCCGGGCCCTGCGGCTGCCGCCCTGACGGAGGGGACGGGCCGCGGGGCCGCGGGGGGAGCACCTCCCGGGCTCCCGGGCCCTCCACACCACAGCCCCGGCTCCGCAGGCCCACGGCCGCCCTGCTGACCCCGCGCCCATGCGCTCTGGCCCGGGGGACAGCGCTGCACGTGGGCCCCAGGGGCCCCGACGGCACTTAGGGCGCAGGTGTCACGGCGCGTGTGGTTTGGTGGAAAAGCCAGAGAGGGGAGGTGGTCCCCACGCCCGGGGCTCGGTCAGGCCTCGTCTGCCGTCGCCTTGCCAGAGCCTGCCGAGCCGCCGGCGCCTGGGCCTGCCGAGTCGTTCATCTGCAGGTTGTTTGTCCTTCCCGGTGCGTGTCCTCCCACACTGTGTGTCCTTCCACACCGGGGCGCGGAGCCTCGCAGCTCGACGTGAGGACCGGAACTGAGATGGAGCGTGGCCCTCGGCGCCACTCGCCCATTTTCCCCGGCTGTCCCGGTGTTTGCTGTCACCCCGCAGACGGCACCGGGCTGGGGGGAGCGGGGCCCTGCTTGCTGGTGTTCCCGGTCGTGGGCAAGGGTCCTCGGGCCTGGGCCAGGACACTGGGGGCTCCCGTTGCACCTACTGCCCTCGGGGCCGTCGTGTCTGGCTCACGGGCAACTGATTCGGCCGCAGGCGTGACGCTTACGTCCAGGTTCCTCGCAGGAAACCTGAGGCCGAGACAGAGTTTTCTTTCTATCAGGAGGGGAAACCTTTCCCCGAGCGCCCCGCCCCCCGTGGCCAGAGTCTGAGGGGGACGGACGTCCTGACGCCCCCGCTGCCTCCGACCTGCCGCGGGTTCAGGGCTCGGAGTCGCAGGAGGGCACCGCGGTCTGCTGGTCGGGAAGCTGTGGCCGCCGAGCCGTCCCTCCCGCCGCGCGGGCCCCGCTCCCCGGGCCACCCGGGCTCCCGTTCGGGACCGGTGCTTGGGGCTCCTCTGTCACCACCGTGGGGGGACTCGCGGCGCCCGGGGTCACTTCGTCGGTTCCGGGAGCAGAAGGTGAGTGTGTGCCCCGGGCTGCTCGTGGAGTGGGCCCGCGCATCCCCGGCGTCCGAGCGGCCTGGCGCCCAGCCCCGGGTCACACGCGCGGGTGGCCGAGCAGGGTTGAAGCGTGTTTCCCGTTGGCTCGCGGCCCTGGGGCAGCTCCGGGGCGGCTGCTGGCAGGTGCGTGGGGCCTGCGGGTCACCGAAGCCTGCCCGTCCAGCGCTGGTGAGCCCGTGTGGCATGGTCACCTCCGTTGCTGGCGTGGCCGTGGCTGCTCCCCGCTCGGCCGACGTGCAAACCCCAGGGCCTCAGGGATGCACCCGAGCCGTCGGGCCCAGCCGGCCCCCGGGCTGCGCAGAATCCCCCCCCCCTCCGCCCAGCAGTCAGTGACCACTCTGTGATTAGGGATTCCTCGCAGAGAAATTCAGAAAATTCCAGAAGGCGGGCAGCCCTGCCCAGGCCTCGGCGCAGCGTGTGACAGACTCTAAAGCTGAGGCAGCTCCAGCCTCGGGCAGCGTGACCACGGGTTGGAAGCCGCAGGACTCGGAGACCTTTTCAAGAAACCTCAGGCGGATTTTTCTTTTCATCATACGTTGAGTAAAGTAGAGAGAGGTCACTTCTCTCTTTTTTCTCCTCCCACAGGACAAGACATTTCAAAGAAAGTATTAAGTTCATTCACGAGTGCCGACTCCGGGGCGAGGGCTGCCTCGTACACTGGTACGTACGCGTGTCCTGCGCGTGGCTCCGGGCTCCGCTCGGCCTGGCCCGCACCCGGGCCCCGAGCCGGGACTGTTCACGCCACCTCCTAACGGCCCCGTGCGCCCTCGGCTCGTGAGCGCGCCCCTCGTCCCACCCCTGCCTGTTTGATGGAAGAGAACACTATGATTTTTTTTTTTCGTTTTCACTTAGGATTTTCTGTGGGGACTGTCGAGGCTACTGGATCACAGGATCCTCTTTTCTAGCCCGTGTCTATGATTGAGGCCCTCAGAGCAGCCTCCTGGGGAGGGCACAGATTTTGTGGGCTCATCCCTGCCACGTCAGTGCCCTTTCAGTCACTGTTTCTTCCCGGAGGGTTTTGGTCACTTGTATGGGTGTTTAGGTGGCATTAGCACAACACCTGAATGACCCTTTCTTCTCCATTCACAGATTGGGGCTTTTGTGTATGTTTAGCTTAGTACTTTGCTTTGAAAAGATCTGAATAGACTCTTAGAACGAAGAGTTTACGTGCAGCTCTCCACCCGCACTGAGCTATACGTCATGAGGATGTGAGCACATACGCAGTGCAGAGACAGCTCTTCCTACACACCTCACCCAGGGGCAATGCACATACAGTTCTTTGCACTGTCCTTGGCACATGGTAAGCTTTCACTGAACGTTAGCACTCATATTCTATTTTTTTCATTTAAAAATTTTTTTAAATAAATTTATTTTTTATTGGTGTTCAATTTGCCAACATATAGAATAACACCCAGTGCTCATCCCGTCAAGTGCCTCCCTCAGTGCCCATCACCCAGTCACCCCCACCCCCGCCCACCTCCCCTTCCACCACCCCTAGTTCGTTTCCCAGAGTTAGGAGTCTTTATGTTCTGTCACCCTTTCTGATATTTCCCACTTATTTTTTCTCCTTTTTTAAAGTGAGATACAGTTGGCATTAGTTTCAGGTGTATCTTATGGCGATTTGACAAATTGTATACGTTAAGAAATGCCCATTACCACTGGTGCTCATGCTCATCACTTAACTAATATGTCGAAGGAAGCAGCGGCCAACATCCTGAAGCCAGAGCTCTGCAGGCCGAGCGTGTTCCCTCTCTGTATGGAGTAAAACTCCATTTTGAATATTACTCAGCTACAAAAAAAAAAAAAAAAGATCTTGCCATTTACAGCAACACGGATAGATCTAGAGGTATTCTGCTAAGTGAAATACATCAGAAAGCAAATACCATTTGATTTCACTTACCTATGACATCTAAAACACAAAACACATGAATAAACAAACAAAAAACCAAAAGGCAAAACAACAACAATAAAAACAAAAGGCAGAACCAGACCTGTACATGCAGAGAACAAACCGATGGTCGCCATATGGTTGGGGGGGATAAGAGGATGGGGAAAATGGGGGTAGGGTAGCGGGAGATGTAGGCTTCCAGTTATGGAATGAGTAAGTCCGCGTAGGGAGTACAGTCGGTGGTACGGTAACAGCGTTGTACGGTGGCAGATGGCAGCTGCGCTGAGGGCGAGCACGGTGTAATGTAAAACTTGTGGAACCACGGTGTTGAACACCTGAAGTTAATGTAAATTATGTGTCAGCTATAATCAGATTTTTTTAAAGACAATATTATGTTGTGAAATACATATATTTAAAGCTTAATCTTTTGAATTTCCTCAAAGAAGATACCATTTCAGGGAAAGCTCTTTGAAAATGTAAAGTGATATCTCCCGGGCTGAGTTGCTGCTGAAGCTGGTAACGATCCTGTCACGACAGAGGTGATCCAGCGCATGATATCTAGAAGAGCCACTCGTGAAAACTGTTCCGAGGGCCTGTAGGGAGAGCAGGGGCAATAGATAGTTTGATTGCTTTAGAGAAAAATGGTGTTTGGTAGTTTCACGCAGTTCTTGACATTGTGTGATTTATTTAGTTATTTCTTTTTTTTTTTTTTTTTAGTTATTTACTTTTGAAAAGAGTAGGACAACGTAACAAATTGTGGATTTTATGATATTCATGAGCATTTGCTTTAAAGCACTTTGTGGGGGTGCAGGTGGAGCCATGTAAGGGGATTTCTGGAATCCCGTGTCTGGGCTTCTGTGGCTCCTGGTGAATTAGAACCTCAGGTTTGCAGTCAAAGAGGATGTATTTTTTAAAACTCCCTCAGTATTTCTGACATAAATGCCTAATGAAGAGCCACGACCTGATGCAGAGAGCGGTTGTTTTATTATTATTATTAAAATTATCGTTTGAAGATGTGTAGCCCTGATATTCTAGGAATCTGTATTTCATATGGTTATATAAATCTGAAGATAGGCTTTTCTAAAAATGAGAAATCTGCTAAACTTCCCCATCCTAAACCGTTGCTAGAACACTCTAAATCTGACGCAGCACAGCCTTCTGTGACCACGTTAATTTGCATATGCATTTAAAATTGGCCCCTTACTCAGCCTGCGGGATATAATTAACCGTTACGGACCCCACGTCCCAGAGCACGTGGAATGTGCCCTCTCTTGTGCCCTGCTCAGTTGTTTCAAGAAGAACACAAACTATTTCATAAGAGCTTCTCTATTGGGTGGGTTTTCAGTTATAGATCTAGTCTTCTTTTATCTAAGAAACCCAGAAAAACAAAAAACAAAAAACAAAAAAAAACCCAACCAAAACCATGAGGCTTCTAAAGTGCTGCAGGTTATAAATAGATGCATTGCAGGGTTCCCAGCCCCTTCACATTCCTTGGGGTGCTTTAGGTATTTTTTTCTATCCAGGGCAATGGGGGCTATCAGAAGAGGGGCCCATAGAGGATCCTAGAACTGAAGTGTGCAAAGCCGCGGGCAGTAGGAAATCTGTCAGTGATGAGGCTGCCACAGACACTCATGCCTGGGATTCTAGGGTGACAAAACGGAGAGAGGCTCCCCCGTGTCTGAGTGATCTCCTGGCTCGCTGGCCGCGCAGAAGCCAGGCCAGGAGGACCTTCTAAAGTGAGAGTCACAAAATGCCCCGCTCTCGCTGAGTCGGGAGATAGACCCGTGGACTGAAATCCCTTTTGCCCTGTGGGTTCTTTTGGCCCTTGCAGCCTGGCCGGCGTCTCCAGGAGCGTGACCCTGGTGATCGCGTACGTCATGACCGTCACCGACCTTGGCTGGGAGGACGCCCTGCACACCGTGCGTGCGGGCAGGTCCTGTGCCAACCCCAACCTGGGCTTCCAGAGACAACTCCAGGAATTTGAGAAGCATGAAGTCCACCAGGTAACCGTGCTCAGGGGACGTTGGTGGTGTGAGCGACAGCTCCCGGGAAGGTGCCTCAGTCTTTCTGTACGCGCCCAGAGTCGTGGGGGCCGCGTTGGAGAGGTCCCCAGAGCACACCTGCTCCCAGGGTGCCCCACTTGCATCCCAGTTAGTCATCAGCGGCCTCTGCCCCACTTGCATCAAGTCATCACCGGTCATCGCGGTCATCAGCGGCCCTTGTGCGCCAGCTGCAGCTGCACGATGTTACTTGACCTTCTTCGGGCCCCGTGTTCACTTCTGACCGTGTCCCTTTGGGTCGGGCACCGCTCCTGGCTCTGGCTTGCTCTCGTGTCCTCAGGCGAGATTTTTGTTGATGCGTGTGGCAAAGTCTGACTCTTAAGTACCCAGTAAAAATCTACAAAGTGCAGGTGTGCGGGTGCGTGTGTCCGCGTGCGTGTGACAGTTCGGTTTTCTTCCCACTCCTCCAGTTCCGGCAGTGGCTGAAGGAAGAATACGGAGAGAGCCCCTTGCGGGATGTCGAGGAAGCCAGAAGCATTCTGCGGAAATACAAGGAGCAGGGGCGGCTGGAGCCCCGGGCCGGCGCGCGGCGGTGGGGCCTGCAGAGCCCGCGCCCCCAGGCCCACGGCAGCCCCGCGACCGATGCCTAGGGCCCAGCCCTGCACCCCCAGGCCCATGGCAGCCCCGCGACCGTCACCCAGAGCCCAGCCCTGCACCCCCAGGCCCATGGCAGCCCCGCGACCGTCACCCAGAGCCCAGCCCTGCACCCTCAGGCCCACGGCAGCCCCGCGACCGATGCCCATAGCCTAGCCCTGCACCCCCAGGCCCATGGCAGCCCCACGACTGTCACCCAGGGCCCAGCCCCACACCCCCAGGCCTACGCAGCCCATGACCATGACCCAGAGCCCAGCCCCACACCCCCAGGCCCCAGCCTGCTCCTGCCCTGCCTGGGCCCCACCCCTGTGCACTCCCCATGCACCTGTGCCCGTGGGAGCCCCGAGTGTGCCCGTTGCTGGAGCAGTCACCACGTCCGCGCTGCCGGGCTCGGGCTCCCCTCCTCTCCCACCAGCCAGGACCCCGTAGTCCAGGGCTGTGTAGCCGGGGCAGCCTGTGACCGGGAGGGGACAGGCCGCAGAGCGTCGGTGGTGCAGCTGGTCCGGGTGCCCGATGTGGCGCGGAGCTCCGAGCATCGCCCCAACCGCGGGCGGGTGTCTGGGCTCCGCTGCCTCAAGCAGGCCCCCGGGGTGCCCCAGTGCCCGGCCTGTACCCGGGGTCGCTCTCGGGCCTTGCGGCGCCGGGGGCCTCAGGCGGCACTTGCACGCACCCCAGGGCGCGGGAGGACGCGCACTCCTTAGGCACTGGGTCAGGTCTGCATTGGAAACACGTTTTAAAATGCCTGTGCATCTAGTAAGCACCTCTGTGTACGCTGTGGACCGGGCGTTTGACCTCAGCTACCTCATTAAATGTCTGAAAAGCTGTCTCGCTCCCGTGATCCACGCGTCGCTGAAAGTGTCCCGTCCTGATGCCTTCGAAGCAGAGGCCGAGGGCCCGGCGTCGCCGAGTTCGCGCCCGATCCTCAGGGTCCCGGCCCCAGCGGAGCCCCTGGGAGGGGTGGCCTTCCCGGGCTCGTGGGGACGTGCGTCCACCGCAGACGGGGGTCCCTGCACACCCCGCAGGCCCCACGCACGCCGGGAAAGGAGGCACGGCCGTGGCCCTCTGTACCCGCAGCCGGAACACCTGGTCTGCAAAGTACAGTATTTTCTTGAACCAAAAAGACATGTGGACACGTTTACAGGAGGAGTCCCTGGGCCGTCGGCTGAGCGCTCGGACACGTCCACGAAGGGCCTGGAGTGTGATGCTTCCCGCGCAGCCACTGCCGGAATTGCGGGCTCCCCGGCCGCCCCGGTGTCCGCCCGCGGCTACAGGGGCTGCACCTTCATGCCGGGGGCGCTAGGGACAGTGGCTCAGCGTCACCAAGGGGGACAGCGTGGTCGTCGGCATGAACAGAGGGAACCCGGAGGGGGGGCTTGCGCTGTGCCTGCACCCGGGCGGGCACCGGCACGGCATCCGTGGGCACCTGCTGCCCTCGTCGGCAGCTTCGGCTTTTAATTTGGAGAAATGCAGGCGGGCTCGATTGCAGCCCGTTCCCTAAGCTTCCGTGTCTAAGTCCAGAGGAGGAGGAAGGCAGTTTGGGTTTGCAGCCCAAGGTGGCCGGGGCTCGACCGGGCGGGTGGGCGCAGCAGCCGCTCCACGCAGGCTCTGAGGGACCTGCCGACGCCTCGAGGCCCCGACGGGGCTCCGGGAAGGGCTGGACCCCGCACAGGTCGGCGCCCCCCACCGCGTCACCAGCCAGCTTGCCCCTTGGTGGGCCGGGCCCGCGGCGGCCGCGTGTCTCCACTCCGTGTGGGGCCGTGCTGGAGCCGTGGTGCACGCAGAGCCCAGGAGCGGTGGCGAGGCCTGGGCACGGCGCCCCGGGACGGCCTCCCTCCATGCCGCAGACACGAGGAGCAGCAAGGGGCGGCAGGGGTGCTGGCGCTGGGCCACCCGAGGTCGCCGGCCCTCTCAGCTGACACCGCCCCGTCCTCGTCCTCTTGCTGCAGGAGCAGGTGCGGCACCCGCGACAGTCCTGTGACGAGGGCCTGGCAGAGGGCGTAACCCCGCAGAGACACCAAGAAATGCACCCAAACGGAAAACGTTCTCTCCGCTTTGCCCGAATTTGGATCTTCTGATTCCAAATCATGGGGTGCAGCAATAGGACGGGCCGCTCCGCCCCCGGGCTTTGCACTTGGGGGTTCGTGCAGCTCTGAGGAGGGGGCCCCAGCAGCTGCAGCCAGGCCTGGGGTGGCAGAGCCAGCACCTCCGTCGGTCTCCCCCCGGGGCTGATTCTTGGGCCGGGAGCCCCGTAAGGAGCGTGGGTCCCATAATGCGGAGGAATGGGTAGGGCCGGAGGCGGGCGAGCTCGCAGGGCAAGCGGGTACCACGCGTGGTTGGTGGGTGGGTACGCGGAGGACGGAGGATCTGCACTGGAGGCCGGTTGGGGGGCAGCTGAGCGCTCAGGCGACCGCCCACGATGCCGGAACAGGGTCGTGGTGGTGGAGACCCAGAGCGGCCCAGGAGGCGAATATATTTGGGCTGGAAGGCAGTCGGGGGGCCAAGCAAACGCTCTTCACACTACACGGGACGCGGGGGACTGTAGGTCTCGAGGCCTCGCCGCTCCGGAGTCCTGCTTCCTCTTCGCATCTGCGCCCTCCCTTCCCGTGGGCCGCGGGGGGACTCTTCCAGGGCCATCATCCCAGCTTCGCAAAGCATGTCCTCAGGTGCACCCGGGCGCCCAGGAGCCAGACTAGACGATGGGAAATTCGGGCGTCCAGCCTTGTGACTTATTGTGAGACGTGAAGTAGCTTCGTGAGAACTGATTTTATTGGCTAGGCCATCTCTCTCTCCTCGTCAGGATTTGGGGGGGAAGCCAGGTTCCTCGTTGGGCCTTGCTCGGCGACATGCACGTGGCACTGAGAGCCTTGGCCGGGCCGGGGTGACCCCGACTAGGCTCGCCCCATAGTCAGGCGGCTGTTCCCATAACACACCTACGTCGTGTACAAACCGGGCACCTGCTTTGCCCCCTGAAGTCACCTCTCCAGGGTCCAATGGACCAGCCTGTTCATCATATACTCTCTCTGCCCCAAGGGGACCTTGCACCTAAATCCCGTTTTTTTAGGGCACATTCATTAACATTGGGCATCCTCAGGTGTCTTCAGTAGCATGTTTTTCTGCAAGGATGGGTTCCCACTTGTGTTTTTTCCCCTTATTTGTTGGGTGCTTATCCTTTCCACTTTGTGTCTGAGCAGGGAACCCCACGTCCAACCTCCGGGGCTGCTTCACGTTACCCACGCGTAGAGACGACTTATAAATTCCGGCGAGTCGTGTACGCGTGTGCGCACGTACACCTGTGCCTTACCGTTTGTTTGGTTTTATTTTAGAGAAACCGCTGGCTTTCAGCAGGGCCGTGTGTGCGACACCAAGGGCACGGTGAGCTCCGTACCGTCGACGGCAGGCACCTCGGGGCGCCCGGGGGGACGTCGGAGCCCACGTTGCACAACCAGCTGCTGCGGCTGCTCGGCGTGCCAGCGTCTGGCGAAAATAGGGAACACGCTGAAAATCAAAACCCTGTGATGCCACCCTGGGTGACTCCTCCCATCCTGACCCTAAGTTATTAATAATTTTATTAAGAACGTGCTTTCAACATGCTTGTATTTATATACGCACTTAGCAAGAAATCACCAACACTTCAGAGGGAAGTTCTTCTTCCCTTTCCTTTTTATTGCCCAGAGAAAGGGAGAAACTAAGAAGAAGAAGCAGCAGCAGCAGCTGCCTCTGGAGTGGAGCCTCGAGCGTGTCGGTTGTGCCCGTCCTAGGATTTTACAGGGTCTCCTTAGGCCTTGGGCTCGTCGGCACCGACGTGGGCTTGGATTCATGCAACGCACTGGCCACATTTCATCATGCATGGAGGCCTTGGCACGTGGCTTTCGTCCTCCTACCCCTGCTATATAGATGCTGAGACCTGTCCCTGCAGCAACAGGACATAATTAGTTGCAGCCGGTCCTAAAATTAGTAATCAAAATTAGCATCTATTTTGCAGCAAAAGGCTTAACCACCTAATAAGCATCTGACTGAAGGTCACAAGTGCTGTGCCTGGGTCTCTCTCCAATCGGGGGTGGCGGGGGGTGTGGGTGTGGGGGGAGAATGGCCGGTACGTCTCTGAACATCTGCAAGTTCAGGTTTACTTTGGCTCTGGATGTGTATGCAAACTGTCGACGAGGAGCCAGTAATTTGCAGTTCATTTTCCTGGAGTTTCTGGTTCAGTTATTAGAGTCTGGTGTCCGAAGAGCTATTTTAGCAGGTGACTGAAATTACTAGGCAATTCGACACTGTGCGCGTGGTGCGGACGGACGAGTTAGAGGTGGGGTCGGTTTTGGATGGGAACATGCCTGAGCACACGCTGTTTAAGAAGGTCAGGATCCAGCATAATCCCCTCCAGTTCCATCCACGTCACCTCGAAGCAAACGGGGGGTGGGGGTGCCTGGGTGACGGGCACGGAGGGGGGCACTGGATGGGACAAGCACTGGGTGTTGTTCTATATGTTGGCAAATTGAGCACCAATAAAAATAAATTTATTTAAAAAAAAGAAGATAAGGATCCAGGGGGATGAAAAAGAAAATTGTGATTTAGGGGCGCAACGGGGGGGGGGCGGCTAACAATCTCTAGGAATAATGCAGTTGCTGGAAATGGTGCTAATGGCACCCCTTGCCCGTCTGCCTAGCTTGAGCCAAGTAGGCCACGCCAGGGCGGCCTTTCCACATAACCATGCAGTCCCCCCGGGACGCACACGCGTGGCGAGTGGTTACATGCGTGGAACGTGGCCGTCGACACGGTCCTGGCCCCTCTCGCCCTGTCGCCAGGTGCTTCGCCCTCTGCCTCTGGTGCCCTTCCCCAGAAGTGGCCAAACCAGCACAAACAGGAACCATCCTTTCTGGTGAGCAGGTTTGCCTTTTGTTGGCTGGCTATGGGTTTCCCCAAAGGCACTGGTATGGACCCGCTTTGGAAACTAGAAATCAAAAGGCCTCCACGGGTGCACTAGAGAAATGTCACCTTCTGCTTTGCAAAGGGTGTGCCCTTCAAGGCAAGAGACGCAAGTGGCACCGAGCTTCTCCGGAACGGGAGTCCCTAGAGAGGCTGGTCATGTGCCAGGGGTCAGATGTTTGGATTCTCCTCGGTTTATGCTGAGTCTTGCTGATGCGGCGACGGAGAGAAAGGCAAGAAGGTGCGAGAAGAGGGGACCCATTTCTCGGCTGTTTGCCGGGGCCTTCAGGAAGCTCCCTGCCCGACCCGGGTGCATCCCGGAGGTGGGCGCGGTCCCCCCCACGGTCACGCCTTGAGACTCCCCGCCCCGTTTCCCAGCCCGGTGGAGCAGGTTGGGGGAGATGAGAGGCCAAGGTCCTGGACTGGTGACTGGGTGGCCAACATGGTCACGTGCTGGGCAGGCCTGACCGGCCCGGTGTAGCCCCGGTTCTCCAGAATACCTTGGGGAAGTCCCGGGGGAGGCAACCCACTCATGTGAGGAACTTCTTGTGACACTGGAGTGAAAGAGGCCCCCGAGAAGGGCCGGGCGGTGCTGGAGGGCACCTTGCGTCGTGGCCCCGAGGCGGCCAGAGCGGCCCACCGCCTTCCTGGGGGGCGTTCTGTGTCTAGAAAGGCCTCTCGAGTCCCGAACACCTTCCACCTGGAGAGCAGGGGCATCGTGAGGTCGGAAGGGCCGCGAGCCTGGAGGCCTCTTCACGACATCACTCCCGACGGCAGCCCCGCACGATGCATCTGACCGTTGCCACCATTTTTCGGGTGAAGGAGCCCAATTCTGGGTACCTTGGGCATTGCCCGGGCTCAGGGCCAGCAAGCGGCCGAGCGAGGCTTGGGTGCAAGCAGCCCGACTCGGGTGTGCTCGAGGTCGCCTCTCCTCCGGAGGCTAAGCTAAAGAAGCGGCCACGGTCACGCGCTTTCTGGGAGGTCACAGCCTGGGCCAGAGGCAGACGCTCACCCGCGGAGCCAGCAGGTGTCCCTTCACACGTCTCCTTTATTTTTTCTGGTCCTTTCTTCAAAAATAACTAAAGATCACGTGGGTTGTTTGGGGACCGGGCGAGAACTCTGCCTTCTGCTCCCACTAAGGCTCATTGGAGGAAGTTCTGTTGCACGAGAGACCAGTGGACGCTGAGCTTGTCCCTTTTCTTCGTCATTAGTGTGTCTTTCAATCACCATCTCCCCTGATATTATTATTTCACGGGGTCACGTGTGAAGTAACCAGGTGTACGTACCCTTTACTAAGGCTACTTCTTCGGCTGCAAAAAATCATAGGGCACCTCGCTTTAGAAAGATCTTATTTATTTATTCGAGGGAGTGTGCACGCGAGCTGACGGGAGCGTGGGGAATGAGGAGAGCAGCCCCCACGGGCTCCGTCCCAGGGCCCCGGGATCGGGACCCCAGGGGAAGGCAGCCCCCAGCCGACCAAGCCCCCGGGGCCCCCCCACAAGCATGGGGCCTGTGGAACCTAATCTAAGCATCTGTGAGGTGCAGGACCCGCAGTCTGCAAATGCATCCTGGCTGTGCCCACCGTCTCCTGGGGAAGGACATGCCCAGCCTGCGGGCCTCAGCGCCTGGGGCAGGTGCACCTGCCACGTCCTCCCTGGGGGCCGGCAGCAGCTCAGCAGCCCGGCGCTTGCAGGGCCGCATCCCATGCAGGACGCCCTGCAGCCCAGGGCCGCCCTCCCGGCCTCTGTCCCTGCCCCTGTCCCTGCACCTGTCCCCTGCCCGTCGCCGCCGTGCCTGCTCCACGTGCTGGCCTGCCCAGGTGCGGCAAGTTCCCGGGCCCTCTTGGCTCCATCCAGTTAGCGCTTTGGTGTCGCAGCCGCGGGCCAGACTCCTGCCTGGCTGAACCCACGCGTCCCCCCGAGAGGGCCGAAGGCTGGCCTTGGGGGCAAAGGAAAGGCCTGCCACAGGGTCTCCTTCCCTGGTTGCATCCACAGCCCCAGCCCCAGCCGGAGCCCATCCACGCGTGTCTGGCTTCTTCCTGTGGCTCTGATTTTTAGATTTTTTTTTTATATATATTTCTAAGAACATCATTGACCTTGTCACCTTTCACTCAAATCCATGCAGTTGCTATCTGATAGCCTTGTTCTGTTTCCTGGATTTCCTCATTCACTGCCTTTCTCACAATTTGCACTCATTTCTCAGAAGAGTTCGATGCTGATTGTTTGCTGTGAAACCAGCTCTGAACAAAGTTCACGGCACCCGTGGAAAAGGCTGCTTAAAGCAACTTTTAGAGTCTGTTACTGGAATCCCGTCTCTCTAGAAAAGACGTGAGCTAACACTGAAGGACGTGAGCGAGGGCCCTGAGCCAACACCCGGAGGGCCCAGGTCCCCACCCAGACTCGTGATTCAGACCCGAAGCGCCTTTGGTAGACGGCCGTACGCACAGTATATCTGGAGATAAGTGGATTTTTCATACACTGTACACATATTTAATTAGATATAATATACATAGATTTATACACACATTTATTTTATTTATTTTTATTTATTATTATTTTTTTGCACATCTATTTTAATTTACATCTTTTCTCCAGGTTTCGTGCCAAAAAGTGTAGACTGTCCAGGTTTTCTTTCTTTCTTTTTTTTTTTTTGTGTGTGTGTTTTTTTGTCCAGTTTTTCTAACAGCTTCTTTCTGAGATCATGAAAATTTGCCCCCCCACCCGCCCTAATAAAAGAAGTCTGCAATAAAATCCTGAAAACTACATTGATTTGGTCAATTTTTATAAGGTTGTATATTTTCCATCACATATATTGATTCATTTTTTTTCCCTCCAACAAACCTGTGGGATTACCGGCATCCATGGGCTGACTCGCAGATCCAGGTCTAGAAGGAACTCAGTTCTGACTCTTAGTCCGGTGCTCTTTGCACTACACCGTGTTGGAACCAACGGGCAACAGGCTCTTCGTGTGAGCAAAACACAGATAACCTGCCAAAATAATTTAGAAACAGAGATTGAGGCAACTTTATCATATGACATAGTTGGTTCTCAATGGATTGATTTATGAATTAATGAAGCAGGAATGAATCATAAAAGAGGCCACAGTTAACTAGACTATGAGGGAGTGTTGTCACCACAGGAAACGTTTATGCAGGAAAATCCCTCTGCTTGAGGACGTTTTAGTCTGATCTTGTGTTTGAGGCTTGTGGATCTGATTTGGTTTTGCGGGATCCACTCTGGATAAACCTGCGGCGGCCGCTAGACTGGAGCGGGGGGCGGGGGGGGGGTGGCAGCAGACAGACCTGGAGTCGGTCTGGGAGAAACACCGCTGGAAGAGCCAGGAGGGGCCCGGCTGCAGGAACTCAGAGAGGCGAGAATGTGGGACAGAGCAAGGGCAAGGCGGGAGTTGTACGGGGGGAAGGGGTGGCCCAGGACCTGCAGAGAGGGAGGAATTTGTCCATGTGCAGGAGCAGGTGCTCGCATGGAGGGAGTACCGTGTGCTCCTGGGGGTCGGTGAGGGGGAGTGAAAGACGCTCGCCGCCTCCCGTTGGACAGGTCACATTGTAGCTGCATAAGAAAGAAGGTTCTGGACCAGTGACAGCCGCTCGGTCTAACACCAAATCATCAGCTATGAATCAATACACCTGCACCTGCAAGACCTCAGAGACGGGCGGCTGGGTAGCTCAGGGGGTTAAGCATCCGACTCTTGGGTGCAGCTCAGGTCATGATCTCTGGGTCCTGGGACCCAGCCCCACTTTGGGACCCACACTCGGGGGGGGGGGGTCACACTCTCACCTTCTCCCTCTGACCCGCCCCCTCTCGTGCATTCTCTCTCTCAAGTAAATAAACCTTAAAAACAAGACAAAACCATAGAGTTCATCTCTCGCCCAGAGGTGAGAATTGTTTTGCCTTAAAACTTTTCCAAAAAAGCCTCAGAGGTCCGTTGAAATGAAGCAACTTCTTCCAAAGAAAAGTGAGTGAGGAAAAGAAGCAATGGGGTAACTGAAAAGGAGTTATGACAGCCATTTTATTTTATTTTATTTTATTATTATTTTTTAAAGATTTTATTTATTCATGAGAGAGAGAGGCAGAGACACAGGCAGAGTGAGAAGCAGGCTCCACGCAGGGAGCCCGATGTGGGACTTGATCCCGGGTCCCCAGGATCACGCCCTGGGCTGAAGGCAGGCGCTAAGCCGCTAAGCCACCGGGGCCGCCCTATGACAGCCATTTTAGAGGGATGACGAGTAAATATTTGGAAAGACCATGATTAAGTATAACGGTGACTGCGTCTCCGACTTTCTTAAACACCGTCAAGGTTGTGAGGCAGTACCCACGCTCGGGTTTCTGTAAGCTCAAGACCCTAAGGTTAAAACAACAGAATACTATGATGGTCTTTGGAAGTTAAAGACAACTTACATTTTCAGAAAATAGCCTAACTTACACCACTTAGGTAACCGGGATTTTATTTTGTCCAAACAATATGCTTTTTGACCTGATCATGGAACATGACAACTGTCAATACGTGGAAAGAAAACTTTTCAAAATTATTTCTGATGCTTGTATTTACTAAGTGACAAAGGAAAAAAAAAAGTTGTGTAACATTTAAGGTGAAAAAAACCTTTAGACCTTCTTTAGCAACGTCACCCTTTCCTTATTTCCATATTTTAAGGTGCTTATTTTTAAAATGTGTTTGTTGCCTGAATCCCGCTCAGCAAAGTGGTGTGTACGTTTCACAGACCGTGCATGGGACAAACATGTTGTCTTGATGATCCTTTGGTGCCTGTTGTCAGCAAAAAACAAAGAGAATGTTCTACATGACATTTTCTAGGAAATTGGTGGGATTTAATCGAGTAGATCCGCATCCTTTCTGCTCTCAGCTTCCGGTTTGCAAATTGGGCCTAATCAGAATTATGCATCGTTTTAAATATTGTTCTTGAAATGTTGGCAGGTATCATTATGGGGCGTATTGCCTTCCTGGCTGCCTTCTTGCTCAAGCTGAGTGTGATTTCTCTGGGCCTCAGTTTACTAGTCCTGAAAACAGGGGCCGAATTTCTCAGAGTTGTAATGTTCTGTAACATATCGAGTTGTTAAAAGAAGAAAGTGTCTTTTGTGTGTGTGTGTGTGGCCTTTGGGGGAAATTAAAGTTACTGAAATCATCTCTTCCCTTTCATGTTCCCACAGTTTCTAGCTGAATGGGGGGGGGGGAGTGGGTGGAGAGAATGAATTTACTGTCAATACCTTCCTTTATCCAAAACCTTGCCGGATTGAACTCCTGGGATAACTTACCTCAAAGGCCGCATTTCTAACCCACTTCTCTCTCTTCTTATCTCCATCAGAGCTGAAGATTCTAGAAATTTCGAGTGCTGCCTCACTTCGGGTTGTATATTTGGCCCAGTTAGTATTTAGAACTTGACCAGGGACATCTCCCCCGCCCCCTTTGCTAACACTCCAGACAGGTCATGAACCCCCTGAAAAAGACTAGGCCTCTGAGCAGAGAGTGCATATTTTGTACAGTAAATACTTTAATTAAATCACCTGCTGGGCATCCTCCAGGGAGATATGTGCTGTCCCTTTTACAATAAGAGAGTCCTCAGAATATCTTTGAATAACAGCAGCAGCTGTCATTTAATGTCCACCAAAGAAGAGGTGGTTTTTGCTTTTTGGTTTTGTTGTTGTTGTTGTGTGTGTGTGTGTGTTTTTTTTTTCTTTCACTGTGGCAAAGGTTTGAGTGGGCAACAGGGAGATTCTGGGTGGTTTCAGACCTTTTTCCCCTTCACATATCATGTCTCACGAGGCATGTTTCATCATGAATGAGAACTATTTTATATGCTCACAGAAAACATAGAACGTCTTATAAGACAAACCCCTAATAATCACCCTGTCCTCTTCCTTGCCATGTTGAACATGGGTGACCATGCGTGCACATTATTTTCCATAGAAAGACACACACCAGAACTAATTAAACAGCCTGTTGAGTTGCATCAGGTGCTAACAGACGTTGCAGCTGTCTGGGCGGCGAAAATATTGTGGCTTGCTCTAACGGTCATTTGGGTTGATTGAATGTGGGGAATCTGATCTCTCTGTTTTTAGGAGACTACTTCCCATAGTCAAAGGAAATCTATGGGGTTGGGTTTTCCTCATGTTTTCTCTTCTTCTGCAATGTATTTTATCCTTCTATTTTTTTCATGCTTAAAACCCCCCCAGGCTTCATTGAGGTCAAGGTTATGTACACTCACCCATCTAAAGCATGCGATTCAATGATTTTTAGTACACCTACCAAGTTGTGCAGCCATCAGCATAATCCAGATTTGGAGCATTTTCATTATCCGAGTAAGATCTCTCATGGCCCCGTGCAGTCACCTCATTCTCACCCCAACGCTGACAGCTACTAACCTTCATTCCTTAGATTTTTCTTTGCAGCGTATTTCATGTAAGTGGGATCATACAGTCTGTAGCCCTTTCTGTCTGGCTTCCTTCACCTCCCCTACAGTTTTTGAGATTCCTCCATGGTATATACAGCATGTCATGGTGTCTCTTTCCTTTTTATTGAATAGCCTGGTTTGTTTTTTTTATTGGAGTTATGGGCTGATTGCTGGTGATGGGACCAGAGGGTCTACACAGGGCTGATGGGGATATCTGGAGGCATTTTTGATGGTCACGGCTGAAACGGGAGCTGATATGGCCTCTGGTAGAGACAGGTCAGGATGCTGCGGGACAGCCTGCAGTGCACAGGGCAGCCCCACGACACAGAATTACCACAATGTCCGGCTCTAAAACTGAGAATCCTGGAGTTAAAGTTCACTGAATTTTCACGTACCATCGGGGGACATGGTTAAAACCAAATGTTGCATAGTGGAAACCCTCCCTTTGATGTGTGTGGTGTGTCTCTGCATTGGGGTTCTGTTCATCTGATTTTTATGTATGTTTAATATATGGACTCACTTGTGAAACGGATTTTTTTTTTACCATTTGGGCCAACTTTAGAATCTCCTAAAATATTATTCAGTAGGTTGCACTGAATGACAAGAAAAGAGTACACAATTCTTGTTTCCTGGTTGAGATCTCAATACAATCTGGTTGCAAAAATTTAGCAACAGAAAAGAAGCAAATGGCGATGACTTATACGGCATAAGTTCCCAGGAAGCTGCAGGAACGGTTGGAAGGTTCATAACAAAGGCATTTAATAAAGTTCATCGCCTACTTAACAAATTGCACCGTCACTTTTGTGGCGTGACCTCCAATGTCACACACTGTATTCATATTTTGCCAGTTCGACTCCAGAATTTTGAATCTACTGTATTATTTAACACTGGTACATAAAATTTTCATGGGGACAGAGATCAAAAGAAAACAGATCTAAAAAAACAAAACTAAAGGATTCTTATCACCCAGCATTTGGTGCATAAAACCCCTCTTGGGAATAAGAAGAAATTAGCCCGAATTAAAATATTTTGTTTTATCTGAAACCAGGGACTCACTGGCGGCTTGATTTTTTCCCTCTGGGGTAGTTGAGATGCCAAGAGGTGGAATTCTATTTCTGAGGCCTTTTGAGTTTTGTGTGATGATGAATTGGAAGCAGAGTCTCTGTTCGGAGCCTAGTGACACAGGAGGAGACCGACGCGCTGCGAGTCAGTAAGCGTACTGAGCAGAGGGCACCTTCGGGGACTGGACAAGGGAACGGCGGCGTCTGGGCTGCCCCGGTGGGGCCACTCGACCCTCTCCTGCGCCAGCGGGTGGCGGTGCGGCCCTGCCCGGCGAGGGGCAGAGAAGGCCGGGCTGGGCTGCGGTGGGCGTGCTGCAGGGCGAGGGCCGGAGTGGGGGCTCCCGGGCTCACACCCAACACCCGCGTCCCACGAGCACCTCCGGCTCACACTAATGCTGAATCACATCAGAAGTACACGGCGGAAGTAAACCGAAGGCAAAACCCACGCAGACACAAATGTGTACACACACACAACACGTGTACACAACACACACAGGTGTACACACGCACAGCTGCACACACAACGTGCACGTACACACGCAAACACACATGCACATATACAGCTACATACTCACCTGTGTGTGCACAGACTCACATACTCACATACACTACCGTCAGCCCTCGGGACACATTTATTCCTCACCGCCAGGGACATGTCTGCGTCTGCGTTATAGTAAAGGACACTTATGCTCTGACAGGCTTAGTCATTTGCTCAGAGCTGCGCAGCTGGGAGCAGAGCCCAGCTTGAAACCAGGCTTTTTCTAAATTCAAATTCCAAAGAGAGAAACAATACAAAAGAAAATTTTGAGGTTAAAGAGAGGTAACTCGAACAATAAGAAGATCAGCGGTTGTAGGGGTGGGGAGAAATGAATGGGCAGGGCAGTGGGACACTCTGTGATAGTATAAAGGGGGATATGTGTCACTATACACTTGTGCAAGTGCATAGAATGTGCGACACCAAGCGTGAACTCCGCTGTGAGCCACAGACTTTGGCCGCCACGTGTCAACTAACTATGACGTACGTACCATTGTGACGGGGGGTGTTGGTGAGTAGAGCAGAGGCGTATGGCAACTGTCTGCACCTTCCTCTTAATTTTGTTGTGGATTTAAAATTGCCCTAAAACAACGTCTGTGAAAGAAAAAAATATATAACTCCGCATGGAAGCGGAGTCATTCCAAGACCGTTCACAGATGATTCAACTGGGTGATCCGATGGCCCACCCGAATTGGAGGTCCAAGAATATGATAAACCCTAGTTGCTGTGTGTGCGCACAGGGGTGTATGTTCCTGAAAATAAAACTGGAGTTTTTCTCTGAAGATAAAAATGACCTATGCTAATTCCTGAAATAGTATATATGCCCATGAAAAATTTTTAAAAGTAAGAATTATCTCCATTTCTTCACTTAGAGATAAGAATTTCTCTTGTTCTTTCTCTACGTAGACAGACAGGTATGCACATATGTACATGCGCAGGTAGATGAACAGTTGGTAGAGTCTTAGATAAATGATATCATATATAAACTGTCTTCCACAGACCTTATTACCCGGCGGTACAGGTTGACAATTCTCGTTAACATGTCTAGTTCTGCATCATCATCACAAACACCACACTGATTCATTACGATCATCTATTCGGCTTATTTTTTTAAAAACCCTATTGTGAGGTTAGAACAAGACAAGTAGATCTCACAGCCCGACAATGGGGCAAATGATGCCTTTGAGGAAGGAATCAAGCCAACGCCATCTGTATGAAGCTAACCTTTAGCAAGTCAAGACCTCTTGATTTCTTAGTACTTGAAATTCTAGGGCCTTCTTCAGTCTCAACTCTTTAAGCCCAACTAAGCCCGCTAAAGACTGGATTTGGGCTAATACAAAAGACTGACACCAAGACTAGTACAGGGGACACCTATGACCTTAGGAGTCCCTGCTGTCCCGTGACCATGCTTTCTGTCCCACGGAGGAGCTTAGACAGCCTCTTGCCTTCTGGACGCTCAGCCGCTCCTCTGAGCTGCTGTCCTTCATTCTGAAAAGGATTCCAAGATCTTACGTGTGACCCCTCTGCTTACGCCCATGTGTTCCTACTCCGTGCTAAATTGTGGGAAGAGGTTGGTGCTTTTTTGGACATTGAGATCGCAGCCAATTTTTTCAGTTACTCAGTTCACTCAACAACACCTACCGTATACCACGCAGTCTTCAAGATCCAGGGATACCTCAGCAAACAAGACAAACGTGATTACTAGTGAGAGGTGAACGAAATTTCCAGGGCACCTGGGCGGTGCAGCAGATTGAGTCCAGCTCTTGGTTTGGGCTCAGGTCTGATCTCAGGGTCATGAAATCAAGCCTCGTGACTCTGCACTGAGTGCAGAGTCTGCTTGAGATTCTTTCTCTCCCTCTGCTCCCCCCGCCTCCGCTCAATCTCTCAAATAAATAAAATAAACCTTAAAAAAAAAAAAAGAGCGTCAATCTCCATAAAAGGAAGTTAGAGACTACAGGGGGCTGGAATGTACGAAACTCCCCTCGTGCAATAGTTTTACAAGTCTAAGTGGTTTTCTCCTTGAGATTATCTTCCAGAAATGCTACCTGGGATCAATGGATCTACATATTCAAATACTCTTTTTTTTAATTTTTTAATTAAAAAAATTTTTTATATTCAAATACTCTTGAGAAATACCAGGTCAAATTGTACCTCATACAATAGCGCAGAACCCCTGCATTGTGGCTTTCCACTTAATCTCCTCTCTCTCTTTCTCCAGCTCAAGGATACTTAATTACAAGAAAGAAATGGAAGTGAAGGCCTCTTCCCCTAAACTCCCTTTAAAAAAAAATCTGGGGCACCTGGGTGGCTCAGTGGTTGAGCGTCTGCCTTTGGTTCAGGTTGTGATCCCGGGGTCCTGGGATCGAGTCCTGCATCGGGCTCCCTGCAGGGGAGGAGCCTGTGTCTCTGCCTCTTTCTGTGTCTCTCATGAATAAATAGATAAAATTAAAAAAAAATTATTCCAGAGATAAGTATTTTGATTTTCAGTAATGAGAGAAGGGAAGTGTTCTGAGAATTATTTGTGTTCATCTCTCTCCAGAACTGACTAATGGATGAAGCTCTCAGAATCTCAGAGGAGAGCAGTTGTTTATTGTTCCCACTATTCCCCTTAAAAATGTGCCTGTTCTTCCATCAGGGTGCTACTCTGTGCCCCTGGGAAATGTTTGCCTCCAACAGAAAACTGAAAAGTCTCTGGGAGCCAGAAACTCTCAGTTGGAAACTGTTACTTCCAGAGCTTTGCTCCCAAGGCGTCCCTCTGGATGAAGCTTGGCCCCGTCGCGACCGCGCTTCCTGCTCCCTGGACCTCGTCCCCTCCGAGCCCACCTTCTGTGATCTCCTTTCCATTCCTAGGTCCTCTTTGGAAACATTTTATTTTTTAAACAAGAGGATTGCAATTACTATCATTTTTTCAATGGTCCTCAGGAAATGTTTTTGCCAACTTTGGAGCCATACCATGACCTAAAGTGTGACCGGGAGGGAAAAGTGACGTCAATTCTAGATGGTGAAATATGGTCGAGTCATCCAATGCTTGGCAGACTCGCTTCCTGCACCTCAAAGTGAGAGAACACGCTCTTTTGTGTTTATATAATATCTACTCCACTGAAAAAACACACAACATTCTGACAAAAGTTTTCTCAAGCCCCGTAACACTAGCATTAGGAAAAAGAGGTACTTTCCTTGGTCCTGAAGGGAAACTAGGCCTGTTTCATTTTTGCTCCATCCCAGAGGATGATCGCTAGAAGAAGACAGTCCCACCAACCTGCCAAGGATTTGATAAGCCTCCGGCCACTCAGGGTGATGTCAGTACTGATATGTCCATTCTCAGTCTGTTGGGACATTGGATCAGGGTCACAGAATTAGAAGTTGTGCAGCCAAGACTCCTACTGAGTGTGGTCTGCCCCTTAGGCTTGTCTTCTGACCCTGCAGCATGCGGCATAGGAGCCCCGGTGCTATGGGGTACGAGGCACGAGTTCATGGAGCGGGCAAGAGGTCAACAGGAACCCAGAGAGCACAGGTCCTGAGGGCACGGGTCCCCACGGCCCCTGGGACATGGGTTCTGTGGGCAGCAGTCACCCTACCCTGGCAAGTGAGCCCCTGTGTCAATGCCCCAGAGGAGTTGATTAGAAAGTCTGGATTCTGAAGCTTGAATGGGATGGAGCCGAGGAGCAGTGCTATCAGCCACTTGGGGTCCCCACGCTTTACTGGCTTTTCTTTTTTTTTTTTTTTTTAAAGAAATGTAAAATCTACACAATACAATATGGCAAATAGCCAGGTTCCCACTATACAAACTGGTGATTTAATATTTTGTCATATTTACTTTTTTCCATTAAAGATCATGTTACAAACCTATAATATTTAAAAACAAGCAAAAATATTATCTGTTCTTCACAGACGGACATAGAAAGGCTCGAAATAGGTAAAAGAATTAGGGGCCCGAGTCACGGTTGTGGCAGGCTCTGGGGAGGACCTGGGGTAGGACTGGGGTGATAAACGGCACGTGGCTCCCCGTGAAGCCAGAATGTTCACGCAGGTGTGTGGCCCTCTCCTTCCCGGGACAGTGAGATTCACTTGGGAAAAAAGGTCTGTAGGTAATTTCTGGGAAGTTCATCTGGCAATTGTTACGGTCCTTCAGCTCCCTGGGAGGGGCCGTGTGGCCCATGGGCAATGGGGTGCGTGTGGGACAATTTGGCAGTCTGGGGGCCACAAACGCGTGCCCTTGTTAGCAGCCCCCAGGCTGCAGCGTCCCTCCCGGGACACTCTGCTGGGCACACTAGCGCATCCTTGCCCCCGAGCACGCTGACACCCCTGCGTGGCCTGCTCAGAGGGAGCCGCTGAGCCCCTCTCCTCTAGGATTTAGCGTCTCATCCCCTGAACCCTCTCTGCTTCCCCATCACATCCTTTGTTGCACCCACAGAGCTTCATCCAGCAGGGACCTTCTCGCATAGCACTTGTCCACTGTATTATGCAGCGTGAGTGCCTGGGTGTGCAAATGTAAGAGTCCCCTGAGGCTGGGGAAGGCGTCCATGCATCTCAGCACCCCCAACGTCCAGCACGTTGCCTGGCATAAGCGTCATCGAATGAATCATACACTCAGTGAGTATAGGCTTGAGGTGGTTCTAGCCTGTGCACTTCAAACTTCTGCACGGTGCCTCTCTGTCGAGGGGAGAGAATTTCCGCTTACACTTCCCATTCCCTGCGCCAAGGTTGAGATCCCTGGCTGAGATCTTAGAGTAAACCATGTATCTAGTATGAGGTTCAGTATTAGTGACGGGTTCGGGGGGGAGAGACAGTGCATTCCTTTATTTGGCTTCTGCAACAAACTACCACCGGCTAGCTGGCTTAAACAACGAACATTTATTTCTTACATTTCTTTAAGACAGATTTAATGTTTGGTGAGAACCGTCTTCCTGGGTCATTATGTCTTCACATGATACAAGGGGCCGGGCTCTCTTTTATAAGACACGGTCTCTGAGGTCTCCTTTTATGAGATGCTAATCCCATTCATAAAGGCTCCACCTTTATGACCTGATTGCCTCCTAAAGGGCCCACCTCCTAATACCATCACCTCGGGCATTGGGGTTTCAACATATGCATCCTGTGAGGACGCAATCATTCAGTCTACAGCAACTATATTTTATTTTATTTTATTTTATTTTATTTTATTTTATTTTATTTTATTTTATTATTTTATTTTATTATTTTATTTTATTTTATCTTATCTTATTTTATCTTATCTTATTTTATCATATTTTATTTTATTTTATCTTATCTTATTTTATTTTATTTGCAACTGTATTTTAAAAAGCCACGTTGAGACTCTCAAATTTGAGTTCTTGTCAGAGCTTGTCATATTAGCACCAAACGTTTCTGAATCTGAAAAGGCAGCTGACAAGGAGTTTGTACTCAGGGGGAAAAAACAGGCTCTGCCTTTTTTATTTTTCTATTTGCTTGCTCTTTTTTACTACTCTCTTTCATTCATAGGTTCTTTGTGAATAGTTCTTTCTGGGGTTGCCTACTTAACATCAGAAGACTTTGCCTGCGAGTCCACTTAAGGAGGCCCCTGTAGTACACTGTGATAGTCCCCATGGAGGTTGCCACTGCCAGCCTCTGCCTCAGGAGGCCTGTCTCCTGTTAGGAAGCCCCTGTGTGGATCACGGAGATTCAGGGCCACCTGGATGGC
Source organism: Canis lupus dingo (assembly GCF_003254725.2). Lineage (NCBI taxonomy): Eukaryota > Metazoa > Chordata > Mammalia > Carnivora > Canidae > Canis > Canis lupus. The sequence goes on from NC_064277.1 coordinate 831,945, forward strand.
CCAAGTGAGGCCATTGTCACTCTCTAGGCTAGGGATGAGTTCACCATTAAAAAAAAAATAGAAACAGATATTCTAATCTATTCTTCTGAGACCCCTTTCATACTCTGCTCACTAACAGTGTACGCTCTGAGGGAGCCAGCCCCCAGAATAGTACTTGGCATGTGATAGATGCTCAACACATGCTTACTAAATGAGCAAAAGTATTTGGATTGAAATCAATTTTTCATGGACCAAAGACAGACATGGTAGCTGGTAATAAACATTCAGGTAGAGTCCTGACTTCATGTCTGGACCAGTTTTCTCCAGATTGGAGCTCCCTCTAGTCGGGAAGGACCGCAGACCAACTTCTCTGACCCCCATATCGTATCCATTGCATCTGAACAAGTTCCTTATACATTAACAGAGGAGGTTATGGAGTGGCTGGTATTCAATTTAGAGGCCTTCAGATATACAGAGTTCATTAAAAATAAAACTCTGGTGGGCTCCTGAGGGACTCAGTTGGTTAAGCATCTGAATCTTGGTTTTGGCTGAGGTCATGATCTCAGGGTCGTGGGATCGAGCCCTGCATGGGGCTCCACACTCAGGAGACAGCCTGCTTGAGTATTCTCTCCCTCTTCCTCTGTCCCTCTCCACACTTGTGTGCTCTCTCTCTCTCTAAAATAAAGAAAATAAATCTTAAAAAAAATACAGCTTTGGTGATAGCATCCCAAATAGGGATTAAGGCATAAAAGTAGTAATAGTCACAGTAGCAGTAATGGCAGCGACCATGGCAGTGGTAGTAGTAGTAGCAGTACAAGCAGTAGCAGTAGAAGTAGCAGTGGTGGTGGTAGTGATAGTAGTAATAGTAGCAGCAACAGCAACTGTGGTAGCCACAGTGTCAATAGATATGGGGGCAGAATGATAGCCATCGTCACCCCATATTGAATACTTTCTATGTGCAAAACATTATAGTAGATGTAATCTAATTTAATCTTAAAAAATCTCCCTGTTTCAAACTCTTAGTAGCTTCAGTTTGAGCTCCTTAGCTTACAACACCCGTTGAAGCATCTAGCCCACATAGCTGTCCTCTAGCCACATGCCCCACCAGCACTCAGCCTGCATCCTTCTTTCAGTTCCTCTGCACATTCCGTCCACTCCCCTGTGCGTGGTACATTCTCCTAGCCCATTCCCCACCCCACAGGCTTAGCTTATAGTCAGTCCTGTTAGGTGAAAGCACTTCAGGTACTATTACTGTAATTGTTCATGTAACACTTTGTCTCCTCCTCTGGAGTCAGAAAAGAAGGAATCACTTTTAAAAAGGCTGGGGACATAACACAAGGGCACAGAAGTCAACCTGATGGAGCTCCCAATGGCAAGAACAGGAAGACTTGGGAAAAGAAAAAAAAATAATGATAATATGATAAAATAAAATAAATGTCCGTGGGTCTATATTAATATAAAAAATGCAAATCCCATAAGAGGAGGAATTCACCTGTCTTGCCTGTTACTCATGACCGCACCTAGCATACAACATGACACACAGTAGGTGCTTAATGAATAAGATTTAAATGAAGGAATTGTGTTATTATCACTATTTCACAAATGACTGAAAAGTTAAATGATTGCCTGAGGAAGTATAGTTCGTAAGGGGGAGAGCTGGGATTTGAACTCAAGGGTGTCTCTTCAAACTCTGCTTTTTTTTTCTTTTTTTTTTTTTTTTTCTTTTTTTTTTTTTTACTTCTACCTCCTGAAGGTGAGACTGAAAGCTCAATTAGATTCCTAGTCATTATCTTAAGCGTGAGTTGGGAGCCAGGACTGACACCAATTGTGTAACATGCTGAAACCTTTGGCTCCTCTTTGTAAGGTTTAAGGAACTATTATTTACATTATAATGTGCCACAATTCATCGATGGTTGTGAATCCAAGCAGTGAATCTCCTTGGTTTAACAATGCAATAATGGCACATGGAGAGAATGTTCTGGCCTATTTTATGCCATTCAGACTTTATTTTTGAAAAGTTCATTTAGTTAGAATGTTTTGCCAATGGCAAAGATAACTGATAGATTTTAAAGTACTCTATTTTATATGAGTTTAACAACAATACTTAGCAGCAGCTCTAATGGTTCATACCTTGTTTTCTGGAGTCACTCTTATTCCAAATGCGCTTGTACATCCTTGACCACCTGAATGAACAGCTCATTGCCTGGTTATAAATTTGGCATGTGTTTGCCAATGAATTCCTTGAGATTTGTGTCAGTACCACACATTAAATACCAAACTTTATGATTAGTTACTGAGATGCTCTACAACATATCCCTGTTTCCTGACTGCTTGAAGTAGCATTCGAGTATGTGGAGTGACTTAGATTCTGTTGCATTAAAAACAATTTTTAGAAAAATGAGCACAGAGATTTGATTCCTAGTTTCAGCCTCTCCAGGCTCGCAAAAACTAGAATTGCTCAAAGTCACCAATTTCTCTGACAGCCAGTGATCAGAACTCTCTGGTGAGTAAAGAGAAGTTCCCAAAGGGGATGAGAGTGGGCTCCTAACCTGTGTCAGGGGCTGTTTTGGGTGGTAAGAAAATAGCCATGACCAGACAAGCAAGTTCCCCGCTCTCCTGGGGCCAAAGTCTCCATGAAAAGTTGACCGATGGAATGCAACAATGATTGGAAAGCAGAAATTTTAAAATGTAGGAATGCATTTTGTGGGGAAGTGGTTGATTCCAATATATGATGGAATTATTATTCAGCCATAAAAAAGAATGAAATCTTGCATTCACAACAACATGAATGAAGCTAGAATATTCTGCTAAATGAAATAAGTCAGTCAGAGAAAGACAAATATCATATGGCCTCACTCATATGCAAATCTAAGAGACAAAACAAACCAACAAAGGGGGAAAAAAGGGAGTGAGAGAGACAGAGCAACAAACAGACTCAACTATAAAGAACAAACTGATGGTTCCCAGGGGAAGGAGGTGAGGTAAAGTTAGTAGGTGACGGGGATTAAGGAGAGCTCTTGTAGTGGTGAGTACCAGGCGATGTTTGGAATTGTTGAATCACTATATTGTACGCCCGAAACTAATATGACACTCTATGTTAACTATACTGGAATTAAATTTGAAAAAAAAGAATAAGTGGTTGATTCCAGGGTTTGATCAGGGAAAATACAAAATTAACTTGAGACTTGTGGGGCCAGAAAATAGGAAAATATTTGAAAAAGAAAGGGAAGGCACAAGAGACAATTTGAATGAGCTGCCATTGGCCAAATTGGAATAATTTGAGATTAATGGATAATCTCATAAATAAACAATGGATTCCAATCCATAAATTAGAAGTAATGTATTCTAACCAACAGGAAAAAAAATATTCCTGAGTCTATAGTGATGAAGATAGGTCGATGGACAGATAAACGGCAGAGAAGGAGCAACTCTTCCTTACATAAGGATTCAAGTTAACAAATATGGAAGGAATGAGGGAAATACAAAATCACCAATAGACAAATCTGATTGTAATAATCATGGCAAGCAAGATTCTCTGATAGATACAAAAATCACTGGGCCCAGCCTGAGAAGAAACAGGATCTTTTCAGTCTCAACTTATTTCTCCAAGGAGATTAACCAGTTAGAAAGAGACAAATAGTAACTTTGCAGTGGAGGTACTCTGCAGCCACGTTCACATGGTCTTTAAGAAAACATCACCAAGGAAGTCTATCAGCTCACACACTCCTGATATGATGCACCAAGGATGGTGCAGCATCACTTCCGCGGGATCCCCGCCAAAACGCACCACCTCATTATATGAGAAAACATCAGAGACGTCCTACAAACTGACTTGTACCATCAAAAGTGTCAGGGCATGAAAAACAAGGAAAGACTAGGGAAATGTCAAAAAAAAAAAAAACCCACATTTTTGGTGATCTGCTCTCTGAAAAACAAAAAAAAAAAGGAAGAGTTGTATAAGGAGATGCTCTTAAACTCTGGCAGGAGTTGGGTATCACCTGGAAAGCTTGAGAATCAGGTAAAATGTATCTCTGATGTTTCTATAGGGTTAAAATGAAGTATCAGAGAAAAAGCACCTGAATTTGGCCAGTGTCGATGGACAGTTAAGATAGTGTACACCCAAATATCTTATTTGTCGCAATAGCAGGTTGAAAAAAAATGACCTTTATTTGAAAAATTGCCCAAATGTTCATTTTTTCCTGTCAGGTAACTCCCTTTGTACAGACCACTATTTTAAGTCTTGTGAAAAATAATAAAGCCATAGAAAACACAACTCTTGTCCTCAGAACTTATTAGGGGGAAGTAGGATACTACAAGAGAGATACACAAATCCAAGATTAAAAACATGTCTATATTGAATGGATGAAGAAAACGTGATATATATCTACACAATGGAGTATTATTCCCCCTTTAGAAAAAGGAAGTTCTGCCTCTTGTGACAGCATGGATGGGTCTGGAGGACATTAGGCTACGTGAGATAAGCCAGATGCAGGAAGACACAGGCTGTATGACCTCAATTATATGTAAAATCTAAAATAGTAAAACCGATAAAAGCAGCAAGTTGAGTGGCGATTGCCAGGATCTGGGAGGAGGGGGATAGAGGGAGGCGATGGCCAAAGGGGGCAACGTTTCAGCTGTGCGGGGCGAGGAAGTTCTGGAGATCCACTGCCCAGCACGGGGCCGATGGCTGATAATACTGTCCCGCGTACCGAAGCTTGGCTACGAGGATGGGCGATCTTATGCTGAGTGTTCTTCCTACAAAATAGCAATACTAATAATATTAACGAGGGATGAGAGAGAACTCTGGAAACTGAGGCATGCATTGATAGCCAGGGTCGTGAGGATGATTTCACAGACGTATGCGAACCCCCGAACTCACGTTATGTACACTAGGTATGTATAGCTTCTTACATGTCAATCATGCCTCCATAAAGTGGTTTTTAAAATAAATAAAAATAAATGAATGAATAAAAATAAAATAAATAAAAAAATAAAAATAGATATTACACTTATTCTGAGATACGATCTTGTGCAAAGAAGATGTTTTAATCACTATTAAAGGTGAGGAGGGCAGAAAGGATAAGTCCAGGAAGAGGAAGTTGAGAGCTGTGGTTGAATGGTTAAATTACGGCTGTGAAGAGAATATTCCCGGATGCACGGGGACCTGCCTTTTCCTGCTAAAGACGGAGCGCTTGAATCATTAGGGGACGGGGGTATGGGAGAGGTTGGAGGCAAACTTTGAGGTTTATTTTATTATTTTTGGTGGAAGAGGGCAGCCGAGGCCACTGGGCCCAAGGTTATGAGAGTGATTGGTGTCATGAAGATAAACATCTTTGAAGTGCTTGGTCAGATAACCAGGGTTGATTCAAGAGCCTTGTGAGGCCTAGAGATTCTGAGAAGCAGGAAAGGAGTTCAAGTTAAAGCCCGAAGGATTGTGAAAGCCACTATCAAGGGTACAAAATGCTGCCGAAGACCAGACTGGGTGGGATGTCACAGAGGAGGAGCTGATCGGCACAGGCCGCGGAGCTCAGAGGCCCAGAGGCTCAGGAAAGGGATGAGGCCATTGGATTTTTGCCAAAGAATGTCACTGGTGGTTTAATAAAAACAGTTCCTCCAAGGTAAAGACCAGAGAATGAGAGCTACTCAGCTGAAAATTTATTGAGGGGAGGAACCACGCTTTAATATATCTTTGTATTTCCCCAAAATACCTAACCCAGAATATCATCTTCGGGTTTTGACAATGGAGTTCTGTATTTCCCTGCCAAGAGCTTCAACCCAAACCAGATTGCAAGCCATCCAGAAAAAAAAAGACACATATGTGAAAATAGGAGTGATTTACATCAAAGATGCGTTTAAGGAATGAATGTTCTAGTAAGATGGGGAAAAATGGAAGGCTGGCATAGATTGAGGGATTCAGTGAAAGTCAAGGTCAAGCATGGGCATAAATCAACACGGTAAGGCAATATCAATATGTGTTAATTTTCTGTCCTTAAGAGATTTTTTTACGGTTTGGATTATAAGATCTTTCTATGCCCCTGAAAGTACAAATGTCAGAAAAAAAGTGGAGATAAAAACAACGTATATAAATAATGTGTGACCTCACCACACACGCTGGGATTTTCCCTAACTCTTGTGCTTTTTTCTCAGTTAAGATTGTATCACACATATGATTTTGCATTCTGCTCTTTTTCCTTTAACTTGAACTCATGAGCATTTCCCCCAAATTAACACAAATTTTCACAAATAAATCGCCCAACTGTGTGAATGTGCGAACACGTATTTAATTGTTCCCCAATGATTAGACATTTAAATTGATTCCAGGTTTTACAGTAACAAATGCTGAGATGAATATTTTTGAAGGGTTTCCAATTGCTTTCTAGAGGGACGTGTTTTTTTCACTCATATAGATGTAGTGTCATACGGTCTCATTTAAATGGGTACGAATTTTCTCTATTTATTTATTTATTTATTTATTTATTTATTTATTTATTTATAATTTTCTCTTTTTAATGATCATTTACTCATTTAGCCAGAAAACATTTACGGAGTATCTAATATGGGTGCAAAGTGCTGTATGAGCTGGCGGTGCCAGGTGCAAGGGTGTTGAAGTCCCGACCTCCACGGGGCTCGCGCTGTGCTAAGTCGAGATAAGCCATCAACAGCGTCAACAGGTAACAGAAGTAGGCCACGGAGAGCGACGTGTTGGCGTCAGGCAAGCGTCCACGTGTTGGATTGGAGGGTCCCCCGCTCTGTGGCCTCTGGGTAGAGGCCTCGTGAAAGGCAGGGAGCAAGCACAGGTAGCCCCAAAGAGTTTTCCAGACAGAGGGCTTGTTAACGAGGCTGATTGTTCTCAGTTAATCATATGGACTCGCTTCACACTGAGGCACGAGGCCGGGGCCCTCACCAGTCGGCTCCTTCTGCTGACAGCAGGCACCTGCAGGAGCCCGCGGACCTCAGCGTGCTCGCCTCCGCAGCCAGGGCCGAGGTGTGAGCTTCACCTGTACATGACAGCGGAAGCCGGCGGGGCAATCGGGGGGCCTGCAGACCCAATGTCGTGGTAAGCTGCAGACCCGATGTCGGGGTGGCTCCCTTGCACGTGGCCGGGGCCCTGGGCCAGAGCGGCACCTGCCGAGACTCCTCCCAGGCTGCCGCCTGGACCCCATAGATGGGCCCAATGGCTGGTGCTGCCCGGGAACGGCGTGGGCCCGGGGGACCTGCCAGGGCCCAGGATGCCGCAGCGGTCCTGAAGGATGTGGCTGGTTGGTCCCACCAGGGCCACTCCACGGCTCACTGGATAAACCTCCGGGAGGGAAGTGACCCAAGTCCGTGCTCAGGGAGCCCAAGCTCCTCCTGACCTCCCACTGCCCCAAGCCCACAAGTCTGGGGGGCAAGTAGAGGCCTGCTGCCAACGGAGACGCCCGCCGTGTTTAGTGGTCAGCGAGTCCCCCGCTGTCCCCTGCCTGCCGGGGGCGAACCTGCCTGGCCCCCCGAACCCGCTTCCAAGGGTGAAACCCAAGGGCTCTTTACAAGACCACCTGCCCGGGTAGTTTTCTGGCGCCTCAAGCCCAAATCCCCAGGACACACGTGACACCCTCCCTCGTGAGTGTCACTCCTTCGTCACCGGCTGCTGTCCGGGTCTCAGCCTGTCTGGTGTCTCCCTCTCTTGCCCACCCCTCGGTGAACCATGACTCTCCACTCCCACGCCTCCTTCTCCGTGACCCCCTGGTCCCTGGGGCCTGGCCGGGACCCACCGGCATTCCACCTGGCGTCTTCCCAATGGGGCCAGGAATGGGAGGGAGGAGAGGCCGTCAGGGGAGGCCCCGGGCAGCGGGAAGAGGCCCCCCACCGGAGGCTTGGAGGAGGCCCCCGGGAGGCTGGGCCAGGCCCACCCTGCTCTGCACACCCCCCGCTGCCTGCGGACCTCCTGCTGCGCCCTCCACGGCCCGAGGGAGCGTCCTTCAGGCCCGCAGCCCCACCTGCCTCCCCGGAGGCCCACACGGGGCGCTCCGACTGGCCCGCTGAGCGCCCCGGGACCTGCGTGGCCGCAAGGGCTGCTCAGAGGGAACCGAACACGTGTCTTTCCCTCGGTGGCTCCGCAGGTGTCTGGGCGGAGGCCGGGTCTTGGGGCGGTGACCAGGGTGGGAGGGAGGTGCCTGGCGTCACGTCTCTGCCTCCCCTACCTGCAGGTGGGGTGTGCGGGGGGCAAGCGGGGCAGACAAACGCAGGGTGCAGACACCACATGCCAGGGCACCCAACCCCAAGTCTGCATGGCTTTGCGTCCACGGGACCAGCGTGGGGATGGAGGCAGCAGGTGGGCACCAGGTGAGCGGCAGGTGCGCGGTACGAGGCCCAGGGCCAGGTGAGGGCCAGGTGAGGGCCCGGCCGCCCCGACACTGTGCCCTCGAAGCCCGGGTCCCAGCCGTTCTGTGCGGGGAGCCACAGTGCCCGCGTCGCTGCCCTGGGTCACAACGGGGCGGACAAAGGGCAGCGCGTTCCCACTAGGCCCCAGCCCGTCCGCCGGTGGCCAGGCACCCGGGAGCCACTGCAGGGTCTGCCCTGCGACGGTGCAACAGGTGCGACAGGTGCCCGCCGTGCGTGTCCCCCTGCCCCCCTCTCACACCTCTGCCCCAGCACCAAGCCGTGGCCTCTGCTCGTGCCTCGGAGCCTCCAAAGGAATCGCGTTCCCACCTTCTCCGCGGAGCACCGGTGGGGGAGTCTGGAAAAGAGGGAGCTGGGAGTTTCCGAGATCCAGGCTTAAATGGACGTCGTCCCTGGTGCTCCAGTCAGCGGCCATGGCAGAGGCCTTGAACGCCGCGTGGAGCCACCGTCCCGTGGCCTAACGGACCTCCTGCGGGTCGTCCCTCAACCGCGGGGGGCGCCCCCTCTCCCGCCGCCTCCTCCCTGCCTGTGTGGGTGCCGACCCCCTGCCGGCCTCCACCACCTGCCATGGGCCCTGCCGCCCGCCCCGGGCACCGCCGGCCTCACCGGGCCAGGCCTCGACCTCCACACACCCCTGCGTGCTGCGGCCTTGCCACGGGCCCTGCATCTGGCTTTCCTCCCTCCCGAGCCGCTTCCTCCTCCCGACTCCGTGGTGTCCACACTGCAGGCAGCCAGTCCGCGGCACCCGGCAGGCCCGCAGCCCGCCTCCGTGGCCGGGTCTGTCCTGGTGCCCCGGGCGGTCCCCAAGCGTCCCCCGGAGGCCGCTGCTCCAAGGCCCGCGGCACAAAGCTGCGGCTCAAATACGAGCCGCAGAGGATTCTGTGTCCCGGTGCCGGGTGGTCGGAGGGGCGCCGACCCCAAGGGAAGTGCAGCACCCACCCACCGGCCTGGACGTCGGGGTGCCACCTCAGCCCCTGCCCCTCCGGACGCCGTTGCTTCGGCTCCGGGCCACCTCGCCCCCACTCCGAGCCGGGCCTCCCCGCAACCCCGCCCGCCGCTCCCCGCAGCATCCACAGGACACTTCCCGCGCCCCCCACGGCCTCTCCATCGGGCCGTCGGCCGCCTCCTCGTCGCCCCCCTGGGCCCAGGACTCCCGGCTACTTGCCTCTACTTACTCCTGCGACTCCCGGGCTCCCTTCCTTCCGGGCGCTTCTTGCCCCGCAACAGGGGAGCACGAGGCTCGGTGACGTCAAGCTTGAGGAACAGCTTGGTTCCCCTGGATGGTTTCCCTCGTCCCTGTGACCAGGAAGGTCCCCGCCAGATGCTGCTTGGTCAGCCTGGCTTCTCAGGGTTTGACAACCAGCGGGCGAACGACTGCGTAACCACGAAGAGCCCCGCGGGCCTAGGCTCTGGGGTCTCTGGGACCTGCTGGCGATGCACGGGCACAGACCCCACCACCCCGCATGCCCCGACCCTCCGCAGCAGAACCACATTTGAAAATAATGGTGCATCGTCTCAGGATTCGCAGCCGGAAGGACAGCGGACGGGCGGAGGGTCCTCAGGACCTGCTGCAAACGGTGGACTCAGCCAAGCCTGCCTGGTTGCCACCGGTTGCTCCAGCTTTCAGAAGATGCTGCAGTTGCGTTCTCGTTGGCTTGGTGAACAGTCGGCAGCGTCCAGCGCCCCTCGCCAAGAACCACGTCGCCAAAGGAGACAACGCTGCCTTGGCGTCCGTGACCTTGTGACCTTTTATCAATGGATTAAAATGACCAATTTCCCGTAAGCGTGAAAGCAGGGGGCGCACTGGGCCTGAGGAAGAGCCACGCACGTGGGCTCTGTCCCCAGGGGCTCACGCACTCGTGCTGAACGGCCTGCGTTCTGGAAGCTCAGGGAACTCTGCGAAGTTCCTTCCCGAGGAGACTCCGGGCACTTTGCAAATTAAATTAGGAAAGCGTCCGCGACTCTGCATGAGAAAATAATCACGTTTCTACACCACAGTGGCATTCGAATTTCTCTCTTTACAAAGAAAGACCAGTACAATCCCTTTCCACTGGAAGTTCGGTGAAAACATTTAACGTATCATTTCATTTCCAGAGTATTCCATCCCGACTCCTCTCCTGTATGGGTTGCTTGTAAGTTTAGAATCTTTTCCCCCCCAAAGACTGAATACTTGCGGGTAGAGGTTGAGAAGCAGCACCTGTTTCCTCCAGTTTTCTCCAAGTGAATACAGCTTTGTGAGGACGGATGGAGATCAGTGGTTAGGGCCACGACGTAAAAACGCAACGAAACGAAAAAAAAAAATGCCACGAAACGAGACACAACTTTTCTTATTCGGAATTCGCCATAACCAGAAAGGCCACTGCGCTGTCGTTAATCATTTTAAGTTTGAGCAGAAATAAGACAGCAGTTACTTTGGGGTTGGAACAAGGTTCAGCGGCTGCCCGCTGCTGACCTCCAGTTCACAGACGAGGGGCGCAGGGTCGGGAAGGCTGCATCTCCCCAACGTTGCCCTAACCAGCGAGCACCCAACTGAAGGGAAAATGCCCCCTGCGGGCTGACAGGCGGGTGCTTAGAGGCTGATCCTGAAATATTAACGCGACAGGCCGCTAAATACCTGTACCCAAGGGAAAGGACTCAGTTGGTTCGGTCAGAACGTGGCCTTGGGCCAACCCCTGGGATCTCGGTGGGCCTCCCTCCTCATCTGCACAATGGGGTGCGTATCGCCGCCCTCACTGCGCGGATTCGGCTGCGAGATCCAGATAAAGTCTAGGAAACCCTTCATGTTGAAGCACGACATGATGATAAGGGGCCCAGTTTGTTGAACACTTGGGGTTAAGCCAAGCTCTGGGCCGAGCCACTCCTCCTCCTCGGCCCGGCACACGTTAGCGCAGCAAGAGAGCCGGCACCTTCTCTGTACGAGTGAGGGTTAGACTTTGGCTAAATAGGTCACCCCAGGGGCGCCCAGGGGGCTCAGCGGTGGAGCACCGGCCTTGGGCCCAGGGCATGACCCCGGGGTCCCGGGATCGAGTCCCGCATTGGGGTCCCCGCAGGGAGCCTGCTTCTCCCTCTGCCTGGGTCTCTGCCTCTCGCTCTCTCTCTCTCCGTGTCTCTCGTGAATATATAAAGAAAATCTAAAAAAAAAAAAATAGTCCACCCAAGACCTCACGGATTTGAACCAGACCTAGCTGACCCTCCTACTTGAGCACTTAATTGTCAGTAGGGCTATCCTGTGATCACGCTATAGTATCTATAGTATCGTACTACAGTACGGCGGTCTGTTACTATAGTACATGGAAGAGTGCGGCGCCAAGTGCCTGTTACTATGTTACTACGTATATTGTGCGTTACTACACAAGACCTGCGATGCTGCCACGTAATATCATTAGGACTACATACTGTAACACATAGTGACACCATGTAGATGTATGGAGTCATCCAATAGCACTAATATAATACATAGTATCACTACTTATAATAATAAGAGCATGATAATACCGCATTACAAAATGCGTGGTTAATAGTAATATTTAACATTCACAAACTGCCCAAGAGGAGATATTTATCCTGTATTATTCTACATCATCACAACAAGACATTTTCAGTATTTTCCTGATTTTTACAAGTAATTATAAATAATCGCCCTTTCAACTTTTTCAAGGATATAGTTGTATTGCTTTTTAACTAATTGTAGCGCCGCACCCTTTAAAAAATAAATTAGTGAGAAAATGGCTTTGTCAAAAACCAGATTCCTATGATCTACTTTTTGTTTCTAGTATGAGTTTTAAGAAATATTTGTATCGGGGCTCCTGGGTGGCTCAGTTGGTTAAGTATCTGCCTTCGGCTCAGGCCGAGATCCCAGGGTCCTGGGACGGAGCCCTGCGTCGGGCTCCCTGCTCACTGGGGGGCCTGCTTCTCCCTCCCCCTGCCCCTCTCTCTCACGTACGTATGCTCTCTCGCTCTCTCTCTCTCTCAAATAAACAAATAAAATTTAAAAATATTTTTCTTGCATATGAATGTATAATTTTAAAAGACTGATTTCTCAACATACTGAATGTAAGTAAATTTAGCCTGTCTTACAGTCTTTTCATGATACTGTAAATGGGAAATTGCACTGCTCCCCGCAGACTGTGCCCCATTCACAGCTTCTGGACCACTCGCCTCCTCAGGTAGCCTCCTCACAGCATACAATGGTCAGCTTCTGTTTCGGATGGACACTCAATTGGTTGATTTCCTATGTGTCTTCACTGTTTAAGAGGTTGTGACATTTGGAGATAAATGTCTAGTTCTTCTGTTACCCAAGAACCCTTTAGTTTACATGAGTGTGTCTGTGTGTGGGGGGAAGGCTGAACTTAAAAATTGTTGTCATTTTTGCTTCAACTATGACTAAGATGTAAGTCTTTGGTGAGTAATTGGCAACTCCTACCTGTTTACTCGTCCCCTTCCCCCGGGGTTAATGAGGATGTCAAGAGCTTCAGTGTTTAAAATATATCATTTAATTTTTATATGTTTAAGATATATCGTTCTTTGTATTCATCTCATCATTAAAACAAAACAAAAAAAAATCACTTCTAGCAAATCAATATGACAAACGAGTAAGCCAGAAGATGGCGTTGAAGATTAGCAATCACATTCTTTTTTTTTTTTTTTTTTTTGCTCAGTGGTTGAGCGTCTGCCTATGGCCCTATGCGGGGATTGGGTCCCACACTGAGCAATCACATTGTAAAGCAAGGCTGAGAAAATCAGAGGGTGAAGAACAGGAGAGACGACGACCTTGGGAAACTAAGGGTTGTGGAGGGGGAGGTGGGCGGGGGGACGGGGTGCCTGGGTGACGGGCACTGAGGGGGGCACCTGACGAGATGAGCACTGGGTGTTATACTACATGTTGGCAAATCGAACTCCAATAAAAAAAATATATATATATATACAAAAAAATAAATAAAGCAAGGCTGATGTGAAGTCTCCGAAAGTTTCATAAATGACTGTTGTTTTCTTCTAGATGAGTGAAAAAAATGCTGAAACTAACTGAACCTAGTACAGAAGACACGTGGAGGAAAGTGCAAAAAGCTCCTTTGCCATTTTTGTTTTTAGCAATCTCTTTCTATGTGTTGAGAACCCTCTGGGGAAAGGAAGCGTACAGATCAGGACGTGGCACAACGCGAAGGCGGTGGTGTCTGCCGTGTCCACTTAGGTGACCCAAGTGCCTACAGTAGTTTGTGACGTGGAGCAGGTGCTCAAAAAAGTCTGCTAAATGAATGACTCTGTGAAAGGAGAAGAGAGGAAGAAAAATGGGTTGTGACTAGAGTTTTCTCTGAACAAAGCTTTGTTGTTTATAACACAGACTCTGATAATGGAAAACTTGCTTGGGTGAATAAAAATGTAGCATCCTGTTAATTTCTGAGAAAGTCCGTTAGGGTCAGGGAAGGCGGACCTAAGCCGCGCATCACCGCCTGTTTTGCTGTCGCCCAAACTCGGGTTTTCCTTTGGATAAGAGACATCGAGCCCACACGTGAGTTCAAAAGAGAAAAACTGAGAGGTAAGTGAAATCAAAAGCTTTTCAAAAGTCGCAAATTGACCTAGGCTGGTGGTGGTCTAAAATCATATAGAAACCGGTGATCTGACGGTTTACCTGAAATTGCTAAGTGCACCAACATGCTGGAAGCATCCCAGATGCTCTGCTGAAAGCGCAGCGGGCAGATGCACACGCAGTTCGCTTGAATATTAAGGACATCTGGGGAAATTAAGTCAACTCGCAGGTCCTTTCAAATGCTGGTCCTCTCCCGGACATCCAAGCCCCACCAGCAAGTCGCTTCCTGCCGGACTGAGGTTAGGCGGGGTCATTTCAAGGTGAACTGAAGCCCAGGGCTGGGCGCTTGCAGACCCCTCCCCCCCCCCCCCGCCCTCCTGCTGCCTTAACTAGGTCGGGGGCCCCGCGCATCACCTGGGGACCCTGCTTTAATGGACACAGTGGTCTGGGAGCGTTTCCAGCTCGCGGACGGCCTCCGAGGCGCTGCCCAGCTCCAGGGGAGCCCCGAGTTCCCTCCCGATTTCTCAGCTCCTGGGGGCTCGCGGCGCCAGCTGCATCCCGGGGGGGAGGGGGGCGCCCCCGCGGCTGCTCGGGCTCGGGTGCAAGCTGTGCAGGTGAGGTCCCCTGCACCAGGCCCCACTTCCCGCCCTCGCCGCGCCGCCGGGAGCCGCCAGGAGAGCTCAGCGAGGTCCCCTTCCGCGCCCCGCCCTGGGCAGGAAGCCTCCCGCGGGGGGCCCGCCGCCAGCCCGCTGCAGGTGCGCCTGCCCGGGCACAGCGGACGGGGTCCCCGCGGCACACGGGGTCCCCCCGGCACACGGGGTCCCCTCCAGCGCCCCCGTGCGCCCAGAGCCCCCCCGTGCGCCCAGCATCCCCCGTGCGCCCAGCATCCCCCGTGTCCCCAGCACCCCCCGTGTCCCCAGCACCCCCCGTGCGCCCAGAGCCCCCGTCCCCCCAGTGCCCCCCGTGCCCCCGCCCCCCCCCCCCCCCGCCACGCGCTCCCGCGGCCCGAGCCCGGCCTCCCCCGCGGCGCCGGGTCCCCGCCAGCAGCGCCCCCTCGCCCCGACCCGGGTCGCGCCGCGCTGCCCGCCCAGCTCCGCCCCCGGCTCCGCCCCAGCGGGCTTTTAAGCTTTATAAGTTCCTCTTTCCCACCTCGACACTTACTCGGCTTCACCAGTTGAACTTGGGACCAGCGCGGCCTCAGCGCCGAGTCGGGGGCGAGGTAAGGTCGCGGCGGGGCGGGGGCGCGGGCGGGGGCTGGAGGGAGCGCGTCCTGGGGAGGCCCGAACCCCGGCCCCGGCCCCGGCCCCATCCCCATCCCCGGGCCCTGCTGCGGACGGCGCCCCGCAGAGTCCCGGCCCCCTTCACCTCCGCGTGCTCCGACCCCGCGGCCCCCCATCCCGGGGACGCATCCCCCGACCCATCATCCCGGGGACCCTGCTGCGGACGGCGCCCCGGCTCGGCCCGGGCCCTCATCCCCGGCCCCCATCCCCGGCCCCCATCCCCGGCCCCCATCCCCGAGCCTCCATCCCGGGGACCCTGCTCCGGGCTCCGCGGAGGGAGCCCCCGCTCAGCCGGCCCCCCAACCTCCGGCCCCCCAACCTCCGGCCCCCGGCACAGCCCGGGCCCCCATCCCCGGGCCCCCATCCCCGGCCCCCCGGACCCCCATCCCCGGCCCCCATCCCCGGCCCCCATCCCCGAGCCCCCATCCCGGGGACCCTGCTCCGCGGAGGGCGCCCCAGCTCATCCCGGGCCCGGGAGGCCACGCGGGGGGCGGGATGCGGCCCGGGGCGGCGGGGGCCTCCGCGCAGGAGGAAGGGTTCCAGTCCGCGGCCCAGGGTGGGGAGTCCCGAGGGGTCCTCGGTCACCGGGGCCTCCGCGGCTGCCGGGGGTGGGGGGGGGCCCTGGGACCTCGCGGCTCCTCGGCCAGTGTCCCCGGGGCGCTCTGCCTCGGTCGGGTGCGGTGCGCGGCTGGGCCCCGGGGCGGTGCAGGTGCGGGGCCGTGGGGGGGCGGACTGGAGGGGGACGGGGGGGACCGGGATGGGGAGGCCGGGCCCTTGGAGCGCACGGACGGCGGGCGCCCCACGTGCCGGGCGTCTGCGCGGGGCTGGGTGCTGGGTGCTGGGTGCTGGGTGCTGGGTGCCGGGTGCCGGGGCCAGGGGCCGGGTGCCGGGTGCAGGGCCGGGCGCGGGTCGCGGGGTGCGGCGCTGACGCCGGGTGTCGGGGTGTCGGGGCGCGGGCAGGCGGCGGCGCAGCGCGGCGGGGCATGAACCTGGAGGGCGGCGGCCGCGGCGGGGACTTCGGCATGAGCGCCGTGAGCTGCGGCAACGGGAAGCTCCGCCAGTGGCTCATCGACCAGATCGACAGCGGCAAGTACCCGGGGCTCGTGTGGGAGAACGAGGACAAGAGCATCTTCCGCATCCCCTGGAAGCACGCGGGCAAGCAGGACTACAACCGCGAGGAGGACGCGGCGCTCTTCAAGGTGGGGCGGGGCGCGCGCGCGGGGGCGCGGGGAGCATCCCGGCCGGCCCGACCCCGGCAGCCTCCCCGCCTGAGCCCCGGCACCTGGGGCGGGGGTGCTGGGGCCCGTCCTCCCTCCCCGTCCTCCCTCCCCGGCCCGGCCGCGTGGTCCCCGAGACTCCAGCCCCCCCTCTGGCCTCCCCGCTCCCCGCGCGTCCCTGTCTCCACGTCCCTCTGACTCCCTCCTTCCAGGTCTCCCTCCGGGCCTGGTCTGGGTCTGAGTGTGGGGGTGGGATGACCCCGGGGCGCCCAGCGACCTGCGCTCCGGGACCCCCCCACACACCTGCAGGCGGAGCGCGGCGGCCTGGGGACTCCGCGGGGAGTCCCTGGAGGGTCTGAGCCTCCTCAGCCGAAGCCACCCCTGCCCCCCTCCCCGCAGCCCCCGCAGGCCCCCCTGCAGCTTCCCCTGCAGTCTCCCCCGCAGCCCACCCTCCAGCCACCCCTGCAGCCTCCCCTACAGCCTCCCCTGCAGCCCCCCCCCCCCCCCCCCGGCCCCCGCAGCTCCCCCCAGCTCCGGGGCAGCGCATTGCAGATGCAGTGACCAGGGCCCGGGTGCTCTTCACCCCTCCCCACCCTCCCTAAGCACCCAGACCTCCCCCTAAGCACCCAGACCTCCCCCCAAGCACTCAGACCTCCCCCTTAGCACCCAAACCTCCCCCTAAGCACCCAGACCTCCCCCTAAGCACCCAAACCTCCCCCCAAGCACCCAGACCTCCCTCTAAGCACCCAGACCTCCCCCTAAGCACCCAGATCTCCCCCCAAGCACCCAGACCTCCCCCTAAGCACCCAGACCTCCGGGAAGCCCTGATAGAGCCCAAAGCTGAAACTGCTCCACCAGGAGGACACCTGCTGGGCTTCTGTCCCGTGTAAATCACAGAAGCCTCATTCTTCCCTTTAGAAATACAATTCTTAGGTTCATTTTTTTCTGTTCTGTATGTTGGCAAATTGAACACCAATAAAAAATAAATTTATTATTAAAAAAAAAACAACCTTGTATTTTAACTTTGCCTCCTCCCTTCGTTCCCACAAGGCTTGGGCACTATTTAAAGGAAAGTTCCGAGAAGGCATAGACAAGCCCGACCCTCCGACCTGGAAGACGCGCTTACGATGCGCTTTGAACAAGAGCAATGACTTTGAGGAGCTGGTGGAGAGGAGCCAGCTGGACATCTCGGACCCCTACAAAGTGTACAGGATTGTGCCCGAGGGCGCCAAAAAAGGTGGGACTTCCTAGACTGGGGTACGGAACATGGGCAGCCTGACACCCTTGAGGCCTCAATCTCATTCTGAAGGTCGGTTTTTCTTATCTTTCCTTTCCCTTTCCTTCCTTCCTTCCTTCCTTCCTTCCTTCCTTCCTTCCTTCTTTTTCTTTCTTCTCTCTCTCTTTCTTTCTTTCTTTCTTTCTTTCTTTCTTTCTTTCTTTCTTCTTTCTTTCTCTTTCTTCTTTCTTTCTTTCTTTCTTTCTTTCTTTCTTTCTTTCTTCTTTCTTTCTCTTTCTTTCTCTTTCTTCTTTCTTTCTTTCTTTCTTTCTTTCTTTCTTTCTTTCTTTCTTTCTTTCTTTCTTCTTTCTCTTTCTTTCTTTCTCTTCCTTTTCCTTTTTTTATAGCCTGCCTGCCTCCTGCCTCATGTTCAAGCCCAACAGGCTCTTTGCCCAAATCCTCAGGGCCATGAACTGAAGCTCCTGTGCTAGTGTGGGATAACTTCTCAGATTCCAGCTCTCTGCCCGCAGGCGTATGCACATCCACGTGTGCGCATGTTTCTCAGTTATTTCTACTGGAGTCAGATATGGGCCCATTTTTTCAAAAAAAAAAAAAAAAGGAAAACCCATTCAAAGTTTTATCTTTACTTATCGGTATTTCACGTGACCATTCTGTAGAAAGGAAGCGTGCAGGTAGTATTACTAATCATAGTAATAAAAATGCCGATTTTTAGAGTATACTGTGGCCAGTTGGGATGCCTATTGAAATTCGGGTCTTCTCTTTCCAAGTTCCTGACCAGCGTGTCAGAGTAGAGCTCAAGAATCTGCATTTCACACAAACCAGACAGATGACTCCACCTGTGGCACATCCTGCTGGTGGGCCCCTGCGTGTGACGAGGTGCACTCACACGCGGCTTTCCAGCTCCCTCCCTACCTGTCCTACATAAGTCAGACCTCGCAGAAATCACTTTAAGGGCCTGAGCACATAATCGCCCGTGGGAATTGCTGAAAAACTGTCTTATTTGTCAACACCGTTATGCCTTCTAGGAATTAAACTCTCATGCATTTTTCTAAGATTTCACTTTTACTTATGACAGTTCCTTTTTTCACACTCTGCCATTTGCCTTTGGCCCAAACGCATAGGAGCAAAGCAGCTCACCCTGGAGGACCCGCAGATGACCATGAGCCACCCCTACACCATGACAGCTCCCTACACCTCGCTGCCAGCGCAGGTACGGGCCGAAGGGTATGGGCGCCTGGAAGGGGAGGCTGGGTCTGGGCGAGGCCACGTGAGCCAGCGGGCCCCACGCAGCAGGAAAAGTGAACAAACAAAAACAGCAGCACTTTGTTTTTGTTATTAGTCAACCAGCCGAACCCCGTCCCCAATCATGGGACGAATGTCTCACTTCCCACCTGGTGTTGCTCTCGGTGCTGGTTTTCAGGAGAGGAGAGGCAAACGCGTCTGCCCGTTAGCGCAGATTTCGCCCGATTCTGAAATCTGGGAAACAGATCTTTTCGGGGAGATGAAAATTTTGGAAGTAGCGCTTTATCATGTGAAACCACAGGGCAGCTGATCTCTTCAGACTTTTCTGATGTGAATTACGGCTCTGTTTGCTTCACTCTGGTGGGTAGGAGAAAGCAGATTTCCCTGCAGGACTTTTGGTGCCAGGTTCAGCCATATGACGAAGCTTTAGACAAATCGTTCCTTACAACACTGTCTTCATTGTGCCTCTTGAGTCTTTATGGCTACTTTCCACCTAGTGTGATGAGCTTTTCACTCCAGAGGCTCTCGAGATGATAAGACGATGCGGCTGTGAGCGACTTCAGAGGTTCTGCGGGGAGCTGAGTACAAGGGAATCGGCCTCCCTCTCGCAGGGCAGCCGCTGGTCCCTGCCCGGCTGGTGGCTTTTCGTCTCAGCCGCGCCCTCATATTCCTTTAGCAGGTTCATAACTACATGATGCCTCCCCACGAGCGAGGCTGGAGGGAGTACATCCCCGATCAGCCCCACGCGGAGATCCCGTATCAGTGTCCGGTGACGTTTGGATCCCGCGGCCACCACTGGCAGGGCCCGGCTTGTGAAAACGGTAAGGGGTGCAGCAGAGCACACCTGGCCCGGGGCCCCGGCCTCCCCCGACCCGTCCCTGGCGCTGCCCCGGCTCCTGCCCTTCTCCCGCACAGTGAGGGAGAAAGGGTGGTCTCCCTCCTGCAGCCTGGGAAGGGGAGGCGCTCCAAGACTTGCTGACACCTGGCCTACCTGTGCCAGGTGTGAACCGCCTGATGCGAGACCTTATTTAAACATCACAGGCATGGTTCCGGGTGGCTGCTGCTTGCTCGGTTAGGGTCTGCCCTGGTTCCCTTCACACTGGCCTGGGACCAGGCCCAACAGGCTCCCTGCTCAGTGGGGGGCCCGCTTCTCCCTCTCTCTGCCCTCACCCACCGCTTGCGCTCTCTTGCTTCTCTCTCTCAAGGAAATGAATAGAAATCTTTTTTAAAAATTTTTTTAAAAAATAAGTGTTGCAGAAAAAATGAAAGGGGGCACTAATGTCAAAATAAATGAATGAATACATAAAAGCAAGAAAATAAACATTGCAGAGACCTAACCCAGGCAGCTACAAACTGCCCTGCTGTTTTTGAGGTAAAATCACACCATGTAACGAATGCCCAAAGTTACCCAGTGAAAAGCGAGGGGCTGGAGTTCGACCTCAGGTCCCCGAACCCAGCCTTTCGTTGAAGCCAAGGGGTCTCAGACGTCAGGCTGGTTGGCTCTGTCTCCTGAGTTCTCTGTCTGATAGGTTAGCATCTTTCATCTTCCCTAAATAATCTTGGGCGAAAAGTGATAGATTTGGTCAGCCTTCCCCCTGGACTGTCCCGAATGCTGATGGGACCGATGGCCTCGCAGCTCTGCCGCTTTCTGGCCGCCCCTAAGTGGGCGTGCTCCAGCTGTGCCGGGCCCTCCCCTACGGGACCCCAGGAGCCGACTGGGCCCGCCGGCCACCGGCTGCTCAGCACGTGGAGCATGTGGCTCTCCATCCTGAGCTCAGGAGCTCGAGCCCCACAGGGCCGGGAGTTCACCTACCCCGATGCGGTGCCCATCAGAGTGATTTGGGGACTAGAAGTGATAGTACGAATGCAATGAGTAAATAGTAAGAAGAGAAAAGCCTGCAGAGGTGTCGGGTCCAGAGCTTCGCCTACCCCGGGCGCTTGGGGTCCTCTGCCCGTAGGAGCTCCCCAGATGTCGAGGTGAGATGTCTCCGCGGAAGCACCGGTTAACCCCTCAGAGAGAACCTCACGGTGTATTGAACGGAGCACAAGCTTCCAGGACTCGGAGTTAGGTGGTTCGGTAGGAATCCCGAGCGGGTCAGGATCAGATCCTTCTGTGTGTTCTAGGAGTATTGGGTTCTTCGCAATGTGGTCAGCTCCCTTTTTACTGATCGTGTTCAAGTTGGTTTTGGCTTTATGGGATTTGAGATTCACGTTCAGTGGCAAGTTTCCAGAAAAGCCCAGAATTTGATTGCACTAGCGTTTCAAGAGCGATTTGCAACAAAGGCTGCTTTCCATCCCGCCGTGGAGGAGTTGGCCCCCCTGGAACCGCTTGCTGAGGTTCACACCTGTGTCTAGTGCATCGGGCTCTGTTGAATAAGAACTTAGTAACAGGGCAATGCCTCGAACTCTAGGGAAATACGGGATTGGCACACGCGGCGTGGAGGCATAGTTGACAGCAAATGAGGTGCCACAAAACCGTGTCCTATTACGTATTCTTTCTCCGTTATTGCGTAACGTGACCTGCAGCTACTGGGCAGCTAAGGCGCATGGTTCGGTTTTGCTCCTGAGCCCGGGAATAGAGAACTAGATAAATGTGGTGTGAACAACTTGTAAGTTTTTGATTGGGCCCTTTGGCAGCGGAACTCAGGCAGACCTGAGCTCTCAGCTCTCCTATGACCCCGCTGTGTGGACAGGACAGGGTAGATCTCCTTGACCTGGGTCATCCCGTTGCTCAGGGTAGTTACGGAGGACGCCGCTCACAGGTACGGACTGGCGGGTACCGGACGAGCGAGCCCTGGGGACCCGAACAGCCATGGTGACGACAGTCCGCAATACTGCATCGTATTAAAAGCCGTAGGAGAGCAGAGCTTGAGTATCCCCCCGACGTAGCACACGCACAGGGTGATTATGTGAGGTGACGGCGGTGCTCGCTGAGTTTAAGACGAGAGAGAAACACTTACAGAGGGATGGTTCCAGGTTTCCTTCCGCGGCTCTGAAAAGCCTCCTTCCTCTTTCAGTCTTGTGTTTTCCCGATTTGGGCTTCGGCTTCTCTTTGCCCCTGGAGGATGCCCCCAGTCTTCCCCGCAGGGCCCCTGGCGCTTCCCTCCCAGGGCTGGTGCGTCCCCGGGGGCTCAGCGGCCACAACCCAGGGAGAGGAGACCTCCCTTGCGTCTTGGTTGGACAGACTCTGTTTAGACATCATCTGACTCTTATTTACGAATGCAGGTTGCCAGGTGACAGGAACCTTTTATGCTTGTGCCCCGCCTGAGTCCCAGGCCCCAGGAATCCCCATAGAGCCAAGCATAAGGTCTGCCGAAGCCTTGGCGCTCTCAGGTGAGTGCAGCGTTCCCTCCTGGAGCCGCACAGCAGGCTGGCTGCCCGGCGCCCCGCCCTCACCTTCCACCTTCGGGTAGACTTGCTGGGGTGGGTGCGGGGTGGGGGTGGTGTCCCCGGGCACAGGCCTCGGCACTGGCTTCTTCCACCTGGGCTAGAGCGGGTGTGGACACATCTGACTCCCGCGGGTGTGAGCCAGAAGCATCAGTAGAACACTCAGCACCGAGAAGCCAGCTTTTGATTCTAAATGCTGGCTTGTGTCCAGTCTTTTAAGGTTTCCAGTGACATCTATCTGAATTTCCAGGGACACGCAAATGCCCCAGCTCGATACACCAGTATTGGCCCCGCTTCAGCCAATATTCTCTCAATGTAGTAGAATCTCTTAGAAAAAATACACAAGGGTTTCTCATTTTGAAAAGCTCATCATCCTTCCAGGCTTAGTCACAGGTAGGTCTTCCTGTCTGGCCTCCTGGGGACGGGAGTCCTGCTCCCCTCTCTGCCACATTTGTGCGCCTGAAAGCAATGGACGTGGCGCTCTTCCTCTGAAATTCGATAAGTCTTGCGAAAAATTTGGATTAGATCGGCTTTCAGAGTTTCACTTCTAAAAGGATTCCTACAAGCTCAGAGATCCTACGTGTTTTAAGGAAGGCACCTCAAGGTTCATGAAACGTATGTGTTGCCTGTATATTTATTTATTTATTTTTGGATAGTATTTTGGGTTGTTTTAAAATGAGATGCATAATTATGTTAAACATGAGTAGCCTAAGCTTCAGAATGAATTATCCCCTTCCCCTCAGGCTTTTTTTTTAAAAAAAACAGTGATGGAATAAAATAAATTATCAAGGTGGCAGGGATTCCGGGCACCTTTCCTGCTTCCAAGTTCACCACTTACTCTTCTCGGCTCTACAGCTCTGAACGAGGCTTGCTGCCTCTTTTCTCACATGGTCCTAAGTGACAGAAGGGGGGTGTTTCTGAGCGGCAAGACTTGTGCTTGTTTTTAGAAACGTTCTAAGCCTTCTCTTAAGCACCTAAGACCTGTGCGGGTGCCTGGAGGGTGGGGGGTAAACAGCTATTATGTCGCTGTGACCTCGTGATTCCTGAGGACGTTAGATGCAATGAGGCCTGCCCTGCGGGTCGCCTCGGGTTCCCAATGCTCTCCGTGAGAGCCCGGCTCCCAGCTAGTGCTTTTACAGCCGCAGGAATTGGAGTGGAGGACAGAGACGGTGATGAGGGTTCAGTCTCACAACCGACCGTTGGGGAATAAGAGGGTTTTGTGGGTCGCTTTCTTGGGAATATGCACAATACAGACGAATGATCAACCTCGAGCGCGTTGGCCGAGCCGTTTCCCGTTCCTGGGTCCCACACAGTCACGGATGGCTCGCTCCGGCCCGTGAGCCCTTCCGCACTTCGGTGAAGGGGCCCTTTGCAGACCGAGCTTGGTCCTTTCAGTCTGTGGGTCATATTCTGAAGGAAAATTTCCCACCATAGGGTGGGTTTACTGATGGATATAATAGACGGTGCAGTTATTTTAGCCTTAGAACATCTTTTTCTCCATGGATTCTTTTCTTTCCTCATGAATTAATTTTATTATACAAGTCGTACCTACACACACTGCACAAAAACTAACATGACCATTGGAAAGGCAAAACTGGAAAACAAAAACCTTGCATTCCTACCACCCAGGGGTCACTGCTGTTAGAGTCTTAGAGCTTACCTTCCCTAAGACCTCAATGTGCACTTGTGTGTGTGTATATATCTTAATGTAAGTGACGTCATAATGGTAGTTTAGGGCCGTTTCAGATGTAAATATTTTTATTTATTGAAACACCTTTATATCTCTCTGCTAGTAGGAATTAAACTTAGGCTTTACCTCCTCCAAAAAATCAAAGCTGATCGCCATGCTTGAAGATGAATTTTGTTCAGTGCTACGTGCCTTAGTATTTTAGACACGATTCTTGTCATCACCGCCAGCATCAACACTAAAACAATGACACAGAAAGTGTCTGACACAAGTCAAATACATCGTGCAGAAAAACGATGTAAGGCGTGATCCCCCTCCATGAGAAGAAATCTTTGGCCACGTAAATTCGATAGGTTTCTTGCAGGATTTCTTTAATATCTGTTACTGTCTGTGGCTCTGGGAGGGAGATGAGGGCGTACAGCATTTCCTGAACTTCCTTAAGCTGGAACTTTCTAGTTTTTGTGGAATATCCTGGGACAGACACCAGGGGCCCCCCAAGCGTACGTGTTCTGGTCACCTAGTTTGGGATCCTGATGGGTGTCCAGTGCTCCTGGGTCCATCGGCACTGACCTTGAAATCTCTGTGTTTGCAGACTGCCGACTGCACATCTGCTTGTACTACCGGGAGATCCTGGTGAAAGAGCTGACCACATCGAGCCCAGAAGGCTGTCGGATCTCCCACGGGCACACTTACGATGCCAGTAACCTGGACCAGGTCCTGTTCCCCTACCCAGAGGACAATGGCCAGAGGAAAAACATCGAGAAACTTCTGAGCCACTTGGAGAGGGGTGTGGTCCTCTGGATGGCCCCTGATGGGCTTTATGCCAAAAGACTGTGCCAGAGCAGGATCTACTGGGATGGGCCCCTGGCACTGTGCAGTGACAGGCCCAACAAACTGGAGAGGGACCAGACCTGCAAGCTCTTCGACACACAGCAGTTTTTAGCAGGTAACGTGCCAAATTCTCTGTTAGAATGGAGCGTCCCATGCCTGTGAGCCTGAGACACAGAATGGAGGGGGTGACGCGGTGCCCACCACCGTGGTCCAAACAGATGGTCACTCCCGCCCCAAGCGGAGGTCCTCCGTCTAGGAGCCCCTGAGCCCACCCTGCGTGATCCGAGATAGGGTTCCTGTGTGTTCACCTCTCACCTTTGCCTCTACCACCCACTCCTCTCCATCGGCAGAGGCGCGTGAAGAGAACGGAGCTTGCTCCAGGGGATTGTGGCTCAGGCGGACAGCTAGAAATTCTGGGATTCAACCGATAGTCACTGACGCAGAAGGTTCACGCTTTACTGCTAGTGGGATCCCAGCAAGCTACTATTTGTTAAGGTCCCTCAGAAAATTATAAGGGTCAGAGGTGTACCGTTAGCGTTCTTGGCTGTGGGATGCGGTGCCCCGTGCAGATGCCCTCCAGCAGGGGGGACGAGGAGGGAGTGTGCGGAACCGGCTTTGCAAAGGGGAAATCATGAGAAGGCTTTGAGGTATCTCTACGGTATACACGTCTCAAGTAAGATTTTCTAAAACTAGTAAGTTTTGATTTCATGACAAGTGAATTAGTCCTGGGCTGGTTTTTGTGAAACCAATGGCCACATTCGTGCTGAAGCTTCATCCAGAGTATCCATTTGGCCGTCGTCTATGTTGATGAAACCTCTTTTTGGGGGAGAAAGCTGTTCTCTCGGCTGTCCACTATTTCTGTGCCCTGTCCTTGAGCTACTCTTTGATAAGTACCCTTCAGAAATGCCCTATGGCTTTGGGTCTTCAGGTCCCTCTCCTTTCTGTGAATACGCTTCTGATTCAATTCATTTAAAACAGAAATGTGAAGTACCTGCGTGCTTTGGTACGACTGACAGTCGCTCAGCCTTTTGGGTTTGGTTCCCCAGATTGGTGTAGACTCATCCAAATTCTCTTTGATGCACCCCCCCCCCCAAACGGGTATGTCCCTATATGACTGACCCTTGACTAGGAAGTGTGACAAGAGGAAGAGGGAGACGTGGGTCTGTGAGTGCCAGACCCGTGGCAGCACCAGGGTGAGAAGGGCCTGCGGGCCTGCACGTCCCTTTCTCCGGCGTCGGCAGAACTGCCTTCAGGTCCACGCCGTGACTTCTGCACACGCTGGGCCCAGCGTGGTGATCACGGGGGGCAGCCCGGGGCGGCTCGGGGGCTGCCGGGGGCTGTCCTGTCTGCACCTCCCCTGTCTGCGGCGGAGGCCGAGGGGTCCGCGGGCGCTGGGTCTCCTCAGAGACGGTGGGTCTTGGCCTCTTTGGACTCGGAAGAAGCCGCAGGCCTAGGGCTTTAGTCAGAGTCCCCGAGGAAGGACACTGGTGTCTGTGAGTTTCTCGCCACGTGTGTTTTAGGAAGGTCAGATCCTCCCATGTCACGAGGCTGTACGTGCCCCTCAAGTGCCAGGCACTGAGAGCTGGACCCGGACTAGAGGCACACGGCTTGAGGCCCGGCCCCGAGCACCCCAGGCTCAGTTCACCTGCCCAGGGTTCAACGTTTATCTGTGAGCAAGGGTTGTTTTTGGTTCCTCGTAACCAGGGGCTGAGCTTTTTGCTCACTACACCCCCTTATCTTGAAGTGGTCCCTGAGGCTCAGGGAGGAACCTGTGAACTCAAACACTGCAGCTGTGCAGACCAGCTTCTGCATAATCAAGGATTCCCACAGAATGTTCTCGTATTATCAAGCATTTGAGACGTGACTTTTTCGGAGAATTGTGCCAACTCGCCACTCTGACTGGCGCGTGTAGGTGGAGGCTCGGGCCTCAGCACTGTGAATGCCTGCGACACATTCTGACTGAGTCAGTTAGGCTTGATTTGAATTCTGGAAGAAAAAAAAAAGCAGGAAGTCAAGCAGTCCAGTGAGTTAGTTAGAAACTTCGCTTCAGTTGACGAGCACAGTGAAGATCTTTGATATCTGCCCATTCAGGATTCGCAGACTCCTAGGGACGGCCCCTGAAGGCAGAGCCTGGAGGTGCACAAGGCGCATATCTGATCAAGATGCTGTGCATTCGGCTTGCAGGAGGTGTAGCAGCACTGCGGGGCCTTCCTCTGCAGGCGCGACATTTAACTGCTGGGAAGGAAAGCTTAGGAGCAGCTGGAGTCTTAGAGTCCTCCTGGACGTGGGCGAGGGGCCGGGGTCAGTGCCAGGGACTGCACGTGCGGCTTCACTGCTCCGCGCCCTTCCCGGGGAGGGGTGCCTGGAGGGTCCACACACCCACCAGGGTGGGGCCGGGTGCTTCATCACTACCTTTCTCCTTCCTTTTTTTTTTTTTTTTTTTTTAAAGATTTTTATTTATTCATGAGAGAGACAGAGAGAGAGAGAGAGAGAGAGAGAGAGAGAGGCAGAGGGAGAAGCAGGCTCCATGCAGGGAGCCCGACTTGGGACTCGATCCCGGGTGTCCAGGATCACGCCCTGGGCTGAAGGCGTCGCTTAAACCGCTGAGCCACCTGGGCTGCCCCCTTTCTCCTTCCAAAGCAACGTCTCTCGCAGGAGACAGGCAACAAGTCAGCCCAAAGTCCCACAGTTTAGGCTCCGCGCCAAGCAGGAGGCAGCTGCCCAGAGCTGGTGCTCAGTCCCCAAGATAACAGGAAAGCATTTGCAGGGGCGCCTGAGTCATGGAGAAGTCCCGACTGGCCCAGATACCGGATTATAAGCGCTCAGCTGTTTTGAGATGACATTTTTAAATAATCAGAACATTTTTATTTATTTATTTATTTTTAAATTTTTTTTTTAAGGATTTTATTTATTTATTCATGAAAGGCACAGAGACACAGGCAGAGGGAGAAGCAGGATCCCTGCAGGGAGCCCAATGTGGGACTTGATCCTGGGACCCTGGAGTCACGCCCTGGGCCGAAGGCAGATGCTCAACCCTTGACCCACCCAGGCGTCCCAATTTTGATTTTTTTTAAATGAAATTTCTCCTTTATATAAATTATTCTTTTGCCTCAATGTAGCTACATTGCTTTTCCTTTTCCTTCAGCCTTCACTCCTTTCTCCCACCCTTCGCACTGCCCTGGCTCCAGGGCTACAAGTCAAGAGTCTTCATCTGCAGGGCACGTTTCCCATAAAGAATCAGGTGAAACCTAGAGCTGTCTCGGGAAAAGCACACATATGGACATGGACATGCAATTCTCTATTGGGGTCTGAGGTTAGGAATCCCACTTAAGAGAAATAAAGAATACTCACTCCTTCAGTTTTCCAAATCAGCAGTGAGCTTCTGCCTCCTGTTTTAACCCGGCACGTTCAAGGATCGTTTCTGATCAGGGTCATTTGCTTCTGTCTTTTTCTTGTGGGGTTCTCTAGAGCTGCAAGCTTTTGCTCACCATGGCCGTCCCCTGCCAAGATTCCAGGTAACTCTGTGCTTCGGGGAAGAGTTTCCAGATCCTCAGAGGCAAAGGAAGCTCATCACTGCTCACGTAAGTATTTAGTCCCATTCAAATGATGGAGTTTCCCTATTTTCCATCAGGGGTAGGGTCCCATTTAGAAAATTCTCAAATACAAATATATGTCAAGTGACGGGAACATCCTAAGGGAGGAAGCATGGCCCAGTGAATGGTGCTGGGAGTCCAGGGACCCACAAGTTCTTCCCAGCCCTAGATGTCTACTCATCAAACCTGCACCGTGGGCCTCTTTGTCCCATCATGACACTGTCCTATTCCCGTTTTATAAGGATTTAAAAGGACTGGTCGTAAAAGTGTCCCCTTAATATTCTCCATATTTAATATTGCCTTTAAAATGCCTTCTAGCTGACCTCCACTCAACGGAGAAGCTCTTTCCAAATGGGAAGCTGTCCATTGACTTAAGTATTTTGCTGTTCCCCCAAATGTTTCCCAAATCCCCTTTTATTTCTGGATTTTTAGACATTATTTAACTAGTGGAAACCGAGGGCCATGTGTTATTTGGAGGAAGCTAACTCTGTCAAGGAATTTAAGTAGCTCAGACTACCAGTGTTCTCTAGCAGAGTTTGAAATAGGTTCGACTGCAGCAAGTAAAAAATAGAAAAGAAAAAATGATTTATAGAGATAGCATTTGGAATAAATTTGCCACAGAAAACAGAGCTTTGAATACCTAAGAGTTTTGAATTTGAGAACTTCACATTGCTACCTACCTTTGAGAGTCATTAATGGGCCCAGACAAAAAGGTAAAAGAAATCATACTCAATAATATAAATATTCAGGTCATATTGTAGTTCTGATAATGTTTTTTTGTTGTTGTTGAAAAACTGAAATAAAACACTAATTGTAAACCCGTAATCCTCCTCCTTTTGATTTGAAAAATCAAAAACCAATCCACCAACCAACCAACAACAACAAAAAAATATATATATTCTTGTAGATTTTAGGGCTTTTTCACGAATTCTCTCCAGTAATTGATACAATAATTAATATCTTGTTAACACCCAGGACTGTTAAATAACTAAATAAACTTGGTATTGACAAATAACATGTCAAAAGTTGGTGAAAAACTCCTGCACCCGCCAGATTTTAAGGGTGTTCTGGGTGCACCAGGCATCCTCTGAATCAGGCAGTGATGGGTTCCTCAAGCAATGGTCCCTGGAATCTAGGTGTCTGGGGTGGAAAAGAAAGATGGATTGGTGTACACCACGAGTTCTACTCCTTTTTATTATGGATTTAATTTATTTCAGGCATGTCATATGAATTATGCTTAAGTTTCTATATATCAAATAATATAAAGGCTCAATTTAATAGCGGAATTGATTAACAAAGTATTCTGTTTTCTTAGATGTTGTAAATTAAGGACATGCTGAAAGCTGAATTTTTTTTTTTTTTTTTGGTGACTATGAACCACACAAATAGCCAAACTAGATGAATTTGGGTTCAATTAGCCTCTCTTTCCCCATAATAGCAGTGTTGTTGTTTGCATAGATTTTGCCCCTTTCTTCTTCCTTTCCCTTAGAAATCTGTGGATTATCTAGGTGGTCCAGGAATTGTAAATTGCTCAGGGTTTGCACCTGCGTCCCCGTCAAGCTGTGGTCGCGGAGAAATGCATTGGCCTTAATTATCCTGAGTTAGCTCCACCTTCACTGGTCACCTCCAACGGCCTTTTAGTTTGGTCATGTCCCTGATTTGCTTAGGCTTAGCCAAACGTAAATTTTAAGCGGCTGATCATTGAAAAGCACCATCCCTGACGTTAATGCAGTCGAAACTCAGAGCTCAGTAGGGCTCGTCGCCTGGCATGGGAGGGCGCCCGCAGGAACGGCTTCCCACGGTGCCACGGTTGACCGGTGGTGCCAACCTCGGACTCCGCCGTCCCTGAAATACGGAGTCAGTAACGACGAGCCAGTCGCAGGGCGCTCGAAAGCATGTTTCGATAACGTCTTCTTAAAATCTCTTATTAAAGGTCGAACCTCTACTCGCCAGACAGCTGTACTATTTTGCTCAGCAAAACAGTGGACACTTCCTGCGGGGCTACGACCTGCCCGAGCACATCGGCAGCCCCGAGGACTACCACAGGTCTATTCGCCACTCCTCCATTCAAGAATGAGAGGGCCGCCGAGGGGCGTCGTGCCACCGTAGATACCCGACGTTCCCAGGGACAGCTGACCGAACTCCCTCTTTTCCTTTTGAGAAAGCTGGCGATTGGGACAGCCCTTGAGGAGAATCTCGGCAAGAATGAGCGTAAAAACAAACAAACAAACAAAAAAAACCCAAAAAAACCCAAAACCACCCCGGCTCCGTCTAAGCGAGCTTATTCCTAAGGAAACGCGGTTTGCAGGGTCTCCCGTAGACTGCCGCCTTTGAGGATCACTGTGAACGTTGACCAAA
Organism: Canis lupus dingo; assembly: GCF_003254725.2. Classification (NCBI taxonomy): domain Eukaryota; kingdom Metazoa; phylum Chordata; class Mammalia; order Carnivora; family Canidae; genus Canis; species Canis lupus. Next base: position 862,659 of record NC_064277.1, read on the forward strand.
GGATGTGTTTACATTGACTTAAATGCTCTCTTTAATTTGATGTGGATTATCTGTTGCTTGAAAACGGAGAAAACTTGTGTTTCAGTGTCGACCACTAACTGGAGGGATAGAAGCACACGAGTGTCGTACTATTACTCAGGGAACTAATGTCTAAATTTGAGGTGACTCTGCCCACAAAAGGAACATGTTAATGCCCATAGAAGATGTCGCTCTTGTAGACAATGCTTGCTGTTAGAGAATCTTTGGCTGGGACTGGACCACGGTGCCTCCAGCCTCAGGCTGGCTCATTAACCCGCTGCGCCCGGGCCCGGGCCTGGCCCCACGGCTTCCCTGCCTTGTCTAACCACACCCCCCTCCGTTTGCTCTCTCTCCTCGGGCGCCCCTGAGAACCAATTGGTATTTTCTGGAAATAGGTTAAAAAAAAGCATTAGGGCTACCCTTGATTAGTGTGTTTAGTAAGGCCTACAGTCTGGCAATGGGTACTTGAGATAGTTTTTGTTTTGTTTTTTGTCTCTCTATTCTCTATATTCTCTATATTCTATTCTCTATAGAATAGAAATCATGGCTAGAGCTATATTTTAAAAAAAGAAGAAAAGGGTAACAATCCAAGTACTGAAGATATATTTTTGAAACTCGGTGACATTTCCCCCTCTTACCCTGTTTGTTTTGTTTGGCTATCAGTTAGTTATCCATGACAACACTAAAGAGGAGGAGCCGATGCTTTTCAATTTGTTGAACTCTGTTAGGAAAGATGATGACAGGATTTCACTGATTGCGTAACTGCAGACTCAGTGGGCTGTTTTTGCTTATTTTGTATATTATGTGCTTCCTCATGCCAATATGGTTTGACAGGGCTTTTACTGGGCTTTTTCCAAATAAATCTTTTTATAGAATCACCAAGATCTCTACTTGCTTAAGTGAACCTGGTCACTTCCTTGTTGATTGTTTTGGAAAAGCACAGATGTTTAGACTGATGCTGGCAACTGATATTTTTATTATACTACGAAAAACTGCTCTTACTTTCAGGCTCAGCAAAAGACTTAATAGTTCTCAAATATATGCCTCTCTTATTCCAGCCTGTATTTCCAAATCATTCAACAAGCTGTGCCCCTTACATTAGACAGATTATCTATGGCCTTTATCCAATTTGGTAAGCAATGAAACAATTGGAATGACGTTTTTTTAACCTTTAAAAAGGAGGATTTTTAAAAAGAATTTTATTTATTTACTTAGAGAGAACGGGGAGAGGGGGACAGAGGGAGCGGGAGAAGCAGGCTCCCTGCTGAGCAAGGAGCCTGACGTGGGGCTCGATCCCAGGACCCCGGGGTCACGACCTGAGCCGAAGGCAGATGCTCAACTGACTGAGCCACCCGGGCGGCCCAAGGACTTTTTAATGGTAACATGATACATATTAACTACAGGAAATGGAAACAGTATACACAGGCCAAAAAAAAAAAAAAAAAAAAAAGGAGCACATCGTCCTCCTTTTCGCCAGCCCAAATTCCTCCCTTGAGATATCTGCAAGAAGAGTTTCACTTATTCTTCCAATACGCTTCACTTCTCTGTAGGTTTACATCAACTCAGAAAAAAAACAAAACGAACCACCTCCTAGGATCATCTTGCAGCCACTTTAATGCAGCTGCTCTTTCAACCTAAGGATGCATTTACCTCACCCTTTCCCGAGGCCTTGTCCTTGCAGAACCCCACCCGTGCAGGCCGTGCAGGCCGAGCGAGGAATTTCACCAGCCGCTAGGAGTGAATGCGTGTGGACAGCGGATTATATTTTGTGAATTGCAGTAATTTATACATCTTATAGATGCAAAGTGTTTTAGGGTATATTATCCTAAGGGGAAATTGAAGGCAAAATTAGGAATTGCTGTGACACAGGCCCCAGTGTATGCGGCCCCTCCTCCCTGGAGAATATTTAACCCACGCCAGCACTTCAGAGAAGTTCCCTGGTGTCAATCCCAGGGGTGCTGTGTCTTCTGAATTCTCCAAACAGAAGCTTATTTCTACGCTGTTGCGCATTCTTTTTTCTTTTCTTTTTTCTTTTTCTTTTCTTTTCTTTTTCTTTCTTTTTTTTTTTTTTTTTTTTTTTTGATATTAAGCTACTTTAACACTGGAGTTACATTTCCTGGAAAATGCTCTTGGCTTGGGCTGCTGTCCCTTTTCTCATCCTTACTTCCATCTACTTTTTTTTTTTTTTTTTTTTTTTTTTAATTTGGAGGAATCCAGAGTGTGTGCTAAGGAATGAATCATGAAGAAATCAGGGTGAAGAACCTGGCATGAGCTCCTGCCTGAGAGGCTGGGCAACAGGTGGACACGCACTGAAAGAAGCCTTTCTCCTGTGTTGGCTGCACCACTGAACATCAATTGTTGCAGTTGGTTTTTTTTTTTTTTTTTTTTTTGGTAGCAAATATTTTTTTAGTTCAAAGCCCCCTTAATTCTTTGATCACATTTCTCTCATTTCCCCACAGGTGAATGTTTTTCTGGAAGCGATGAGCTTCCTTGAGGTCTGTATTTTTAGTCTGTACCTCCCGAGTTTGTGGTCGCCCGGCATCTATTTAAATGTTGCATTAGGGCTGTCCTGCCGTAGGTGTCATCCTGCAACGGACTTTCCTGGCTGTTCCATCGCTGAGGTCGCCCCACATCCATGAAGGTGGGTCTCACCCGGCTCTCATCAGCTGGGGTCAGATGGCTTTTCACATGAGTGTGGTGAGGGTCGATTTTCCCGGGATTTGTTTCCACTGCTCTTAGGAAAGCACGCACGCCGAGTGTCGTCGAAGTGAGGGAGAGAGAGAGGATGTGGACAAGAGCAAGAGTCCAGCGGACAGTCGTCCTCCAGTGTGGACTCCCATTGTGCCTTAGTGTCCGAGGTGGGAGGAACCTGGTGGGTGTTGGGCCCGCCCCCCCCCCCCCCCACCGCCTGTATCAGTGCCCGGACGAGCTGCTCTGGTGGGTCCCCACGGGGCTACGCTGGTTCCCTCCTGGGGCCTGGCCTCCGGGCCTCCGGGCCTCCCGGGCAAGGGTGTCTAGAGAAGAAGCAAATCGCTCTGCAGAAGATGATTGTACATAACAGTGTCGTGCATCTTGGTGTAGACTGCTTTTCAAAACAGTTCGCCGTTTGTGATAATCTGTTGTTTCATGTAGTTGTTAAATAAAGGCTTTTTAAAAAAGTCATCTGTGAGGAGCTGTGTGTGTGTTATTAAACACTCATCTTGATAGCTTTTAAAATACTTCCTCCTTCTGTTGTGTTCTTTCAAAGAGGCTGCTTCGGCAGCCTGCTTCCTTCCTGGTTGTCATATGTGTTCGTAAAATCAGATCTCAAAGTGCTCTGCTAGGCTTTAAAAAAAAAAAAAAAAAAAGAAAGAAAGAAAAAAAGAAAAGAAAGGCAACACTGGTCCCGGCAGCGTAGGGCAGCTTCTCCAGCCCACGGAAACCCATCTAAGGAGCGTGTTGAACAATCCTTGCCTTCTTCTCCCTTGTGTGTTTTAAAAGGTCTACTCGACCCAAGGAAATTGTTAATATTTCCTTTTATATTCATGACTTCTTTGATTTTGTCGTTGTTGTTAAAGAGGAGGGGATGTAGGTTAACCAGCATCCGGAATGTGAACTATAACGTGAGACTCCGCAGTGAGAGAGCCGACGGAGGGCCTGCAGGTCTAGTGGGGCCCTCGGGGGTCGGGGCTGCACTTGGGGGGGGGGGGCGGGAGCCCTGCCGCCAGCGGTTTCATGGAGCTGCCAGAAGTGCTGGTGACCCAGGAGCCCCAGACTATCAGCTTAGAGAATTCTGGGTTTTCTAAACGGTTCCATAGATCGGATTTTAAATAGCTTTGGATTTTCTAAATTAAATCGAGCAGGTGGGAATATGAACTACATGCTGCTGGCTGGGGCTCTAACTGTTCAGCTGGTACCGAAGAGCTGGAGTCACTGCACATGAACCATGATCTGTCGATTCTTTAGGCCTAAAAAAGGATTTCAAAGACATTCTGAGCCCTCGGACTGGGGCTCAAGTAAGTTCACACCTCCCTCGGGTGCCTGTCCCGAGGCACGGGCGCAGGCTCCACTGTGTCGGGTTCACTCCCCTTACGGCAACCATTACTTGCACAAATAAATACTTGCACGTGCGTGCACCGGCAGTGATTCTCGACGCCAGAAATCGGTCACCACGTTCCGCATCGCGTCTCTGGAAAGCCACCTGAGGAGCCGTAACACCCCGTTTCTCTCTAGGATGGTCTAAGCGGCTCGGCGACGCTGCCTGCCGGCCTGGTGGAGGGTCACGGACCAGGCCCGTGGGCACGTGGCACCTGCAGGCCTCCCTGGCGGCTGGCGGGCAGACCGTCCGGCCTCGTCGCCCGTCTATCCCCGGCCTGGAGCAGGTCCCCAGCCTGGGGAACCCCAACCACGGGCACTTGCTGTGTCCGGGAGCCGATGCTGCTCTGCTCCGGGTAGACGCGGACTCTCCGTTTTCTCCCCGGAGCCCACGTGCTCGGAGGATGGAGGCTTCCAGGAGCAGCATCAGCAAGGCTGGGTCCCCCGCTGTGTGTCCCGCGCCCCGGAGCCGGTGCCTGGAGCCTCCAGTGTCCTCCTGGCCTCCCGGCTGTGCAGCCCGCAGTGCCCAACTCCAGGGTCCAGGGGGCTCCCCTCCCTCCCAGGAGGCCCCCTGACACCCGGCCAGCCTCGGCCTCCCCGCTGGGCCCTGGCCACGCACCCTCACTCTCTGCAAGCGCTCGGGCCTCCGGCGGCGGGTGTCGGCATCTGGCCTCCCGTGTGGGCCCCAGAGGAGCCACTGCCAGGCCGTGGGCCATCGTTGCCGCCGGACAGGAGGGGGCCACTGGCGCCTGTGTCTGCCGCCGAGGCTACCGGGGGCAGCTGAACCTTGGGCACGGCCACCCCGTCACCCTTCCCGGCCCCCGGCCTGGCCGGATGCAGGTGCTCCGAGCCACAGAGAGGAGAACGGGGAGGGGCTGCAAGGGCTGCCGCAGCTCGGGGACAGGGGCCACCCCTGCCCGGGGGCCTTTCAGAGACCGTGCCCTGGAGGACAGCAGCCAGCAGGGCAGCAGGGTGCAGGTCCCGAGGGGAGCCCAGGCCCGCCAAGGCCACCGGCTGGACGCCCAGGGTGCCACTGCGGCAGGCACCCCGAGGGCCAGGGCCCTGGCCACGCTCGCCCCGCTGTGCCCCCACCGGGCTCGTGCCACTGGAGGGAGGAGGTGACACAGAGGCTGAGTTGGTGCCAGGTTTCGCGTCATCCCAGGGGAGTAGGAGCCAGAGTGGAAATGACGTTGCTGGAGAAACCGGGTCCGGTTCCTTAGACCCTCCCCGGGGACTGGGCTTGTGCCCCCCGGTTTTCGGGCCGCGCGGCCGCTCTTGCTGGCAACGGCCCGCCTCCTGACCTCTGTCCCGGCCACAGGGTCCCCGAGGTGGACGCCGGGGTGCCGCCGAGCATCCACTCCGGCAGTGCAGGCTGCAGCGGGCCGGGCGGGACCCCAGGCGGGGCAGGGACCCCAGGGTGACCCTTCCGTGACACAGCCTGGGGCCCTGCACATCACGGCCCACGAGCATCTCATGGAAAACGTCGCTCACTTTGTTGGAAAGAAAGCAAGTTTGAAAACAAACAGGGTAGATGTTCTTTCTGTAAGTGGCGCAGCGGCGCGGATCCTCGGTTCTCTCGTGTGTCGTTTGGACTTTCCGAGGTCGCTCCAGCCCTCCCTGATTTCTCGTCCAAGACAGAAGCACGCGCCGCGGTCCTGCTGGGGCTGCGTTTCCGAGCAGCGCCGCTGCGTGTGCATTTCCTGGCTTGCACTTCCGTGTGGGGTCCTGGGGGCCAGGGTCGCGGTGCCACCCAGGGGCCCGGGGGGGGGGGCCGGTGCCCGCCGCCTAGGAGGCTCCCCATGGCCGGAGGGGGGAGGGCTCAGCCTCTGCTCCTGCCCTTCCCTGGTTCGGCCCTTGCCCCTGCTTCCCCCAATGCCCGCCCCCCTCACCTTCTCTCCGGGCCAGCGGTTGTCCTCCAGCTGCCACATGGAGGGGGACACTGTCCTGATTCCTGGCGGTGACCGTGCCCCCCACCCGGGAGGACTGCCTTCCAGCCTCCCCGCCCGCCTCTCTCCTCGGCCTCACTCTGCCTGTGGCCCCGCTGTCTACCGGCAGGTGAAGGGTAATGCTTGGGGTTGCTTGAAAATAGGAGGGAAAAGAACGCTTCCCTCCCTCCCTCCTTCCTTCCTTCCTTCCTTCCTTCCTTCCTTCCTTCCTTCCTTCCTTCCTCCTTCCTTCCTTCTTTCCCTCCCTCCCTCCCTCCCTCCCTCCTTCCTTCTGTCCTTCCCTCCTTCCTTCCCCCTTCCTTCCTTCCTTCCTTCCTTCCTTCCTTCCTTCCTTCCTTCCCTCCTTCCTGCCTTCCCTCCCTCCCTCCCTCCTTCCTTCCCTACTTCCCTCCTTCTTTCCTTCCCTCTATTTCCTTCCCTCCCTCATTCCTTCCTTCCCTTCTTCCTTCATTCCTTCCTTCTCTCCCTCCTTCCTTTCCTCCTACGTTCCCTCCTTCCTTCCTTCTTCCCTTCCCTCCCTCCTTCCCTCCCCTCCTTCCCTCCCTCCTTCCTTCCTTCTTCCTTCCTTCCTTCCTTCCTTCCTTCCTTCCTTCTCTCCTTCCCTCCCTCCTTCCTTCCTTCTTCCCTTCCCTCCCTCCTTCCCTCCTTCCTTCCTTCCTTCCTTCCTTCCTTCTTCCTTCCTTCCCTCCTTCCTTCTCTCCTTCCCTCCCTCCTTCCTTCCTTCCCTTCTTCCTTCTCTCCCTCCTTCCCTTCCTCCTACGTTCCCTCCTTCCTTCCTTCTCCCCTTCCATCCCTCCTTCCTTCCCTCCCTCCTTCCCTCCATCCTTCCTTCTGTCCTTCTTTCTCCCCTTCCCCCTCCCTCCCTCCCTCCTTCCTTCTCTCCTTCCTTCCTTCCCTCCTTCCTTCCCTCCCTCCTTCCTTCCCTCCGTCCCTCCTTCCTGTATAGGGTACAGCGTCATGCTACTTTCAGGTGCACAACACGCCGAGGCGACAACTCTGTGCATCCCTCCGTGCTCACCAGGGTGATCCTTACCTACCTCACGGCTCCCCCTCCCCCCCCACTCCCCTCTGCCAACCACCAGTTTGTTTTCTGTATTTGACTTTATTTTCTTCTTGGTCTGTTTTTTTGGTTTGTTTATTTGGTCATTATTTTGTTTCTTAAATTCCACCTATGAATGAAATTGCATGCTGTTTGTCTTTCTCTGACGTGGAATTATACTCTCTAGATCCATCTGGGTTGTTGCAAACTACGAGATTTCATTCTTTTTGATGAGCGAGTGCTATTCCGTATGTCCCATCTTCGGTATCCGTTCATCTACGTGCGGACACGTGGATTGCTTCTGTGGCCTGGCTCCCGTAATGTGAAGGAGGGAGGGAAGGAGGGATGGAAGGGGAGATATATGCAGGCATGCACCTACCATTTCAAATTAGTATTTTTGTTTTCTTTGGATAGATATCCAGTAGTGCAGTTACTAGGCCATATGGTAATTAAATTTTTGATTTTTTGAAGAAATTCCACCCTGTTTTCACGGTGGCTGCCTGATTCCCATTCCCACCAACTGCACCAGGTGCCCTTTTCTCCACATCCTCTCCAGCACGTGTTGCTTCCAGTGTGGTTGATTTTAGCCATTCCGAGTGCTGTGAGGTGGTATCTCATTGAGGTTTTAATTTGCATTTCCCTGATGATGAGTGATGCTGAACATCTTTTCATGTGTCTCTTCGCCATCTATATGTCTTTTTTGGAAAAACTGCTATTCAGTTCTTCCGCCCTTTTCTGATTGGATTATTTTATTTATTTATTTGTTTTGGTGTTAAGTTTTATAAGTTTTTATGTATTTTCGATATTAACCTGTTATCAGTTATATCATTTGCAAATATCTTCTTTCATTCAGTAGGTTGCCTTTTTGTTTTATTGGTTTCCTTCCCTGTACAAAAGCTTTTGATTTTGATGTAGTCCCAATAGTTTAATTTTGCTTTTGTTTCTCTTGCCAGAGGCTGACGTATATTTTTAATGGTGGTAAAACTCACTAAAAATAAATGTACCATGTTCAACTGTACAGTTCAGCTGGTGCTAAGTACATTCACATTGTTGTGCAACCACCACCACAGAACTCTTTTCATCTTATAAAACTGAAACTCTGCACTCATTAAGCATTCACTCCCTTCCCACCTCCCCCCAGCCTCTGGTAACCCCCATTCTATTTTGTCTCTGTGAATTTGACTACCCTGGGGACCTCGTATAAGTACAATCATCCCGTATCTGTCCTTTGTGCCTGGCTTATTTCACTCACTATAATGTCCTCAAGGTTCATCCATGTTGTAGCATGCGTCAGAATCTCCTTCTTTTCTTCTATATGTTGGCAAATTAGACACCAATAAAAAATAAATTTATAAAAATAAAAGAAAAGAATTTCCTTCTTTTAAAGGCTAAATAATTACTGCATTGTATGCATATACCACATTTTGTGTACCATTCGTCCTTCTATGGATGGACATTTGGGTTGCTTCCAACTTTTGACTATTGTGAACAATGCTGCTATGAACATGGAGGGGTAAATAGCTGTTCAAGATCCTGCTTTCAATTCTTTGGGATATATGTGGAATTGCTAGATCACATGGTAACTCTGTTTAATTTTTTTGAAGACGCTACATGCTTTCCTTTTTTAATTTAATTTAATTTAATTATTATTTTATTTATTTTATTTTATTTTTTTATTTTATTTGTTTTTTTGACACTACATGCTTTCCTGAAACCCTTTAGGGGCTGCACCATCTCCCATTCCTACAAGCAATGCAAAAGGATTCCAATTTCTCCACATCGTCTCAAACACTTGTTGCTTTCTAAGGAACATTTTTTTTAAAAAGCTTATTAATTCAATGGACATCTTCAGAAGACGATCCACCATGTTCCTGGCCCTCTGCTGGTCTCCAGGGATACACAACTTCAATAGGACAACATCCCGACCTTGAGAGTATCACGGGATAAGACGTGGCACATACTGCATAGGTACTGTGGGGAGGCCACAGTCATCAGCCAGGGGTGGGAGGGGCCAGTGGTGACCTCTGAGAAGGAATTATTTTCATTCCCATTTTTAAAGAAGATTTTATTTATTTATTCATGAGAGACACACACAGAGAGAGGCAGAGACATAGAGGGAGAAGCAGGCTCCATGCAGGGAGCCTGACGTGGGTGGGACTCGATCCCAGGCCTCCAGGATCACGCCCTGGGCCGAAGGTGGGGCTAAACCACTGAGCCACCCGGACTGCCCTTCATTTCCATTTTTAAGGTGAAGATAACAAGGCTTGGAAACCTGAAGTTACCAACTTAATGTTGAACAACTCCTAAGAAGCAAGGCCTATATGTTGGCCAACTGAATTTAAATAAAAAAAAAGAAGAAGAAGAAGAAGAAGAAGAAGAAGAAGAAGAAGAAGAAGAAGAAGAAGCCACAGCAAAGCCAGGATTCTAATGCAGATCTTTCTGATTTCAAAACCTCACCTGCCAATCTGATGTCAAGCTGTAGTGGAGGAGCTGGATCAGGGAGGCAACGGTTTGCCCAGTTCACATGGCTGGTGAGCTGCCCACTGGCATCAAACCCAGACTTTCTAAGACCTTTGGCCTTTTTTCACCAAGAGGAGTCCCCCAGATGGGAGCCTCTCCCTGAAGGTGGGCAAAAAGAACACCAAGGCTTCCAGAAAGAGAAAAACCCAAGGATGTGAGATTTTGCATTAAAATTTGCCTGACTCCATTTAAATTCTCTTTAAATTACCGTTTATTGGCTGCTAAGTGCTTCACATGTATCAGCTCATGTGATCGTTGAAGGAACCGAGGGGACAGGCGTCGTGTTGTTTATCCCCTTATCAAAGGAGCAACTGCGGGCCAGCAGGTAAGTGCCTCACTAAGTCTGCATCACTAATAGGTGTCGGGAAGGGACCTAACCCCAGCTCACCCTGCTATACAACTAACTCTCTTTTTTCAGTTTATTCTGTAAAATGGGGAAAGTGACAAGAATAATATCTGGGGCATAATTAGTGCTATGGAGCTATTAGTTATTATTTTTAAGCTCAATATTTATTATAAGCTCTTTTGAGAGTAAGAAGGTAGCTTGTTTCAATGTTTCCTAAGTTTTAATCACATATACACTGCATTCAAAATTGTATTATTTTTTAGATATTAACTAATTAAAATCCATGACAAATATTATTTACTCATTCAATATGTATTTAAAATGTGACTTCCCAAAAGTATTGTTATTTTCTTAACATCTTTTTTTTTTTTTTTATAAATTTATTTTTTAATTGGTGTCCAACTTGCCAACATATAGAATAACACCCAGTGCTCATCCCATCAAGTGCCCACCTCAGTGCCCATCACCCAGGCACCCCCACCCTCTGCCCACCTCCCCTTCTACCACCCCCAGTTTGTTTCCCAGAGTTCGGAGTCTCTCATGTTCTGTCTCTCTTTCTGACATTTCCCACTCATTTTTTCTCCTTTCCCCTTTATTCCCTTTCACTATTTTCTTAACATCTTTAGGTAGACCCAGTTTTCAAATTTAAATGCCTACTTTAGCATCATTGTAAAGAATAAAAATTGGCCAAAGACACAATGTTGGGGTGCTTGTTGTATATCCATTTTCCAATATCCATTTAAAATAAATAGTAAAGATTGGAAAAAATGCCCATCACTGCACCCCCTAAAGCACTCCTCACACACCTGTGGGACACACCGCTCCTTGGGGAGACACCAAGTACCTGTCTCTCCACCTCCCCACACCTGGCATGGTGCTTCATGGCACAGCATTTACCAAATAAATGACAGATTTAGTTAAATAAGAAACACTAACTTATTTATTTATTTAATTTTTAATTTTTTATTTTTTTTTATTTTCTGATTTAAATTTATTTTTTATTGGTGTTCCATTTGCCAACATATAGAATAACACCCGGTGCTCATCCCGTCAAGTGCTCACCTCAGGAAACACTAACTTCTCGATTGATTATTGATTTCATGGGAGATTTTCTGTCTTTTACCCTGTAATTTAATATATCTTAATGAATAACATATCAATCAATCAATATATCTTATTAATGAAAATAGTGTGACACATTTAAGATTTGGGTTTTTTAAACGACAGTTCAAGGGTTACATTTGCAAAACTGGAGCATTGCAGACCCTCAAGAAAATCCACTCCCTCCCCCAAAGGACCGAGCACCCGCTGCCCGCCGGAATCTAGACTGACCCGCTCACTCCCTCCACCTCCCACCACTGTGGTGGGATTATACAGGCTGGAAGGGAGCACTTACTCTTTAGAAAACTTTTTCTCTGACCAACCATAGATCTCAAGCAAATAAGCAAATCCTTGTTTGAAGCCCGGCTGGGTCCCTTTGTGCAACCCCGGCCTTGTTGAGAAGCGTGTGGGTGCCGTTCGGCCCAGGCCTTTTCCAATGCCCGGCGAGTCTCACGTACTGACTTAACATTTTATCATGTCGCTAAAACATTACTCTTCTCTGTAAAGGATGACATGCTAGAGCCTCTTCCTGGCAAAAAGACCAAGAAATGCAAACATTAAAGCTGAGACATTAAATTAAGAAGCATGCACACATGCAGTCATTTCTGTCGCCGTGTAGCCTGGGCGGTCTCACCCGGGTCTTACTCACCACTGTGTGATTCGGTGTGTGATCACATCCCAGCGGCCCAGTGTCTCAGTAATTCCCCTAATGCAGCTAAATGGGCTGCTTTCCATTATATTAAAAAACAAAACAAAAAAACCCAGCAAGGCACGATCCAGAGTTTTCAGACACTTAGCATCTCAGTTATCATAGGCAACATCAAACTTAAAAACATTTAGGTTTAGACAGAAATATTATTTTATCTTCTGCTTTTGAAGAAAAAGTGGGGGAAGGAAGGCAGGGTGAGTGGTCCCCGTGTGGACCTCACCCTCCGCCGCAGGAGGTCTTGATGGGCCCTTCCAGCCACTCGTCTGGTCCTGGGGCTCTCCGTGCTCCCTTCCAGCGGGAACATGGCTCTAGTCACCAGGCCCTCAGCTCCCCCATGACCAAAATGTGTTAAAATGGGAGAAGATTTCTTAGTAGAGTTGTTTCTTAGTCAAGAAACTTGGAGTGTGGAGAAAGGACTCATACGCTGGGGACCACGGGTTTGTGGTCGGCGTGGGCTGCCGGCTGCTGTCCCCAGCCTTGGGCCTGGGCCCCGGGGGAGGGGGCCGGACCTGAAACGCAGGGGAATGCCCTCCCTACTTCCTAATTCCTGATTCTCTCTTCAGCTCTGGGGGCCTTCAGGCAGGTCAGGTTGCCAACTACCCTTTCGAGTGAAGACAGACAACCCTCAGAAAGTCCCATCGGAAATGCAGAAGAAGAGCTCGGCTGTTTAGCTCAGCTGTGCAGAGTGGAATGAGGTTTGGGGACCAGAACATTCGAGTGAGAATTGGATGGATTCCCCAGCATTTTGGACAAAAGTGCTGCCTGAGAGCCATTGGGGAGGGATGTTGCCCTTGAGGGGTGGGCATGGCCTTCGGGGAAAAGAGAGAGGAGAACAGGACGGGGGGCGGGAGGGCACCAAGGGCAAGCTCTGGGGTAGCAGCCTGGGGCCGCCAAGGCAGCTTGGGCCTCCCATCGGCGTCCCGCAGCGAGTTCTAGGGCACCTTCGGCGTTCCCATCGGCACAGTCGGGGACCCGGCCACTGCCACGGGGCGGTTGAGGGCCCCACTAGCCCATTCGCGGGCCCCGGAAGCCACGGTGTGTGTCAAGGGCTTGGCGCTCGGTGTGCGTGGGGCGCCCCTCGGTGAGCTCAGGGCCCCGGCGCAGGGCAAGGGCTCGCAGGGCCTGTCCACGGAGGACCTGTGTCAGGGTCAGGAGCGGGGCAGCCTGTCCCCGGTGAGCCCTGCAAGTCCCCGGCGTCCCGGGTGATGAGTGACTTCTCTGCGGCCAGAGCGCGGGGCCCGCGACAGAAGCACAAGCTCTGGGCGGGGAACGACCTTTACTCATCGGACCAGCGGGTCCTCGGGGCTCTCCTGGGGCCCGGGCCTGAGCTCCCGCACAGCCTGTCCCCCGGGCCCCAGACCCCAGGACCCCCAGACCCCGGCCCCCCGGCCCAGGCCGCCCTGCAGTGAGGCCTCCACGGTGGCTCGGGGCCCCGAGGCCGTGAGCAGGTGTCCCCAGGACAGGGCCTCCGTGTCCCCGAGTCCTCTGACTGCTGCTCGCTCCTCTCCACTTCGGCCGTTAGCCGTGGTTTGCGTTCGGACCACGGAGCTAGGACACGACCTTGTGCTGCCAAACAGCCCTCCCGCCCCACGTCGGGGGCACCTGAGCTGCGGGCCCCCCCCAATCCGGCCCCTGTAACCCACGTGCACCACCTGCCAGGACAGCACTGGTGGGCCCGGCCTCCCCCCTCGCTCTCTGCCTCCCGCTCCTGGTTCCAGCTGCTTCGGAGGGTACGGGGTAGGGGGGGGAAGCAGAGGGCCGGGCGAGAAGGGCCACAGGGCACGGGGCGCCCCTCCTCACACTCCCCTTCCAGACCCGGCGCTCAAGCGTTCCGAACGCCCAGCAGCGCCCGGAGGAGGCCGGCCTCCCCCTGAGAGCATCTCCCAGCCCTGCCTGGGGCCAGGCAGCAGGAGGCACCTGCCGTGCCCACCTGGACTCACGAGTCCCGTGGGCGGAGCTACTCGCTCTAGCGAAGTGGGAGTCATCTGGGCCCAGCAGAGTCCTTCGCATCACAACAGCCTTCAGACGCTTGGCCCCGGCTCTGCCGTCCTGGCTGAGCCTGCTTTTCTTCAAACCTAACAAGATAGGGAAGAGGAGATGAATTAAAAAAAAAAAAAATTGAACGGAAACGTCACCCAAATGGTAGACTCCAGCCAACTTCCCTTTGCTCATTGCCAGTTCCCATCCACTGATTCCCTTCCTTCGGGTTTGAGCACGTCGTCTGCTAATTCTCTTTCTCACGCGTGTCACTCAGCTCGAGAAAAGTCTCCTTAATATCATAGAAGTGGGGGTGACTGGGCGACGGGCACGGAGGAGGGCACTTGACGGGATGAGCACTGGGTGTTATGCTATAGGTGGGCAAGTTGAACACCAATAAAAAATAAATTAAATAAAAATATCATAGAAGGCACATGGCAATGAGATGCCCAGCTGAGTGGCCTGAGTTTCTGGAGTGAAAATTCGGGGGGCGCAGTCCCGGACCCCGAGAGCAGCATCATCACCTTTTGAGTGGATGGTGTGGGCTACCTGGACGAGCTAGTTTCCGTCCCCATCCTCCCATCCTGCTCCTGAGATAGTGTCCAGCGTGACTCTCCAGGGGTTCCCTGGGCACCCCGACACGGAGGGACGGTCGCCCTGCTGGTTCAGATCCAGGGCGGCGGAGATAACACGCAGGCCGCTGTGTAAACGCGGGTGCCCACTTGAGAAGGCGAGTGTCTGGAGTCAAATGGAAAGTTTTGCAACGAGTACCATGTTTTTCTACCTCTTTATTCCAGGGGTGTTATTCTCTGTATTTAGACATCCTAAATTCGGCTTCATGTCCACGCCACTGTTATGTCATTATTAGTAATTCCAATTTCTCGTTTAGTTTCCATGCAAGGTAGGGCTTGCTTGTGAAATACACTGGCAGAGACGCCGTTCTATATTTAGCGAAAGAGATGCTATCTCTGAATTACAGGGAAGTGATTACATCAAGGTCCTCTATTGATGAAATAAACCACAAGAAAGAAATAAGTGTACGAGAGGAACAACATCCTAAAAGTCACTAAGAACCAGAGCCGCTTGGCTTTCTTGCATCTGAAGATTCCTTCGCCCACGAGCATCTTCCAAGCGGATGAGCTCTATGGCCTTTGTGCCCTCGGTGCGGGTGGGAGGGACGCTGGAGAACGACAACAGTGTTAACGACTGTTTATTCTAGATCCTAAGAAAATTACCCGCTCTATGGATGGCTGCGCATCTGAGCCACAAAACCACAGGGTAATTGGATGTGCTTCAAGGAAGGCATAGGGAGCATGGCACGATTGTCACTTTGGCTTCCTATTGCCCCCAATCCTGGCCATCTGTCCGCTCTGCTATATGAGGAAACTGAGGCACGGAGAGGGATAGGAGCCTGCCTAGGACCAGATCTCTGCCCAAGCTGGGACTCCATCTTTCCACTTTGCTATATGAGGAAACTGAGGCACGGAGAGGGATAGGAGCCTGCCTAGGACCAGATCTCTGCCCGAGCTGGGACTCCACCAAGTCTTCAGCCTCTCTGTCCCATTCTTGCCATGAAACAAAGGAGCTCCCTCGGCTTCTAGCGAGCAGGGCTATCCAGGAGGAGGACAGTGCAAGCTCCGCC
Organism: Canis lupus dingo; assembly: GCF_003254725.2. Taxonomy (NCBI): domain Eukaryota; kingdom Metazoa; phylum Chordata; class Mammalia; order Carnivora; family Canidae; genus Canis; species Canis lupus. The sequence goes on from NC_064277.1 coordinate 878,031, forward strand.
GTATTACCCGGTAAAATATGATGCAACCCACAAAAGTGAGTCACTTACGTGATTTTAGACTTCCTGGCAGCCACATGGGTGAAGGAGATGTGGTCTATGTATGCGATGGAGGGTTACTCAGCCACCAGGAAGGAGGGACACCCACCCTTTACACTGATGTGGGCGGAACTGGAGGGGATTATGCTGGGTGAGGTACGTGAATCAGAGAAAGACACTTGTCATATGGTTTCACCCATATGTGGAATATAGGAAAGAGAGCAGAGGATTGTGAGGGAAGGGAGGGAAAATTGAATGGGAAGAAATCAGAGAGGGACACAAACCACGAGGGACTCTAACTCTGGGGGACAAACTGAGGGTTGCTGGAGGGGACGCAGGCAGGGGACAGGGTGACGGGGTGAGGGGCACTGACGGGGGGCACCTGACGGGATGAGCGCCGGGCGTTACACGCAACGGAGGAATTATCGAAAACTACATCTGAAACTGATAATGTTGGCTGATTGAATTTAAATTTAAAAAAATGTAAAACAGGTAAAGGAAAAAAAAAGAATGAAAAGAAGCAGGGGGAATTAGTTTTGCGAATATATTTTATATAAAATCCAGTCTATCCAACATTATCCTTCTAATGTACTCAATATGAAACAATTGCTTGGGCACCCGGGTGGCTCAGCGGTTGAGCATCTGGCGTGACCCCGGGGTCCTGGGATCGAGTCCCGCGTCGGGCTCCCTGCAGGGAGCCTGCTTCTCCCTCTGCCTGGGTCTCTGTCTCTCTCTGTGTATTTCTCATGAATAAATAAAAATCTTTTTTAAAAAAGAAACAATTGTTAATGAGCTATTTTACATTCTTTTTCTGTAGATGCATATCTCAGTGCAGGCTACCCACATTTCAAGCGCTCCATGTCACACGTGGCCAGAGCATCTACTCGACTGTGAACGTACAGACGAGACGTGGCTCAGGGGTCGTGAGCCCTGGGTTCCCATTCTGGTGCTGCCACTCACATGTGTGATCTTAGACCATCTCCTAATCTCCTTGAACTCACATCTCCACAAATGTAAAATGAGGATCTGATCCGGCCAAGTCCAAGATGTCCAGGAAGCAGCCCTCTTGGTTCCTGGCACCTAGTGGCACACCTCCATCTATTATTATGACCGAGGCCAGTGTTCCATTAGGTAAAGTTCCTGTCATTCAGCTGATTCAGGGTCACACTCGGGTACGGATCACTGGTGGTGAGTAACTTGATTCGACTTTTTAAAATAAAAACTTGGAATGAAAACCTGTGTTCCAAACCTTGGGCTTGGATATGGGATTTTGATATTTAGAAAGACAGAGTTCCTCTATATGGGTTTGGAGGTGGGGGGGAAGGCGGCATTTAGGAACTTCCTGTACTTGGTGATTTTTCTGTAAACCTAAACCTCTTCTGAAAAATAAAGCCTATATTAAAATAAATAATAAAATATGTATATAAATATATATTTAAATATTTATATAAATATATATTCATATAATTGATTATATTTTATATTTAAGACTTAATATAATATTTATATATAATATAATAATAAATTATATATTATTAATATAATAAATTATATTTATATAAATATATTTATATATATTTCTATAAATATATTTATATAAATATAGATATATATTTTTATACATACAAATATATATATTTTCATATATATAAATATAAATATATATAAATATAAATATATAAATGTATTTCTATAAATATAAATATATAAATGTATTTCTATAAATATATAAATAAAGCCTATAGAAAGAAGACGGGGTCATTGCCATCTAGCTGATTACAATCAGCACCCCTGTTAGCCTGACAGGGTCTTTGTGCAAGTTGGACAAAGGCGCCTCTTTCTTAAAGTATTTTATCTCCAGCAAACAGGAAGTTGTACTAACAAATACATAAATATTATATATGTGTATATTTATAAATACAACTCCATTAACTATGAGATGGATGGTGCCCCTAGAGTTGTGCAGTGTACAACCTACACAACAGTGCACAACGGCCCTGCTTTACATTGGTCCGCGGAGGGAGGTATGCCAACGAATTAGTTACTTAGACTAACAGTAACAGGGACACGACAAAACCACAGGAAGGCAGAAGATAAAGGAGGTACAAGCCCGGGAAGAGAAGTGGAAGAGGTCAGGAAGGAAATGGGGGAAGCAGATGGATGACACAGTCACGTGTGCTGGATTCCAGCTAGAGGCCGTGGCCCACTGTGACTTGTCCAGGATTCTGATGTCACTGGTCTGTGCAGGTTGAGTGTCTGTTTATGGATTTCCAGGCTGTCTCGAGGACTGAGGATGCCTCACTTGTACCACAAGCCGTGTGAGCGCGAGACACCCCGTTAAGCCTTCCAACGCCCTGGGGACAATATGTGTACCCGGAAATGATCCTTCTCCCCTCTGGGTGTCACCAGCGCCTACAACAGGCCTGGAAACACGTTGAGCTCCCACAAAGGCTGAAACATGGACCAGCACCAGGGCTTGAGCAAACGTGTTTTCCCAGTGGTGGGTGACATCGGGCTCCTTCGTCCACGCCCTTTGGCCCAGATGCCCATGGAAACAGATGCTCTGCAGATCGCCAACTCCCGGTTGGTGCCAGGGATTTCAGTGCCACGGTATTGCCCTTATTCACTAGACAACTCCACCAAACCAGCCTTAGGTCCGTGGAGATCCGCAACCACAGCCCGTTTTCATGAGTCTTTCGTCACGAGTTACAAAAGCCCAAGCTCAAGGCTCAAGGCTCAAGGCTCAGGCTCACGGTGAAGGTCAAAGTGCAGCGTGGGGCTCGGGGACCTGCATGCTGCTGCCGCGCAGTAGGAGAGGGGGAGCTCCTTCTCCGTTTGCCTCCAGCATGCACGCAGTCAGGGTCAGACCCCGTAGCTACCTCAAACCACACCCTCACAGGGACAGTCTTGGCTGTGCAAAGAGCTGGGGAGAGACCGTCGGTGAGCCCACAGCCACCAGGGGTTACACTCACGTCCTAACCATGCAGACAGACAGACGACAGGAGAAAAATCAGAACCGCTCGACAGCAGAACAGACCCAGCCTTGCCAATCCCATGGAGGCCATCAGAAGGCACAGGCTTGCAGAGGTAGGTCTTCAAGACGTGGTAATCCCCCATTTCCATTGTAATTCTCCAGAAACAATCCATTTTCATTCTGCCTCTCCAGCTCTATTGTGTGTCTACAAAAATGGTAAATGAACAAAGATATTCATGGGAATTAAATACACCAACTCGAGGGCAGCAGCTGCACCTCATAGCCGTTAGTGGTGGCCAGGCAGAGGGGCATCTGTTCTCTCAGTATCTGCATGTTTGAGGTATCTCGGTGACAAACCTCCAGCAAAGAAGGTAAATGGATGGCGGATAAGCACACACAAAGATGATCTGTAGAATTAGTTATCGGAGAAATTCAAACTACCAAGACTAATGTAAACCTATAAGAATGGCTACAATAGGGACACCTGGGTGGCTCAGCGGTTGAGTGTCTGCCTTTGGCCCAGGGCGTGATCCCGGAGACCCCGGATCAAGTCCCACGTCCGGCTCCCTGCAGGGAGCCTGCTTTTCCCTCTGCCTGTGTCTCCGCCTGCCTCTCCCTGTGTCTCTCATGAATAAATAAATAAATAATCTTAAAAAAAAAAAAAAAAAGAATGGCTAAAATAAGAAAAAAAAAAAAAACCCTGAAAAAAATGACATTGGCAAGGATGTGGAGCAACCAAAATTCCCATATGTTGTTGGTAAGAAGACAAAATGCTACAACCACTTAGGTAGACAGTTTGGTGGGGTTCTTTTATAAACTCAAACGTGCACTTAACCTATGACCACAATGCCCTCCTCCTACGCATTTAACCAAGAAAACTGAAAACTTATTTTTGCAGAAACATGAATTAATCTTAAATGACTTTTTTTTTTTTAAGTGAAAGAAGCAAGACTCAAAAGCTACGTATGGGGTGATTCCACTTACATGACATTCTAGAAAAGGCCAAAAAGTATCAGAGAAGAGATCAGGGGATGCTGGGGGTGAGAGCAGAGGGGAAGTTTTGGGGAATGACGGGACTGTCCAGACTCCTGACTGGTGGTAGTTTCCCAATTCTATGCTTTTGTACAACAGAAAGAGTGGATCTTAGTACATGTCGAGGTCTTTATGAGTCTGCATCCGAAGCACTTGTTTCTGATGGCTCCGGAGCTCAGAAAATTGTTTCCCCTTGTGCAGAATGCCATGGAGTTCTGTTATTTCTAACAGATCATGTTGACAGAAGAGCCAGACATAAATTTATAGAAGAAAAAGAAAGGAAGAGAGACGGCGGCCGATGTCACTAGGGCTGTCTGCCGAGCGTGCACTTCTCAGGGTCAGGGAAGAGGAGGGCTCCGTGGGGCGGCAGGTGCAGGCAGGTGTCAGGAGGACCGGCGGCCCCGACCGTCCAGCAGTGTCTCCCACCTTTATGGCTGGCGCCGCTGCCCTTGTGGGCCGGGTCTTGCTCATTTTACGTCCTCAGCCACCTGCGAACGGTGTGAGACATCCGGTGACTGATGAGGATGCGCGAGCTGGGCTGGCTCTGCCCCTCGCACGAGGATGGGAACCGCCGGAGACCCTAAAAGGTGACCCCTCGCTGGGGAGCGGTTGTGCAGCACCTCAGGTCACGTGCACTCATATTAGCCTTTGGTTAAAGTGAGGATTCCCTTGACTGTGCAACGGGCAGCGTGGCTCTGGAGGGCCTCGGGGCAACCCCGTGGGGCCCAGCAGGGGTGCACGGGCCGCCTCCGCCCGCTCCCACCAGCAGGCTGGCCCGGAGCCGCTTGTGCAAGGCAGGGGTGAGGAGGCGCGGGCTGCGGGCGTGCTCCCAGGGCACCGACACTCCTCGCCAGGGCTCTTGGTTCACTCTGCGGCCTCCAGCAACCGTCCACGCTCGCAGGGAAAACGCCCAGGTCAAACACAGTTCCTCAGTTGCTAGAAATGCCTGGGCTTCCCCCAAATCCTTGGTCTTATTCATCGGCATGAACTGAAATGCAAAAGGCGATTTGCCCACACGTTGGCCTCATTTGTTTTTGATTAACATTGACTTCGGGTTAGAAGGGAAAGAAGAGCCGCAGCGAGGCCAGGGCGGGACAGCCAGGGCTCAGGTCTGCAGAGCTGCGGGCACAGGCTCTGTCTCCCCCGATGCATAAAGCCGCCGCCGCGCCGGATGCCACCTGGGGAGCCGGAGGCCTCAACCCTGCGTTTAGAATCGGGGAGCCCTGGGAGAAAGCCCACGCCCTTCGACCTCCGGGCCCCAGTCAGGGCCGGTCCCCAGCTCCCGGCCCAGGAGACACGTCTTCCACGAACGAGGCTGCACACTTTGCGGGGGTCACGCAAGCGAGCGTCTGCATAGGGCTGCACAGTCGCGCCGGTTCGTTGCCGCGCTGACTCCTGAGCTAAATGCTCTCCGCGGACTTGACCCCGAGTGATGTGACTGTTCCTTCGGATCAATTCCATTGGCAACTACTGCGACTATTCAAAAGAACATGTTGCATTCTGCTCTGGAAAGAGTTCGGGAGGAGGATACCGGGCTCTGAGCCAGGGCCGGAGGATGGGGAGATGAAGGAAACTTGGATTTTAATCTTTTTCTTAATATGTGCAACATAACATTTGCCATCTACCATTTTCAAGTGTGTACTTCAGTGGCGCCAAGTACACTCGCGTTGTTGTGCAACCAGCACCACAGAAGTCCTCATCCCTGCACCCAGTAACCCCTCCTTCTTCCACCACCCCGGCCCCCGGCCACCACTCCTCTACCTCCTGTGTCTATGAATTGGCTACTCTAGGTACCTCGTATGAGTGGGATCATACGGTTTGTGTCCTTTTGTGTTTGGCTCACTTCGCCATGTGTAACGTCTTCAAAGTTCACGCATGTTGTTGCGTGTGTCAGAATCGCCTTCCTTGTTAAATGGAACACTATTCCATTGTATGCACCTGCCACGTTATGCCCGACTGTTGGCATATATTCCATTGTATGGAATATTGTATGCCCAACCGTCCATGTATTCCATTGTATGCACCTGCCACGCTATGCCCAACCGTTCTCCTACTCCGGGTGGAGTTGCTTGGGTTGCTTCACCTTGTAACTATTATGGATAATGCAGCTATGAACATTGGGGCACAAATATCTACTCAAGGGCCTGCTCTCATGCCTCTTGGGTATATATGTATCCAGAAGTGGAATTGCTTGATCATATGTCAATTCTACGTGTGACTTTTAGAGGAACCGCCATACCGTTTTCCACAGTGGTTGCACCATCGTAAACCTCCACTCTGTCTTAGCTTGGCTTGGATAACAGAGTTCCACACACAGACTGGGTTGTTTATACACAACACTTTTTATTTTCTCACAGTTCTGGAGGCCGGGAAGTCCAAGGTCATGATGCTGGAGGATTTGGTGTGGTGTAAGATGAAAATAAAAAAAATGGAGTCACTTGCGTCGCGGTGATTTAAAATGGAGCTGAGGAGCCGTGAAGGAGATGGGCCTCGTGTACATCCTTCGGGGAGGAACCATGAACTTTTGAACTGGGCCAAATTGCAGGTATTCCAAGGATCCAGCCCAAGTTATACCAAAAACATTCTACCGTAGGAGCCTTTGCTTAGTGGTAGCCTTAGCAACCAATTATATTCGATCGAGATTAGTTTTCTGGCACCAACACCAATCCAAATTCTCTGTTGATAACCTTAGCCATGGCAACTTCATACTAGACACATTGCCAAAGGCAAGGGAAACAAAAGCAAAAATGAACTATTGGGATTTCATCAAGATAAGAAGTTTCTACACAAAAAAGAAAACAATAAATAAAACTAAAAGGCAGCCCATGGAATGGGAGAAGATATCTGCATATAACATATCAGATAAAGGGCTGCGAGTATCCAAGATCTATAAGGAACTTATCAAACTCAACACCCCCAAAAAACAAATAATCCAGTTAGGAAATGGGCAGAAGACGTGAATAGATATTTTTCCAAAGAAGACATCCACAGGGTTAACAGACGCATGAAAAAGGGTTCAACATCACACATCAGCAGGGAAATACAAATTAAAGCCACAATGAGATACCACCTCACCCTGGTCAGAATGGCTGACATGAACAAGACGAGAAACAACAGGTATTGGTGAGGATGCGGAGAAAAGGGGAGCCCTCTTGCCCTGTTGGTGGGAACGCAAACTGGTGCAGCCCCTTCCTCACAAAGTTAAAAATAGAATTACCCTGTGATCTAACGATAGTGCTGCTAGGTATTTACCCAAAGGATGCAAAAATGCAGATTTTTTTAAGGGGTCCATGCACCGTGAGGTTTATAGCAGCCTCTCAACGGAAGCCAAACTATGGAGAGAGCCCAAATGTCTCTTGACTGATGACTGGATAAAGAAGATACAGCGGACGTACAATGGAATATTCCTCAGCCATTAAAAATGAAATCTTGTCATTTGCAATGACTTAGCTGGAGCTAGTGTTTTGTGCTAAGCAGGATAAATCAGAGAAAGACAAATGCTGTATGGTTTCACTCATGTAGAATTTAGGAAACAAAACAGAGGAACATATGGGACGGGGAAAAAAAAAAAAAGAAAAGAGAAGGAAACAAACCGTAAGAGACTCTTAAAGATAGAGAACAAATAGGGCTGTGGAGGGGAGGAGGCAGGAAGATGGGCTAGACGGGTGGTGGGAATTGAGGAGGGCGCTTTTTATAATAAGCACGCAGTGTTGCATGTAAGGGATGAATCCGTGAATTCTACTCCTTACGCCAGGGCAGCACTCCTTAATTTTTATTTAAATGAAAATTTTATTTTTAGAAATATTTTTAATAAGTAAAATTTAAAAATAGTTAAAAACTTTAAAAAATATTTAAAAAAAACTCGTAATTTTATTTAAATAAAAATTTGAAGACACAAAATAAAACAAAACCAACTTCTTTGTATGTAATATATACTAGTACTCCCTTTGTCTTTAAAAACTCTTAACTTTTTTTTCTCCAGGGGGTCACTATTTAGGTTCAAATCTGTACTCCTCAAATTGCAATTCTGAGACCCCCCAAATCATTGCTTTTTAAAATTTTTTTTTATTTTTTTAAGCTCTGCCTTTTTTTCTTGGTGGTGTTGTCTAGTGAGAGCTTCCTGATTCATAGATGGTGTGGAAGGGTCGAGGGTGCTCTCTGCGGTCTCTTTTATAAGGACACTAATCCCACGATAGTGGTGACCTCATAACTTAATTAAGGCCCCACCTCCTCGCATCATCACCGTGAGGGTTAGGGTTTCAGCATATGGATTTGCAGGGGCCACAGGCATTCATCTTAAACCACACCAGGACTATATCTTCTTTAAGTTAGAGACAGACGGGCGTAAGATGCGATTTTAACCACGTCGAGTTCGTGGCCAGGAGGGGTGCGTGCAGTGGCAGCTGGAGGCGCGAGCGAGTGCACCAGTGTGCAAGCATTTTCAGGGCACGCTTCTTCAAAGAGACGTGTCCTCAGTCACATTTTGAAGGAGGGCCCAGAGGCAGGAGACAGTGATGAAAACAAACATTCTGGGACGCCCGGGTGGCTCAGGGGTTGAGCGCCTGTCTTTGGCCCAGGGCATGATCCTGGGGTCCCGGGATCGAGTCCCAGGTCGGGCTCCCTGCATGGAGCCTGCTTCTCCCTCTGCCTGGGTCTCTGCCTCTGTCTCTGTGTGTATAAATAACCTGAATAAATAAATAAAATTAAATAAATAAAATAAATAAATAAATAAATAAATAAATAAATAAATAAATAAAATGAATAAATAAATAAAATTAGAAAAAAAACCCTGAAAGCTCTTCTTAGCCCCTCGGCTCTGGACCTCATTAGACACCTTTCCTCACCAACAGCGGCACCAGGAACTGCCAGGAATCACCTTAAATGCACTTATCCACTTAAAATGTAAAAACAGTGACTTTTCAATCATTCGTTATATTCCAAGCATATACCACCAAAGAGAGGACAGCAGCAGTGACCCTCTGAACTCCCTGCCAGCTCCAATAATTCTCCACTCGTGCCCAGGATCGTTCACAAGCATCCCGCTACCCCTCATCCCCAGGATTGTTTTGAAATAAATCCCAGTCACCACGGCAAGAAATTAATTTTAAAAGCACACATACAAGCACACATACCTCCAAAGGCCTTTTCTTTGACGTAAATATATACTGAAAATCAATTGAAGATTTGTTAAATATCTATCAATTTGCATTGTTTAGATTCATCTGGATTCACCGGAAAAAAACGAAAACCTTAATATTTCCTCACATAAATGCACCGAAGACATTTTGCTGATCTAATTGCATCAAGCGTCAGATTCTAGGGTGTGTTCATTTTCCAAAAATAGGGCCAAAAAGAGCATCATGCAGTATTAGGAAACAGGAGAAAGTCTAATTTCCCGGGAGAGCTCTGCTGGTCGGCTCAAGGCTGTGCGGAGCCACCCCGCGAGGCTGCCTGAGGCCCTGGGCCCAGGGGCCTCCCGGGGACGGGGACCCTGACCTGAGAGCCACGACCGGGCAAGGCCGTCGCCGACGTTGGTCCCACTCGCGTCAGCACTTGTACCCGCGTCCTCACCCCGCGGGCCCGTCCTGTGCCCGGGGCTCAGCTGTCGGGTCTGGAGTCGAGACACAGGTGCAGCTCCGACCCCAGCGCCACCCGGGCAGGTGCACCGGCGCCTCCCAGGGCTCTCGGCCGCTCCGCCTTCCTGGTCACCTGCACCCACCGCAGAGCCGCGGCCACTCCCGGGCTGTCCGTGTGCAGATGGGGGGGTCCAGCCGAGACCCCCTGGCCGGGGCTTGGGGAGGGGGTCCAGCCGAGTCCCCTGGGCAGCAGCTTGGGGAGCAGGCCCCCATGGGAGCCCTGGAGGCCGTGCCCCCGCAGGCCAGACCCCCCCCCACTGCTGGCAAAATCCATCCCCCCAAAACCATTCGTGCTGTTGGCCGACGCTCTGCTGTCCCCTCCCGCCCTGGGAACACTGTGCCGCCGCCTCCCTGCAGCTCAGCGCGGCCACACGGGTGACGTGGAGAGCAGGTGGCTCGTGTCCTCCAGGGGCACAGGGCAGGGAGCAAGCACACAGCTAACCACCCTGTCGCCGCCGCCTTGGGGGCCCTGCCTGCGACCCTACTGCGCCCGCCGCCCACTCCTGCTCCTGGCCCCGCGCTGCCTGGAGCCCCCGCTGCAGCCACAAGCACGATTTTCTGCCTCGTGTATGCAGACGGCAGAAAGTACAGGAGTCCCTGAAACAGGGTGGCTTGAGGAGGGCACACAGGGCCGAGTGGGGAAAGCGCCACCCCTGCCCCCCACAAGCTCCAGCTCGCCCGACCCCGCTGCCGCCTCCTCCACCACTAGGGCCCCTCACCCATGGATGGCGGCAACCAACATCCCAGCTGACCTCCCCCCTCAGTCCTGGGATTCAGGAATTTCTGTTTTTTTTGTTTGTTTTGGTTTTAAGGTTTATTTATTTATTTCAGAGAGAGAGAGAGAGAGACGGCATAGGGTGAGGGAGAGAGAACTTCACGCGGACTCTGCTGAGCACAGAGCCCGACTCTGGCCTCAATGTCATGACCCTGAGGCTGTGACCTAAGCCACATTCAGGAGTCAGATGCTTAAGTGAATGGGACACCCAGGTGCCCTAGAAATTTCTGTTTAAAAAATGGGACGGTCCCAGGCCAATCAGGACAAGTTGGTCACTTTCCTCATGTGTCTGTGGCCCCCGCTGCTGCATTTGTCATAGGCATGGTTAATTATTTCAACGCTCAGATTTCTTTTCTTCCCCTGACAACACACCATCTCCCCTTCTCTTTTTCTTCAGAATAAAAAGCAATATATATGGTGAGAAGCACTGCCCCCATGCTTCAGAAAACTGTGGGGCACCCTGTGACCACAAAGGGCCATGAAGAACCAGGCTGTGGAGCCAATGCCTCCTGGGCCTGCGGATGCTTGTGGTACCGTGAGTTCCAATTATCCTCACCTGCCCCAAGCAGGAGATTGAAAATGTCCCTTGTACCTGGGAGTTGAACAGGCCACAAAGACCGTGAAAATAAGCAAAGTAGACAAAGCAAACTAAATGTCTCCCTCCCACCTTCCATCTGCTCCCATGCTGTGGTTGTGCAGTTGGGAAAATGGGAAGAATAAATGGTAAGTGACCTCCCCTAGGTAGCTTACATTCAAGTAATCAGAGAAATTGGGGGCAAGGTTAGTCATGTTTTATAATTTACACATTCAATGCAATCCCTATCAGAATACCATGGACTTTCTTCACAGAGTTGGAACAAATCATCTTAAGATTTGTGTGGAATCAGAAAAGACCCCGAATAGCCAGGGGGATATTGATAAAGAAAACCAGAGCCAGGGGCATCACAATGCCAGATTTCAGGTTGTGCTACAGAGCTGTGGTCATCAAGACGGTGTGGTCCTGGCACAGACACAGACACATAGATCAATGGAACAGAATAGAGAACCCAGAAGTGGACCCTCAACCCTATGGTCAACTAATATTCGACAAAGCAGGAAAGACTCTCCACTGGAAAAAGGACAGTCTCTTCAATAAATGGTGCTGGGAACATTGGACAGCCACGTGCAGAAGAATGAAACTGGACCATTCTCTTACACCAGACACCAAGATACACCCCAAATGGATGAAAGATCTAAATGTGAGACAAGAATCCATCAAAATCCTAGAGGAGAACCCAGGCAACACCCTTTTTAAATTTTGCCACAGTAACTTCTTGCAAGATACATCCATGAAGGCAAGAGAAACAAAAGCAAAAATGAACTCTTGGGACTTCATCAAGATAAGAAGCTTCTGCACAGCAAAGGATACAGTCAACAAAACTACAAGACAACCTACAGATGGGAGAAGATATTTGCAAAAGACGTATCAGATAAAGGGCTAGTGTCCAAGATCTATAAAGAACTTATTAAACTCAACACCAAAGAAACAATCCAATCATGAAATGGGCAAAAGACATGAAAAGGAGTCTCAGAGAGGAAGACCTAGACGTGGCCAACATGCACATGAGAAAATGCTCCACATCACTGGCCATCAGGGAAATACAAATCAAAACCACAATGAGATCCCACCTCACACCAGTGAGAATGGGGAAAATTAACAAGGCAGGAAACCACAAATGTTGGGGAGGATGTGGAGAAAGGGGAACCGTCTTACACTGTTGGTGGGAATGTGACCTGGGGCAGCCACTCTGGAAAACTGTGCGGAAGATCCTCAAAGAGTTAAAAATAGACCTGCCCTACGACCCAGCAATTGCCCTGCTGGGGATTTACCCCAAAGATACAGATGCAATGAAACGCGGGGACACCTGCACCCTGATGTTCACAGCAGCAATGTCCACAATAGCCAAGCTGTGGAAGGAGCCTCGGTGTCCATCGACAGATAATGGATAGAGAAGCTGTGGTCTATGTATACAATGGGATATTCCTCAGCCATTAGAAACTACAAATACCCACCATTTGCTTCGATGTGGATGGAACTGGAGGGTATGATGCTGAGTGAAGTAAGTCAATCGGAGAAGGACAAACATTATATGGTCTCATTCATTTGGGGAATATAAAAAATAGTGAAAGGATTATAGGGGAAAGGAGGGGAACTGAGTGGGAAAAAATAGAGAGGGAGACAAACCATGAGAGACTCCTAAATTGGAAACAAACAAAGGGTAGTGGAAGGGGAGGTGGGCGGGGGGTGGGGGTGACTGGGTGATAGGCACTGGGCGGGGGCACTTGACAGGATGTGATACTTTACGTTGGCAACTCCAATAAAAAATATGCAAAAATAAAAAAAGGAATAAACTAAGATAATGTAATACCAAAAATATTATTCATGTTTTAGATGTTTCTAATATGTGAAAGGTTGATGGGAGTGCTACCTCGGGGAGGGAAGATCTCTCAAAACCTCTAAATTACACCGAAGGGCCCTGGGCTGATCTCGTTCTCTGTCGGTGCCGTAGCCGTTCTAGGACACGCCACCACTAGGATTCCTCTACTGTGCAGGTTGACCAACTATCCCACTGTGCCCAAGACTGAGGGACTTCCTGGGACTTACTCTGGCCTGCCAGAAATCCCTTCCTACAATCACCTTCAATGCTCTACTCTCAAGGAGTGGCCTCTCCGTTGTCCAGCCTCCCCCACTGGCGTGGCCCACTAGTCACATCCTGCTTGTGGATGCTTGGGTGCCGGTGGGAGACAGGTTCAGAATAGACTAAGGAGGTTTGGGCCACGTGTGCCTGGCTGCCTTTCGGGAAAGGCCCAGGCCTATGGACAGGCACTGAGTTTCACTGGCAGGAGCACGTGTTTCTGATTTTCCCCTTAGTGACTCTTGGGGCAGCTTATTGCGGCTCTTTCCAGATGCATCCATCTCTACACGGTGCACGGTGAGGTCAATGCATGGAACGGGATGGAACTTGTTTCGGGGAAACTCCATCCCCTGCCGGTACTACCCGCTGGAAAACAGCAGTGAGAAGCGATGCCGCCTGTGGACCTCGTAGGCTGCCCCAAGCAAGCAGCCTCCCAGCTTGGGGCTCCCCTGGGCCAGGGCCTGGAGCAATTCCCAAAGATAGAGGACCACGCTCTGCAACGCCCCCATGCACGCTCAGAGACTCTCCTTGTAGCCGGCGGTGTGGGGTCCTGCCCATGGCCTCCCTGTGCACCCATGGGCTTCTGACCCCACGTCCGCATGAATGCAGGATGGCAGACAGGGGAGCCCCGGGAAGCAGCACGTTGGCGTGGAGGACAAATGCCCTAGCTCCATGGTCTTCGGTGGTGGCGTGGGTTCCGAGCCTGCGAACTACTTCCAGGGTTCCGGGCACCGGGGACTCCCGCTGACCTCTCCCGCCCCTGCCTCGCTCTCCACTGCAGCACCTCTCAGACACTTGCTCATCATTCTCGCCTCGGTGTCAGCACCTGGGGACACAACAGGCCCCCCCTCGTTCATCTTGGATGAGTCTATTGTTGGGTCAACGTACCTGAAGTCGTGAGAACCTACGTGCATGTTCATGTGCTAGAACTCTCTGGGCAAAGAAGGTTCATGACTTCGCTGCACAGTTCATGGAATAGTCCTTTCTAAACCTGCCTCTGCCGGCCTTCGTCCTCACAGCCACCTCCTACCTACAGGGATAACTGTTCTTAGTCTTGTTCCCTCGTCAGAAACGGTCGGAGTCCATTTGAGCTACTATGACAAATCACCACAGACTGGAAGCTTTAAACAACAAACATTTATTTCTCACATTTCCAGAGGCTGGAAGGCTTCAAGACCGAGGTGCCACCTCGGCTGGTATCTGGTCCCTCTTCCTGTTTTGTAGACGGTTCTCTTCTCACTGTGTCCTCGAATGTATCCTCATAAAAACTCCTTATAAGGGCACTAGTACCACTCATGAGGGTCCCAGTGACCTGATTACCTCCCAAAGGCCCCACCTCCTAATACCATCACACCGGAGAGTTGGGCTTCGCCATATAAATTTTGGGGGGGACAAATTTAACCCGTAGCAAAAACTACTCCTCTTTTTAAAAAAGTTTTTGTGAATAAAATGCCATCCTTGACATTCTTAGCATAATTACAATGGCATTAAGACTGTGTTACTAAATCCTAAGCCCTGGGAGTGTGGAACTATTTCTGTTGACTCACATAGTGCTTGGGACAGCATGGGGATTCAAATATTTATATTTTATTGGAGTTCGATTTGCCATCATATAACACCTGCTTGCTCATCCCGTCAAGTGTCCCAAATAGTTTTTGAATGGACAAATGAATATTTTCACTGTCTTTATACCTTTTCAATTATTGTCCATATTCATGTATTTTTGCACGGCTATCACTGTAGTATATATCATAATGCAAGTGTGATTTTATTGTCTGCTTGTAATATAATAAAGATTTTCCATGTTGCAGTAGTACGTGTGACGTATGTTGTAGTGAGATTTCTTAATTCTCTATTTAACCCTTACTTAACATTTACGTTGGCTTCAAAAGAGTGCGTGCATCATCACAAGTGGAATGACTGGGTCAAAGGCACGCCGGTTGAAATGATAGGATATATGTATCGGGGCCTTGGTTTCCCCAAGGGTGGGACGGTCTTCTCCGAGACCAGCACCATCACCTTACCATGGAGTGCTTCGGCTCTTCCCTTATAAATCTTCTCCCTCATTTACATGGTATTGCACGGCTCTCATTAGCATCTTAATTTATTTATTTTTATTTTTGGACTGTTTTTCACATGTTTGTTCCCCCTCTTCTAATAATGACATATTGTGATACTACTACTACTACTACTACTACTATTGCTACTACTTGCAACACACAGCCAACAAAATACCTAATCTTCCTTGTCTCTTGCAAAGGACTCCAAGAGGGTTGGCGAGGCAAGGATTCACCATCCACAAGGCATTAAACTGTTGCCAAGATAGTAGCTGATTGCTAGACAAGAATTGCTAGACAGGAAAACCAAGACAAGAATTTTGCTTCTCTGATTTAGTTCACTGGTCTTTAAAAAAAAAAAAAAAAAAAACTATCAAGGCAATTTCTACAAGGTAGATTAGCAGAGAATACCAGAAGGCCTTCAATGGAAAGAGATGGTCCTGGTGTCTCCCTCCCCAGCCCTGCCTCCCAGGCCGTGTTTGGCATTCCTTCGTCCATCCTCCTGGCAAATACCTCCGTGTGGGTCTGTAACATTTGAGCATCAGTGTTTTCTGGGTTATTAATTTTAAACAATGTTCTACTGACTTCCCCAGAGGATCGGACCTGAGGATTTCATTTTTTTTCTTTTTTTTTTTTTTTGAGGATTTCTTTTCTTAAACCTGTTTCTAGTTCTCTTACTGATTATCTCTGTAACTTAAAAAATACATTTTTATTTCTCCCTCAATGGGCTTAGAAAGGAAGCCTTTATCCCTGTCGTGCATGGATTCTCGTCCTCTGTGAGCTGCATTGTTATTTTACATCAAATATTTTACATTCTGTCTGTGACCAAGTCACAGCTGATAACACCAGCTCCGTTGTTCAGGCGCCGTAATCAAGCCTCCACTCCTGGTCCCTCGGGCGACCAAGCGATGAGAAGGACAGATGAGAAGGGCCCACGAGAAGGACCGCTTTTGCGTGGCCAAGGGAGGCACTTTCTTGCTCAGCTTTTGCTTTCCTTAGAATTTCTAATTGACTAACTGGGAGCCCAAATGGAAGCAGACAAGGTGGGGCAATGAGAGAAGGGCGGGGAGAAAGCCCTCTGGGACTCGGGCCTTGCATTTCATCTCCTCGGGGTCACTAGAGATGAGCGATCCTGGAGGGCGTAGAGAGCAGAGCAAGTGAGGCCCCGGGGTGCGGGTGGGGGGTACAGCAGGCCTGCGGGGCCGGGGCTCGGCCCTGAGAGCAAGCACAGCCACACCTCAGACCATCCAGAGAATGCAGGGAGCGCAGATGGGGGTGCCGGCCTTCCCCTACTGCAGGCGACCTCGGGGAAAGCACGATCGCCCCAAGGAACACTTGCAAGGGGATGGCATAGCCTTTTGGACTTCGGCGAGTAATAATAGTGATGGGAACAGGGACATTCTACAAAAACATTGAAGTCATGAAGGCAAAAGACAGTGCAGAGCCGTCCTAGCTCAGAGAAAGCTTAAGACAGGTGACACTTTCCTTCCTGTGAGCCCCTGGATTGTGCCCTAGACCAGGAGAAAACAATTTTCTTCTTTTCACTAAAGAAGAGCATTGGTGAGATTATTCGTGAAACTGGACTGTTGTCTGGAGTTAAGATTATAGGCTGGTAGTCCTTGATGTGGGTAATTACACTGTGGTTACGGAGAGAAGGCCTCTGTTTTCCTGTAGTAATGACACACTGAAGAATTTAGTGTGGAGGGAGTGCAGTGTACGCAATTTACTCTCACTCGGTTCAGAAAAAAAAGACTATTTAGAGAGCTAGAATGCTAAACAAGCAATAAATAAAGTATGGACATTTGGGAAGCTAGGTGGACGATATATGGGAATTCTTTATACGATTTTAGCGAGCTTTTTGCAAATCTACATGATTTCAAAACAAAATGTTAAAGAGCAACAGCACAAGAAGAATTGGATCCATGGCTACGCAGCTATTACTATAGAGGTCTGTAAGTGAATATCAAGCACGTAGCAGCTGAGCACTTGGTGCCCTGTGTAGATTTTACCACTCTTTTCAAATATATATGATTCTGTTGTGATAGAACAAATGCAAATTTATTTGTAAATGCTGCTGAATTCATTGTTAGCTCCTTATGTTGTATTTCATAGATCAATGCATATTTTAAGATATATTTTAAAGACGGGTAAGAATGAGACTAGAATGACACCACTTTGGTCATTCTTAAGGCAAGGGGATGGGCACATAGAGGTTCACTGTATTATTTCTAGCTTCTTTCAAGTATGAAGTTTCTCCATGATACAAAAATTTAGCTTCTGTGACATTTGGCTTTCCTTGTGTGGTCTTCATCTCCATCACTTCAAGGTATAGTCTGTCTTTGTTTCATCTATTGCGTTGTACTGGGCCGCTGACTAGCTGTGTGCCTCAGTTTCCATCATCAGGTAAATGGGGGTGATGATAGCCCGTGGCTCACGGTGCATCTGTGAGTCATCCCAGGCTACGACAAGTGTTCCAAATGGCTACTTCTGCGAACCACAGCAGCGACATGCTTTCACCCACTGGACGAACACGGCCCAGGATAGGCCTGTAGCCAGTTGCTGCCCCCTCAGCACGCTCATCCCAGGGGAAGACTGGATCATCAGGGCCGTGTGGTGAGGCACCAAAGGCCCCGGGAGCTCAGATGGACACGGCACAGCAGGCTTTCAGGAGGTGTTTGGTGAACTGATGCGATAACGTGCTCATCAGGTTTTTGCTGAATGAATGTTGAATGAATTTGAAATCAAAGACCAAACCACAACACCCGTGAAGAGGAAATGAGAGGATGGTTCTAGAGAGAGTGAGGGTTACATCGCAGAGAAACAATGGAAAAGCGGCCAGTGCTCCAGGCGGGGCTCAGAAACCCCAGACCATGTGAAGTGTGATTAGGGTTGTTTTTGTTTTTCCCTTTCAGATGACAATAGAGACTTTTTTCCCCCCTTTTTTTCTGGTTTTTCAGAGTTTCAAGCAATAAGTCAGGGGATTCATTAGAATCGTTGTAAATAAACAAAATGGAACACATCTTCCTGCCTGCTGGCTGGTAACTCGGGTTTCTGTGGTTTTTAACTTTGGTGTTACGAAATAGAGTCTCTGGAACAAAACAGGTATGAAGGTTAAAAAGCCACACTCAGGAGCCCAGGTCCATCCAGACCTTTCCAGAAGCCACCGTAGGAACTGTCCCAAGGAACAGTTTTTCTTTCTTTCTTTCTTCTTTCTTTCTTTCTTTCTTTCTTTCTTTCTTTCTTTCTTTCTTTCTTTCTTTCTTTCTTTCTTCCTTCCTTCCTTCCTTCCTTCCTTCCTTCCTTCCTTCCTTCCTTCTTCTTCTTTTTCTTTCTTCTTTCTTTCTTTCTTTCTTTCTTTCTTTCTTTCTTTCTTTCTTTCTTCTTCTTCTTCTTCTTTCTTCTTTCTTTCTTTCTTTCTTTCTTTCTTTCTTTCTTTCTTTCTTTCTTTCTTTCTTTCTTTCTTTCTTTCTTCTTTTATTTATTTTTATTTTTTCCAAGAAACAGTTTAAAGGAAAAATAGCAAAGAATGGATTGACAATGACAAATACATCTTATACTTGATGCAGCTTCGCATTGTATTAAAATTGGAGATTGAGATAGAAAAACTTGAGGGGCAATCAGTCCTTCAAGGGGCGCAGACGTGACCTGGATCCTGCTGGGTCTCTGGCGGTCGGGAAAGACTACTCGAGCTTCGTGGCCCGCGGGCCTGGGGTTACCAAGTGTTCAGGGAAGGCCGTGGCAGTAGTTGGACTTTGGGACTAGACTAGCAGCTAGATAGGGTTGCTGGCGCCTGGACCCCTCCATGAGGGGATGGTAGGAACCTCTAGATGGAGCAACGGAAGTAAAGGGACCTGGAGCACCGCTGGGTGGGGCGGGTGGTGGCACTCACTGTGTTTACCGGACGTGCAAAAGCACTGGGGTCACCACGGGCTTTCCAAAGCTGGAGTTCAGACAGACGCTGCGGCTGGGAGAGGATGGCCTGGGTGCAAAGAGTGGGGCCCAGGCTGGGAGAGGGGGGCAGGCAGTGGCCCAGGCGGGGTGTCCGGAGCTGCTGCGCTTGAGGGGGAGCTTCCCACCGAGGCCAGAGGGCCAGCGTTCCCGCCTGTGGGCTCCACAGGTCCCCTTGCCCGGGAAAGGTCTCTGTCTGCTAAATGCCAGGCGACATTTTCTTATGGAAATATTTGGAATATTAGGCTCCTACCTGGCTTCCAGTTCTGGTTTTCCCAGACTCTTGGGCTTCCGGAAGCTTCTCCATATCATTCCCAGGACCTGGCCACCTGCCTGCCTGGCCAGTGCTGTAGCCTTCTGGGTGCGACCTCTCCCCACCCGGAGGAGCCCTCCAGCCTTCCCGCAGCCCCCACGCAGGACGGCGAGGGTGGGCACCTTCTGCTGGGGATGGGCAGGGGCCCCAGGGACGGAGGGTGCTCCTGGCAGGGACCCCCGTGTGTGCAGGCAGCGGGAAGACGCTGACAGGTTTGGGATGGGGAGTCGAGAGCTGCGGCCGCAGCACCTAGGGCATCACGGAACAGACAGCGTCTAGTGCCCAGCAGGCCTGCAGGTCTGACGGCAGCAGTGAGGCGGCAGCCTGGCCCTGGGCCTCGTGCCGGCGACACCTGGGGCAGCCAACCGGGCGCCAGGCTCCGGCCACTCCTGCCTCCTGTCCCTGATCGTGCCCGGCTCCTGTTTGACTTGCTACCTGGGGGCGAGATGTCCAGAGGCCGGTGCCTCCTGAGCCGGGGGTGCAGGGGGGCAGGGGTGCCCGTGGATGCTGAGCGAGCCCACTGACCCCTCCTCCTCCCCCCGCTGTTGACTTAACGCAATCCTTACCGAGAAAACCACACACACAAACACAGACACACACAAAACACCCCACAGCCTTGTGAATGGCTGAGTTCCACTGGGAGAGTAAAAATTTTCAGTGGAAATAGTGACACAGCAGTCGAGTGTCAGTGGCATGAAGCAGCTGCGGCACCCGGAGCCCGACAGGGACTGTGACCCACCTGACTCAGTGGGAGGAAGTGGTGTGTTTCCACTGCAGAGCTCGAAAACACGCCTGTGTCACCGGCATTTCCCTGTTGTGTTTATGAAATAAGGTGGGAATAGAGCTTCGGGGTTACTCGAACCTCGTCTTTTACAAGAAACCAAGGAGCCCCTGGTGGAACAGCAGCAGGGGCTGTGGCGGTGGGGAGGCGCTGGGGAAACCCGCCGGGCCGGGCCCAGGGGCCGAGGGCACCCGGTGCCCGGAGAGCAGGGCCGCATCGGGTGACCCCCAGGGCAGCCTCATCATCAGTGGTGCCTTGTCCGGCTGCGTAGCGTGGGGGCGACAGCAGGCACCGAGTGGGGGGCCCGGCGTTGGCTGGGGGGCGCGGGGCCCAGGGAGCGCTGGGAGGGCACTGTGCAAGCACGGGGGACCCAGGGCCCTGGGAGCAGAGCGAGTGCTGCAGCACCCCGTCCCTGTCCCTCCCGATGTCAGGGCAGGACACTGGCCGCTCCAGTGACACATGCTGAGGCTGGGGCACAATTCCTACCACGCGGGGAAGGGATGGCGCTGAGAGGGCCTGCAGGGGTTCTAGACCCACAGTTGGAAGGGCCTGCATGAGACCCGGGAGGAGGGGCTGGGCAGGATGGCCTGGAAGGTTCTGGACCCACAGTTAGAAGGGCCTATAGGAGACCAGGGAGGAGGGGCTCAGCTGGGATAGCCTGGAAGGTTCTGGACTCCCAGTTGGAATGGCCTGTAGGAGACCGAGGAGGAGGGGCTGGGCGGGATGGCCTGGAAGGGTCTAGAACCACAGTTGGAAGGACCTGCAGGAGACCAGGGAGGAGGGGCTCAGCTGGGATGGACTGGAAGGTTCTGGACCCACAGTTGGAAAGATTTATAGGAAACCAGGGAGGAGGGGCTTGGCCTGGATGGCCTGGAAGGTTCTGGACCTGCAGTTGGAAGGGCCTGTAGGATAGGCTGGGCGGGATGGCCTGGAAGGTTCTGAAACCCAGTTCGAAGGGCCTGCAGGGACCAGGTAGGAGGGGCTGGGCCAGAATGGCCCGGAAGGTTCCGGACCTGCAGTTGGAAGGGCCTCCAAGAGAGCAGGGAGGAGGAGCTGGACCAGGATGGCCTGAAGGTTCTGGACCCCCAGTTGGAAGGGCCTGCAGGAGACCAGGGAGGAGGGGCTGGGCTGGGCTGGCCTGGAAGGTTCTGGAAACGCAGTTGGAAGGGCCTGCAGGGGACCAGGGAGGAGGGGCTGGGCAAGATGGCCTGGAAGGTTCTGGAAATGCAGTTGGAAGGGCCTACAAGAGACACGGGTGGAGGGGCTGGGCAGGATGTCTTGGAAGGTTCTGAAGCCTAGTTTGAAGGGCCTGCAGGAGACTGGGGAGGATCGGGCTGTGGATGATGGCCTGGAAGGTTCTGGACCTGCAGTGGAAGGGCCTCCAAGAGACCAGGGAGGAGGGGCTGGGCGGAATGGCCTGGAAGGTTCCAGATTGCAGGCAGCAGGGCTCCCGGGACAGGAGCGGATGGGGCTTCACCCAGGGCCCGGGCCACCGTACTCCCCCTGAGGGCGGCCTGCCCCGTGTTCCCTGGTCCCAGCCGCCCCGCTTGGAGCCTTGGGACGCGTCGGGCTCACGTCTATCCTCAAATTACTGTGAAAGGCCAGGAGCCGGATGAAGGGCACCGGACGCCGAGCCACAGAGGAGGCCGCGGCCGCGGGGGACGTGTGCGACCGGGGCCCGCGTCCACTCAGCCGTCTGGGGGCAGGACCGGCGGCCAGACGTCGGGACAGGAAAATCCCCGACCTTCACAGGGAGGTTTACTGGAAAATCTGGCAGCCGTAGGTTCAGAAGGGTAAGCACAGCAATCCTGAAACCGCCTTCTCATCATTGAAATGTTGTCAGAGGCCCCGCTCCCCTCGGCCACCGCCTCGAGGCCTCCCCTACCTGGGCCGGGCCCCGAGGCCCCGCAGGCCCCCAGCGCCCCGGGCCGAGGTGGGTGCTGCCCCGGTGCCCCAGCCCGTCGGCGACCCGGTGCCCCGGGGCTGGGCTCTGATGGACGTGACCGGGCAGGACTGCTGTCCTCATGTGACAAGGACATCAGGGCAGAGACGCCGGGACGGGGAGCCCGGTGACCCCGTGAGCAGAGGGCGGCCCCAAGCCCGGGAGTGGCTCAGGGGGAGCCACAGCCGCCGACCGGGACCGCGGCCGCCCCGGGGAGAAGGACGTGGGCTGTGAACCCTGCGGGGGGAGGGGGGGTCCTCGGTCAAGGCCCCAGCCGCGCACTGAGCTGCTACAGACCCTTTAAAGGGAAAGGAATGTGGGGACCCTGAGGGGCCCCCGTGTCCCACGCGAGGGAAGCAGCGTCCCGAGGGGTGGCCATCACCGAGCTGTGCCGTCGGCGGCCCGGGCGGCTCGGGGCCTGGAGCAGGCCTGGCACCCCGACCTTACTGCGGCCTGGGGGTCTGGGCGCTCGGGCCTGGAGCAGGCCTGGCACCCCGACCTCACCGCGGCCTGGGGGTCTGGGTGGCTTGGGGCCTGGAGCAGGCCTGGTGCCCCCACTTCGCCGCGGCCTGGGGGCCCGGGCGGCTCGGGGCCTGGAGCAGGCCTGGCACCCCGACCTCACCGCGGCCCAGCACGTGGTGGCCGCAGCCTCGGGCCCGGCGGTGAGGGCCGCGGCGGCGGGCAGCTGGGGCGGGCGAGGAGAGGCGTCCCCGTGGCCCCGGCCCGGCTCCCCAGGCTGCGGAGGGGACCCAGGAGCGGGGCACGCACAGGGGCGCCCCAGGACCTCAGCCCGGGCTAGGCCGCCGCGCGACAAGGGGGCCGCGGGGTCAGGGACCAGGGCAGAGGCCCGGGGAGGGGCGGCCAGACGGGCTGCCGGGGACCCCACACAGGCAGCGCCCCATGGAGCAAGTGTGCACCGGGCTGGGAGGGGCTCTGGCGACCTCAAGCGCGGCTCGGGGGGCGACAGGGACACGCACGAAGCCCGGGTTAGGCAGTGGGGACTGGGGGACGGGCCTGGGTGCCCCGAGGGCCCGGCTCTGCAGGTGGGGTCAGAGGCGGCAGCACTCCGAGCCCAGGGCCGTTTGCTCGCTCCCGAGGCCAGGGGGACACAGGCCGCGCTGAGGTCCCTGAAGAGCTGGCGGGCGGTGGGTGTAGACGCGCCTCCCCGGACGGGCCCCCGGGCTCTCCCGCAGGCCACCCCCCACCTCACTGCTCGGCCCCGCATCCCTCGGGGGCTTGAGTCCCCGGGCCCAGGCATGGACACCGCCGGGCCCCAGCGCGCTGCAGACATCCGTCGGGGCTGTGTCCTCCTGTCCCCAGGACGCACAGGGCCTCTACGTCTTCCTGCCCTGCATCCTCCCTTCGGTTGTGACAGGTGCTCGGGGACCTTGAGGGGCCGTGTCACGAGGAAGGGCTGCTGCAGCTGGGAAGTGGCCTGGGCGCTCGGTATTGTCCCCGTCCCCGCATTCAGTGCTTTCACGTCAGCTCTTAGTTGCCCTTTGCCACGGGCTTTTTTTTTTTTTCTATTGTAAGAACTAATTAAAGATGAAAATAGCTAATATTTAGCATTTAATAGGCGCCACACAATGTGCTCCACGAATTCTTATCTCATTAACCCAAACCGGTCATTGTCCTCTGAGGCCTGGTGCTAACCTTGAGCGATCTAAGAGTCTTCGTCTTGGGATCAGTTTCCCCAGAAACGCCCCGAATGTCCCAGAAAGAAAAACAGAAGTGTCACCCAGCTCAGCTTAGACAAAGGTGCAGATGCTCCAGGCAGCGTCCCAGAGGCCTCGCCCCTGGCCATTTGGGCACTGCGGTGATCCAAGCCTCCTCCCCTGCCCTCACACCCCACCCCGAGGACTCTGGAGCTGAAAGGAGGCCGGGGTGGGGCAACAGAATCACCCAGCAGGTGGGAGGGGTGCTCCCTGTGGGTGCAGCCCTTGAGCCCACACACACCTCTCCCTCTCCTCCTCCTTCCGCGTGGCCCAAGAGAATGTCCCCGGGGGGCTTTCCCAGGTAGGACTAAGGGGCAGTCCCTTCCCTCGGAGGAACAGGCGGGGCAAGAAACACAGCAGGACGCCCCGCCCTGCGAGGGGCAAAGGCCATGCTTGGTCCTGGCCAACTCCAAGGGACCTGGCAACGTGCTCTCTGCAAATCCCAGGACCTCACCGCGTCAGGCCCTCGGCGGAGTTACAGCTGACATTCGTGCGACTCAGGTTTCCAACAACAGCTCCGAGCACCTCCGAGGAGCACCTCCGAGGTCGTACCCCTGCTCTGCTCCCTGTGGCTCCCTGAACCAAGTCCAACTTCCCACAAGATTTTGAAATGCTTGAGGCAGCATTTCTGGCAAAGGGCGAGGTGGATTGGGAGCTGCCCCCAGGCACAGCCCACAGGTGAGGACCTGACCCTGCCATGCTGCGATGTGGGGCCTCCGAGCCAGGCAGTTCCCTCGGGCCCGTGCAGAGGTCTGCTGGTGCCTCCATGGGGAGCTAGGCCTCATGGCTGCAGCAGTGGGGAGCACCGATGAGTGCCGACCCCCGCCCCCCCACCAGGCCTCAAGCCACCGGGAGCACAATGCACTCAGCACTCGGCAGATGTCTTCACCGGTCATCAGTGCGACACCGCCAGGGTGGACTTCCTCTACACGCTGCCCAGACCGGGGCTCCTCGGTGGGGTCACAGGCCGAACCCCTGGTGAGCCGCAGAAGTGGAATGTGGGCTGAGGCTCGGCTAAAAAGCTCGTGCGCTCCTCCTGCATCTGTTGAAGTCATTATAGTTTTCCTTTTCTGTCTTTCAATAAGATGAATGACACGGGTTAATTTTCAGGTGTTGAACCAAGCTCTCATTTCTGGTATAGACTCTTCTTGGTCATATTTTATCCTTTTTACATACAGTTGACCCCTGAACGACATGGATTTGTGCTGAGTGGGCCCACCTACATGTGGACTTTTAAATACATACAGTATGCTCTAAGTGTATTTTCCTTATGATTTTATTTTTTTAAAAGATTTTCTTTATTCATGAGAGACACAGAGGGAGAGGCAGAGACACAGGCAGAGGGAGAAGCAGGCTCCATGCAGGGAGCCCGATGCGGGACTCGATCCCAGGACTCCGGGGATCATGACCTGAGCCCAAGGCAGACGCTCAACGTCGAGCCACCCAGGCGCCGTCCTTATGATTTCCTTAATAACATTTTTTCTCTATCTCACTCTGTTGTAAGAATACAATGTAGAAGACAGCGTACAAAATACGTGCAATCGACCACTTACGTTATTAGTAGGGCTTCTGGTCAACAGCAGGTTATTAGTAATTAGGTTTTTGGAAAGTCAAAGTTGTATGCAGATTTTCAGCTGCTCAAGGTGCCACGACCCCCGTGCTATTCAAGGGTCGGCTGCATTGCTGGACTCATTTGCCAATATTGTATTAAGGATTTTAGGGTCAATGTTTATGAAGGGTATTGGCTAGTAGTTTTCTTCTCTTGTAATGTCTTTATCTGGTTTTGGTGTCAGGATAACATGGGTATTATAAAATGAATTGTCCTTTTGAATGAGTTTTGTATTCTAAAAGAATCTAATTATTCTCTAAGCATTTTATAGAATTCACCAGTGAATTCACCTCTTGGCTTGCAGGTATCCTTAGGTGGGAGAATTTTTTTTTATAAATTTATTTTTTATTGGTGTTCAATTTGCCAACATATAGAATAACACCCAGTGCTCATCCCGTCAAGTGCCCCCCTAGGTGGGAGAATTTTAAACCGTGAACTCAAATTCCTTGACAGATTAGAACTACTTAGGTTATCGAATTCTTCTTGAGTGAGCTTTGGTAGTTTGTCTTTCAAGAAATTTGCTTGTTTCATTCTTGATATTAAATGTATTGGCATAAAATTCTTCATAATACTCCTCATTATCCTCTTAATGTCTGTAGACTCAGGAGTAATATCTCTGCTTTCATCCCTGACTTCGGTAATTCTGTGTCTTCTTTCTTTTTCTTATACCATTCTGGCTATAGATTTATTAATTTTACTCATTTTTTTCAAGCAACTACGTTTTGGTTTCATTAATTTTTCTATTGCTTTTGTTGTTTCCAGTTTTATTCATTTCTGCTCTTATATTGATGATATCCTTCCTTGTGTTTGTGCCGGGTTTCATTTGCTCTTCTTTTCCTATTTTCTTAAGGTAAAAGCCTAGAGTGATTTGAGACCTTTCCTGTTTTCTTATATAAGTCCTTACTGCTATTCATTTCCTTTTAAGCACTGCTTTAAACATGTCCCATAATTTCTGATGTAACATATTTTCTTAGTTAAAAATATTTTCTAAGCTCCCTTATTTCTCTTTCAACATATGGGATATTTAGTTTTATAGACCATGTTTAACGTTTTATATTCCATCTTGCTGAATGTTCCATGTACACTTGCAAATAATGTGTATTATGTGCTGTTGTTTGGTAAAATGTTCTAAAAATGTCAATTATGTGAAGTTCATTAATAGTATTATTCAGGTCCTTTATATCTTTATTAATTTTCTATCTATCCCTTCAGTTATCGAGAAACAAATGCTGGGTATGCAATTACGATGGTAGATTTGTTTATTTCTCTGCCCAGTTTTAACATTTCTATTCTATAGGAATCAAGTTTTTATTGGGTACATACACATATAAGATTACTTTGTCTTCTTGATGAATTGATCCTTTTGGTCATTAAGTAATGACCTCTGATAATTGGTAATAGTTCTTGTTCTAAAGTTTACTTTGATATATATATTTTTTAAAGATTTTATTTATTTATTCATGAGACACACACAGAGAGGCAGAGACATGGGGCAGAGGGAGAGACAGGCTCCTTGCGGGGAGCCCGATGCGGGACTCAATCCCAGGACCCGGGGGTCGCGGCCTGAGCCAAAGGCAGATGTTTAACCGCTGAGCCACCCAGGTGACCCTATTTGTCTGATATTAATATCATCATCCTAGCTGTCTTTTGATTAGTGTATTTAGGTGAACCTTTTCCCATTCTTTTACTTTTGACTGTCAGTTTCTTTATATTTTAAAATGAGTTTTTCATACACAGAATATAATTGGGCTTTTCTTTCTTTCATTTTCTCTCTCTCTCTCTCTCTCTCTTTCTTCCATCAGCAATCTGTTTTTTAATCAGGGCTTTTGCATTTATTATAATTATTGATGTGATTGAATTTAAACTTATCATCTTGCCAATTGTTACTATTTGTTTCATTTGCTCTTTGTTCATTTTTTTTCCTTTTCTCTCTGCCTTCTTTTGGATTATTTATTATTCTACCAAAATAAGCTCCACTGTTGGCTTGTTAGTATCTTTAAAAAGGTCTTTGTTAATGGATACTCTAGGGTTTATTATATGGACATATTCTATTTCTGATGGTCCACCTTCAAATAATTTACCACTTCTGTATAATGTACAAACTTACATTATGGTTTTCTCCTTTCTATCTTTTGTTCTTTTATCATATATTTTATTTCTACATGTTATAAATCCCATAACTTATTGTTCTTGTTTTCAGTGTAGACAGTCTGTTAAAGAAATTAAATGTAAGAGAAGTGGGATCTTGGGGGAAAACAGCAGAGTAGGAGGATCCTTAGCTCAGATACAACTAGATAACACTGGTATCAGTGTAAATAAGCCAGGCAATGACCCAAAGACTGGCAGAACAAAGTCTGGACAGCTAAATGTAGAGAAGAGGCCCCACCAAAGAGGATAGGAAGGGCGGAGACAGAGTCAAGAGCTCACAGACACATGGGACTGTTCATGAGAGGGAGGAGTACTACAGGTGCCAGGAGGAGGAAGGAATAGATCCTCCTACCGAGCGCCCCAGGCATAGAGAAGGTAAACCCATGTAGCATTTGGCTAGAAGCCAGAGGGGCCC
The DNA here is from genome assembly GCF_003254725.2 of Canis lupus dingo. Taxonomy (NCBI): domain Eukaryota; kingdom Metazoa; phylum Chordata; class Mammalia; order Carnivora; family Canidae; genus Canis; species Canis lupus. The sequence goes on from NC_064277.1 coordinate 906,087, forward strand.
AACTACCAGTGGGGCTTAACACCTGGAGCTTTAAAAATCAGTGGGCTCAGCTCTGGAAGAACTGGGAGAATGGAGTTGGAGTCTCTACCCTTAAAGAGACAGCATAGCAAACAGCCCCACAGAGATACAGCATAGAAGTAGCAGTTAGAAAAAATCCCCGGGGCATACAGGACGGAGAGGGATTTACTCATCTCAGATCATGTGCTGGAGGGCAGGGACCACTGGGAGACTTCTCCAAGAACAAAGGAGCTGGTGGGTGCCATTTTCTTCTCCTACTTCCAGCCTAGATACACAGACACCTGTAGGAACCAGTGCACCAACACTCTCCACCTAGTGTACTAACAGCATCCCTTGCCCTGTTGGACTTCTACAGATCCACCCCTCCAACATGGCAGGCCGTGGGAGGAGTTTTGGGTTGCTACACATTCCTTCCCACAGTGGTTTGGTGTGGACTTTGCTGGCACAACACAACCCGTGTTCTCCCATGGACCTGTTCATTCAAGTACATCCTTGGCTGGGACCCATCCAGAGCAGTGCCACAAGCCTAGCAGTGTGCAACCAATCCTGACAGGGGCCATGTCAAAGTAAGTCTTGCCCTGGGGAGAAGGGGAGATAATCATACACACCAATCCAACTACAGCCCCAGCAGTGGCCTAGAGGCAGAAAGCTGGTCTGACTGCAGGCTCTGACCACCAATGAAAGCTTCTCAGGGGACAACATTGGGAAAGCACCTTGCAGTTTGGTGCTACTGCACCTCCCGCAAATGACTGGTCTGACTCAACTCAAGCTTGAGGCAGCCCCAGGCTGGCCCACTAACAACACAGGGACCAAACACTGCCCACAACAGGCAAAGACAATTATTGCAGACAAGTGGACTGAAGGCAAACATGGCTCAATCACAAGGGCACCGTACATCAATACACAGAGGAGACACTCCTGAAGTGCCAGGCTCTAGTGAGAAGGGGGCATTACACTGCAGGGTATTATAGAATTTCTTCTTTCATAAGGCCACTACTTTTAAGGTAGGGCAACTTTCTTAGCACACAGAAATAGAGAGAGTTAGACAAAATGAGAAGAGAGAAGAATGTGTCCCAGATGAAAGTATGGGATAAAATTACCGCAAGAGACCTAAATGAAATGGAGATAAGTAGTATGTCTGATGAAGAATTTAAAGTAATGGTCAAAAAGATATGACTGGACTTGAGAATAGAGTGGAGAACCTCAAACCCTCAACAAAGAAATAGAAAACAAAAGGAAGCAATCAAAGGTGAAGAATTCAATAACTGAAATTAAAAATACACTAGAGGGGGGGCGCCTGGGTGGTTCAGTGGTTGAACATCTGCCTTTGGCTCCAGGCATGATCCCCAGGGTCCTGGGATCAAGTCCCACATTGGGCTCCCTGCAGGGACCCTTCCTCTCCCTCTGCCTATGTCTCTGTCTTTTTCTGTCTGTCATGAATAAATAAATAAAATATTTTAAAAAATTACACTAAAGGGAATAAATAGACTAGAGGAAGCAGAAGAACAGAGCAGATGCCTGGAAGACAGAATAATGAAACGTAATCAAGCTGTAAAGGAGAGAGAAAAAAATTATAATAACAAATGAAAGTAGTTTAAGGAAAATCAGCAACACCATCAAGCATAGTAATGTTCACTTTATAAGGGTCCCAGAAAGAAAGGAAAAAAAGGGAGCAGAAAATTTATTTGAAGAAACAAGAACCAAAAGCTCCCGGAATCTGGGAAGGAAATAGAAATCCATATCAAGGAGGCACAGAGATTCCCCCAACAAAATCAACCAAAGGAGGTTCAAACGAAGACACATATTAATAAAAATTAATAAAAAAAATAGTGATAAAGAATTTTATGAGCATCAGGAGAAGACAGGGCAAATCCCATAAGTCTGTCAGCTGATTATATAGCAGAAACATTGCAGGCTAGAAGGGAATGGCATGATATGCTCAAAATGTTGAAAGAGAAAAATATTCTATTCATCAAGGATATCATTCAGAATGGAAGGAGAGATAAAGAGTTTCCCAAGCGAAAGTTAAAGGAAATCATGGCCACTAAATCAGGCCTATAAGAAGTGGTAAAGGAGACTCTTCAAGTGGGAAGATAAGACCATAAGTAAGTATAAGAAAAGTAGGATGCAGGATAAAACCACTTAAGGGATTCACAAAATAAAAGGATGTAAAGTATGACATCACAATCTAAAACTTGGTGGGGGAATAAAGACTGGGTTCCAATTAAAGAAACCAACAACTTAATATAGACTGCTAAATGCAGAAGATGTTATATACCAACTAATGGTAACCACAAATCAAGAACCGGCAATACGTATGCAAAAACAAAGAGAAAAGAAAACAAGTACTTAACTAAAGAAGACAGTAAACCATGAGAGATGGCAACAAGAGAAGTAATGAACGAAGAACTACAAAAATAACTATAAAACAAGTAACAAAATGGCAATAAGAACATACCTATAAATAATTACTTGGAACATAAATGGACTAAATGCTTTAATTAAAAAACTGTAAGGTGAAGGAAGGGTTAAAAAGAAAAAGCAAGACTCATATTATGCTTACTACTAGGGACTCATTTCAGACCTAAAGACACATGCATATTGAAAGTGAGGTGTGGAAAAGCATTTCTCATGTAAATGGAAGTGAAAAGGGGTAGCAATGCTTATACCGAACAAAGTAGACTTTAAAACAAAGAATATAACAAAAAACAAAAAAGAATGCTACATAATCATAAAGGGAACAATCCAACAAAAAAAGATGTAATAATTGTAAATATTTATGAACCCAGCATGGGAGTACTCAAATACATGAAGCCACTAATAACAACATAAAAGAACTAATCAATAATAATACAATAGCACTAGGGGACCTTAACATCCTACCTGTGGGCAGATAGTTATTCTATATGTTGGCAAATTGAGCATCAATAAAAAATAAATCTATAAAAAACAAAATGAAAGAGGACTACTTTAAAATAAATAAATAAATATTGACCATTTAAGTGCAAAAAAAAAAAGAAAATAAATAAATAATGGCTTCGAATGACACACTGGATGAGTTGGATCTAACAGATAATATTCAGAACATTCCATCCTAAAACAGAAGAATATATATTCTTTTCAAGTGTGTGTAGAGATATTACTCAGCCATCAGAAAGAATGAAATCTTGTGTGGAAACAGAGTGTAATATGCTAAGCAAAATAAGTCAGTCAGAGAAAGACAAATGATTTCACTTATTTGTAGAATTTAATAAACAAAACAGATGAACATAGGGGAAAGGAAGGAAAAATAAAGATAAAAAACAGAGAGGAAGGCAAATCGTAAGAGACTCTTAACTATGGGGAACAACCTGAGGGTTACTGGAGGGGAGTAGGTGAGGGGATGTGGTAAATGAGTAATGGGCATTAAGGAGAGCACTAGTTGTAATGAGCACTGGGTGTTACATGCAAGTGATGAATCACTAAATTCTACCCCTGAAAGTAATACTACACTATATGTTAACTAACTTAAATGTAAATAAAATCTTGAAGGTTGAAAAAAAAAAAGATTGAAGTCATAGACTGCAGCCTGTATTAGCCTGATATCAAAACGAGATAAAAATCGTACAAATAAGAGAGGCATTGGCTAATATCTCTGATGAACATTGATGCAAAAATCCTCCACAAAATATTAGCAAACCAAATCCAACAATATACTTAGAAAAATCATTCATCATAATCAAGTAGGATTTATACCTGGGATGCAAGGGTGAGCCAGTATTTGCAAGTCAATCAACACGATACATCACATCAATAAGAGAGAGGCTCAAAACCATGTGACCATTTCAATAGATGCAGAAAAAGTATTTCACAAAGTACATCAATTCCTGTTAATAACCCTCAGCAAAGTAGGTTTAGAGGGAACATAACTTAACGTAATGAAGACAATATATGACAAACCCACCCCCATATGCAATAGGGAAATATGAGTGCCCTTTCCCTAAGGTCAGGAATAAGACAAGGATGTCCACTCTCACCACGTTTATTTACCATTGCTGGCACAGCAATCAGAAGAGAAAAAGATACAAAAGGCATTCAAAATGGTAAGGGAGAAGTAAAATCTTCATCGTACGCATATGACAAGATACTATATGGAGAAAACAGTAAGGACTCCATCAAAATTCAACTAGAATTGACAAATGAATTCAATAAAGTCAGAAAATAAAAAATCAAATATTTCCATTTGAAATCCACCATATTGGGACACTTGGGTGGCTCAGCGGTTAGCGCCGCCTTCAGCCCAGGGCTTGACCCTGGAGTCCTGGGATCGAGCCCCACGTCAGGCTCCCTGCATGGAGCCTGCTTCTCCCTTTGCCTGGGTCTCTGCCTCTCCCTCTCTCTCTCTCTCTCTCTCTCTGTGTGTGTGTGTGTGTGTCTCCCATGAATAAATAAAATCGTTTTAAAAAAGAAATCCACTGTATTCCTATACAAGAATACTGAAGTAGCAGAAAGAGAAATAAGGAATCAATCTCTTTTACAATTGCACCAAAAATATTAACATACCTAGAAATAAACTTAATCAAAGAGATGAAAGACATGTACTCAGAAAACTATAAAACATTAAATATGACACAGTGAAAGGGGAAGATTTTCCATGCTCATGGATTAGAATATTGTTAAAATGTCTATAGTACCTAAAGTGATCTCAGTTAATGCAATCCCTATCAAAACATGAAGACCACTTTCTCAGAAATAGAACAAATGACTTTAAAATCTATAGGGAACCACAAAAGACTTCAAATGGCCCAGGCAGTCTTGAAAAGGAGTAAAACTTAAGGTATCACAATCCCAAAAATGAAGATATACTACAAAGCTATAATAATCAAAACAGTAGGGTACTGGCACAAATATTGAAAGATAGATTGATGGAACAGAACAGAAACCCGGAAACAAACCCAGGATTGTATGGGCAATTAACTGGCCACAAAGCAAGGAAGAATATGAAATGGGAAAAGGCAGTGTCTTCAATAAATGGTGTTGAGAAAAATGAAGAAGCAGAAGAATAAAACTGGACCACTATCTTACACCACACACAAAAATAAGTTCAAAATTGATTAACGACTGAAATGCAAAACGTGAAACCATAAAAATCCTGGAAAGGACTAGGCAATAATATCTCTGACATTGACCGAGTCAAAAATTTTTAGATATGTCTCCTGAGGTAAAGGAAATAAAAGCAAAAATGAAATATTAAGACTACACCAAAATAAAAACCTTATCCACAGCAAAGGAAACTTAATAAATGGTAGAAGCATGAAAGACAACTTAATAAATGGTGGAAGATATTTCCCAATGATGTATCTGATAAAGGGCTAGTATTCAAAATATACAAAGAGCTTATGAAACTCAATACAGATAAAAACGAAAATCCAATTAAAAATTGGCAGAAGGCATAAGCAGACATTTTCCAAAGCAGACATACAGATAGCAAACAGACACGTGAAAAGATGCTCCACATCACTCATCACAAGGGAAATGCAAATCAAAACCACAATGAGAGATCGATCACCTCGCACCTGTCAGAATGGCAACAGTCAACAACACAAGAAATAACCGGAGGATTGGAGAGAAAGGAGCCCTCCTGTACTGTTGGCCAGAATGAAAACTGGAGGAGCCACTGTGGAAAACAGTGAGCAGGTTCCTAAAAAGGTAAAAATAGAGCTGCCATATGAGCCAGGAATTCCATTATTGGGTGGTCCCCCAAAGAATATGAACACGCTAGTTCAAAAAGATATGCGTACCCCTATTTTACTGCTGCATTATTTACAGTAGCCAAATGATGGAAGCAACCCAAGTGTCCGGTGCCCATCAATAGATGGAAAGTCATCAATAGAAAAGAAATACTCCTTTTTTTATCTGTTTATCCACAGTATAATATAAAGTATAATATTTCGTTTTATGTTATATATATGATGAAATATTATTCAATCATAAAAAGGAATTAAATCTGGCAATTTCCAACAATAGGGTTGGATCTAGAGTGTATAATAGTAAGTGAAATAAATCGGTCCGACAGAGACAAATACCGTATGATTTCATTCATATATGGAAGTTAAGGCACAAAACAAATAAGCAAATTAAAAAATAAAACAAAAAAAATGACTCAGCTATAGAGAACAAACTTGTAGTTTTCAGAGGAGGGATCCTGGTGGGGAGGTTGGGTGAAGTAGGAGAAGGCGATTGAGGGATGAGCAGGGGGTGGACAGTGCATAGAATTGCTGAATCGCTATAGTGTACGCCTGTAACTAATACAACTCTGTACATTATATAACGTGACACTAATATAACACTGTATACTCACGATGCTGGAACTAAAATTTAAAAAAAAAAACCTTTGAAATAAAAATAAATCTAAAATACTGAAAAAATAAGAAAAGCGATATATATTTTTGTTTTTTTCAATATTCGGTATTGTGTGTGTGTGTGTGTGTGAATTTTCATGTAGTAGCACATTCCTTTTGATTGAGAAACTTCCTTTAGGGGGGCCTGGCTGGCTCAGCCACTAAAACATGCAACTCTCGATCTCAGGTTGAGAGTTTGAGCCCCACTTTGGGCACGAAGCCTGCCTTAAAAGAGAGAGCCCGCGAGCGGCGTGTGGGTGGCTCAGTCAGTTAAGCATCTGACTCTTGGTTTCAGTTCAGGTCATGGTATCAGGGTTGTGAGATCAAGTTAAAACATGGGGTCCATGCTGTGCACAGAGACTGCTTTAGATCCTTTCCCTCTCCCTCTGTCCCTCCCTCTCTGAAGAAAAAAAAAGGGCACAAAGAAAAGGACATTTCTCATAAAGGGCTAGTGTCCAAAATCTATAAAGAACTAATCAAACCAAACACTCAAAAAACAGATAATCCAGTTAAGAAATGGGCAGAAGATGTGAATAGGCATTTTTCCAAAGAAGACAACCGGTCGGCCACAGACACATGGAGGGGGCAGCGCCGCCCATCAGCAGGGGATCCAAACCCAAACCAGCGGGGAGATACCACCTCACACCTGTCAGAATGGCTAAAATTAACAAGACAGGAAATAAGTATATGCGAGGATGTGGAGGAGGGGAACCCTCTTGCACTGTTGGGGGGATGCAGGATGGTGCAGGAACCCTGGGGCACAGTGTGGAGGGTCCTCCAAATGTCAAAAGCACAACCACCCAATCACACAGCAATGGCACTACCAAGTGTACACCAAGGGATCCAAAAATACAGATTTGAAGGGGTGCACACCCCCCGATGTTCACAGCAGCACATCAACGGTGGCAAACTCTGGGGAGCCCAAGTGGCCGTCAACTGACTAATGGATAGAGAAGATGAAGAATTGGGACACCTGGGTGGCTCAGTGGTTGAGTGGCTGCCTGTGGCCCAGGGTGTGACCCCGGGGTCCTGGAATCGAGTCCCACATCGGGCTCCCTGCATGGAGCCTGCTTCTCCTTCTGCCTGTGTCTCTGCCTCTCTGTCTCTCTCTCTGTCTCTCATGAATAAATAAAATCTTAAAAAAAAAGCTGTCCAGTTTCACTCTTCTGCATGCTGCTGCCCAGTTCTCGCAACACCATTTCTTGGAAAGACTGTTCTTTTCACAGTGCATAGTCTTCCCTGCTTTTTTTTTTTTTTTGTAGATTAATTGGCCATATAATGTGGGTTTGCATCAGGGTTTTATTCTGTCCCATTGATCTGTGTGTCTATTTTTATGCCAGTACCATGTTGTTTTGATCACTACAGCTTTGAAATATAACTTAAAGTCTGGAACTGCGATGCCTCCAACTTTGCTTTTCTTTTTCAAGATTGCTTTGGCTCTTTGAAGTCTTTTGTGGTCCCATACAAATGTTAGTAATTTTTGTTCTAGCTCCGTGAAAAACGCTGTTGGTATTTTGATAGTGATTACATTAAATGTGCAGCTTGCTTTGGGTATCCATGAGCATGGAATGTCTTTCCGTTTCTTTGTGTCATCTTCAATTTCTTATATCACTGTGTTATAGTTTTAAGAGTATACAGGTCTTTCACCTTTTTAGTTAGGTTTACTCCAAGGAATCATTATTTTTGGTGGAACTCTAAGTAGGATTTTTTTTCTTAATTTCTCTTTATGCTGTTGCATTACTGATGTATAGAAATGCAACAGGTTTTTGTACGTTGATTTCATATCCTGTGACTTTATTAAATGTATTTACGACTTCTAGTGGTTTTTTGGTGGAGTATTTTGAGTTTTCGGTATGGAACATCATGTCATCAGCAAATAGTGAAACTTTGACTTATTCCTTACTGATTTGAATGCTTTTTATTCCCTTTTCTTGTCTGATTGCTGTTGCTAGGACTTCCAGTTGAATAAAAGTGATGAGAGTGTATATCCTTCTGTTGTTAGGGAAAAGCTCTCAATTTTTCCCCCTTAAGGATCATGTTAACTATGATTTTTTTCACATCTGGCCTTTATAATGTTGAGATATGTTCCTTCAAAACCTATTTTGTTGAGCGTTTTTATCATGAATGGATGTTGTACATTGTCGAATGCTGGCTCTGAGTTTTTGTTTGTCAGGAGTTTCTCGATTACTGATAAAATTTCTTGGCTGGTTTTCAGTGGGTTCAAATTTTCTATTTCTTTTTGTTTCAGTTTTGGTAGTTTCTATGTTTCTAGGAATTTATCCATTATTTCTAGATTGTCTAATTTTTTGTCATATAGGTTTTCATAATATTCTCTTATAATAACTTGTATTTCTGTGCTGTTGGTTGTTATTTCCTTTCACTTGTGATTTTATTTATTTATTTATTTAGTTAGTTAGTTAGTTAGTTGTTGATAAATATGGCTAGAAGTTTATCAATTTTCTTGATTTTTTTTTCAACGAACCAGCTTCTGGTTTCATGGTCTGTTCTATTGTTGGTTTTTTTTTTCATTTCTTTATCATTTATTTCTAATCTGATCTTTATGATTTCCTTCCTTCTGCTGGTTTTGTGCTTGTTTGTTGTTGTTTTTCTATCTCCTTTAGGTGTAAGCTTAGTTTGTTTGAGATTTTTCTTGCTTCTTAAGGTAGGTTTGTAATTGCTATAAGCTTCCCTTTTAGAACAACTTTTGCTGCATCTCAAAGATTCTGGCTCATTGTGTTTTCATTTTCATTTGCTTCCATGTAATTTTTATTTCTTCCTTTTATTTCCTTGTTGATCTATTCATTGTTTAGTAACATATTATTTACCTCTGTGTATTTGTGGTCTTTACAGATTTCTTCTTGTTGTTGACTTCTAGTTTCATAGTGTTGTGGTCAGAAAAGATGCATGGTGTGACATTGATCTTATCGACTTTGTTGAGACTTGTTTTATGTGATAATATGTGATTTATTCTGGAGAATGATTCATGTGCCCTCATAAATAATGTGCATTCTGCTGCTTGAGGATGGGCTTTTCTGAATATATCTATTAAATCCATCTGGTCCAGTGTATTATTCAAAGCCAATGTTTCCTTGCTGGTTTTTCATTTTGATGATCCATTGATGTAAGTGGGATGATAAGGTCCCCTACTATTATTATATCATTATCAATTAATTGCTTTATGTTTGTTATTAACTGCACTGGGTGTTATATTATGTTGGCAAATGTAATTAAAATTTTAAAAACTTGTTTTATGTGTTTGGGTGATCCCATGTTGGGTGCATAAGTATACAGGGTTATTATATCTTCTTGTTAGATTGTCTCCTTTATTGTTATATAACAATATCCTTCTTTGTCTGCTGTTACTGTCTTTGTTTTAAAGTCTGTTTTGTCCCAGGACACCTGGGTGGCTCAGCAGTGGAGAGTCTACCTTTGGCTCAGGGCATGACCCTGGGGTCTCAGGGTCCAGTCCCACATCTGGCTCCCTGCAGGGAGGCTCCTTGCTTCTCCCTCTGCCTGTGTCTCTGCCTCTCTCTCTGTGTCTATCATGAATAAATAAATTAAAAATCTTTAAAAAAATAAAGTTTGTTTTGTCCTATATAAGTTTTACTACCCAAGCTTTCTTCTGATATCCATATGCATGACAAATATTTCTCCATCTCCTCACTTTCAATCTGCAAGTGTGTTTAGGTCTAAAATATGTTTCTTATAGGCATTGGCAGCATATAGATGGGTCTTATTAATCCATTCTGTCACCGTATGTGTTTTGATTGGAGCATTTAGTTCATTTACACTGAAATAAATTATTGATATGTATGCATTTTATTGACATTTTACTAGTTTTGTGATTCTTTCTAAAGATTTTCTCTTATCCTTTCTTTTTTTCTCTTTCACATTTTTCTGATTTTCTTTAGTGATGTAGTTGGATTTTTTCCTGTTTTTTTGCATGTTTATTAGTGGTTTCTGATATATTGTTACCATTAGGTTTGTATATATCTTATGCATATAGCAATCTATATTAGGTTGGTGGTCATTTAAGTTTGGACCCACTCTTTTTTCCTCTCCTCTCCACATTTTAGGTATATACTATTATATTTTGTATCTTTTTTGTGTGAGTACCTTGACTAATTTTTTACAGACATATTCATTTTTACTGCTTTTGTGTTTCCTACTTTCATACATTCACTTTTGGTCTCTCCTTTCTACTTAAAGCATCCCTTTTAATATTTCTTGCAGGGCTGGTTTAGTGGTCATGAGCTCCTATAGTTTTTTTTGTCTGGAAAACTTTTTATCTCTTCTTTTAATCTGAATGGTAGCCTTGCTGGATAGAGTATTTGTGGCTGTAGATTTTTCCTATTCAGAACTTTAAATATATCATCCACACCCTCCTGGATATCAAAGTTTCTGTTGAAAAATCTTCTAGACTTATGGGTTTCCCTTGTAAGTTACTTACCTTTTATGTCTTGCTATTTTAATTTTTTATCACTATATTTTGCCAATTTAATTATAATATGTCTTAGTGTGGGTCTGCTTTTGTTGATTTTGATGGGAGCTCTCTGAGCCTCCTGGATCTGGGTATATGTTTCCTTCTCCAGATTACAGAAGTTTTCAGCTATTATTTCTTCAAGTAAGCTTTTACCACCTTTTCTCCCTCTTCTTCTTGGACTCCTATGATACAAGTATTACATTTGATAGTGTCACTACATCCCCTAAATCTATTCTCATTCTCATAATTCTTTTCTCTCTTTTGTTCAACTTGATTATCATCCATTACTCTATTATAGGTCACTAATTTGTTTCTCTCCTTCTTTCATTAATTCTATCATGTTTGTTTCTCATTTCATTTATTGAGCTATTTATCTCTGTTATATTATTCCTTATCTCTGCGTTAAGGATCTCACTGATGCTTCTCCTCTTTTTTCAGGTCCAGTGAGTATCTTTATGATCATTGCTTTAAACTCTCTATCAGGCATGTGACTTACATCTGTTTCATTTACATCTCTGACCATAGCATCTTCCTGTTCTTCTCTTTGGGATAAATTTCTCTGGGTCCTCATTTTGTCTGCCTCTTTGTATCTATTTCTCTGTGTTAAGAAATCCAGCTATGTCTTCTTCTGTTTAAAGTAGTGACTGTAATGAAGAAGAGGTCCTAGAGTGCCCTGCAGTGTTCCCTGGCCACCAGAGCCTGGCACTTCAGGAGAGTACCTGATGTGTGTTGCTAATGCTGTACTGTTGGGTCAGAGTCGATTTTCTTTCAGTGCAGTTGTCTGCACTGACTATGTGTTGTGGGCTGTGCTTGCTCTCTGTTGTATTAGTGGGAGCCAGGAAGGCCAGCTCTGAGATGTGCCCACCCAGGACCTTGGGAGCCATGAGGAGTGGATGTTACCAAAATTTTCACTGGGCTTCTAGTCCTATGCTAGATCCCCTGAAGCACTGCAGTGGCTGCGGGCTGCAAGCTGGGGTGGCTGGGGGCACAAGACAAGGCATGAAATGCAGTGTTCACTAGGCACAAGTGGGACCAGCTTGCAAAGGTGGCACATGGGATGGTGGACAGTAACTGGGTGTGGCACAGGGTGGCAGTTGTGCATCAGCAGCTGGGTGCAGTGCACTGTGGCAGCTGGGCATGGTGTGGCAGCTGGGCATGGCTGCAGGGTCAGCTGTGCACCTGGCGGATGGGCAGATCACACACTCTAACAACATTAGTCCTGAGCCCAGGGCCAAGGCTAGCAGGCTTGGAGCAGGTGAGTCCTCAGGAGAACTCATGGGTGTGGCACCCTGGTAGCCAGTTAGGTAGCAAGTGTCTGCACAGTGTTGCCTCCTGCAGGTGGCTCTGTGTTTATGCTAGGGGGTGGGCAGGGGAGGAAAATGGCATCTGCCAGCTCCCTCATTTTGGGAGAAGCCCTTTGACATACTCTGAAATCAGTATAAACAAATCTGTCTCTTGTTTGCCCCCAGAGTTGTGCAAACTGCCCCTCCACCCAGGCTGCTGACTTTTAAGGGCAGTGACCCAGCTACACATGCTTACCCAGCTTACCCAGTGCAGAGTCAGCTGACTTTTAAAGCTCCAGGCTGCAAGTCCCACTAGTTTTACAAACTCACAGAATTCAGCTCCTCCAGTTTTCAAGACCGAACCTCATGGGAGCTCATCTCCCTCATGTGAGTCTCCTGATGAGTGGGCCCCTTCCTCTGCCTCTCCAGGCGCCCAAATCCCTCCAACTTTCTGACCTTCCTAAACTTTCAGATGCAGCTTCCTCCTTCTTTTTAGTCCTGGAGTTTATTCTATCAGTCTTTGGTTTGCTTTCTGGTTTATTGGCATGGATGTGGGTGATATAGTCGTAAACATGGACCCAGGAGAGCTCAGGCCCCTCCCGTTCTGCCATCTGCCCAAGATCCTTGAAGCATATTTCTTTTTTGCTGGCTAACCTTGAAGATGTTCTCTAAACTTGGGATATACTACACATCTAGGAGTGTGTGTGTGTGTGTGTGTGTGTGTGTGTGTGTGTGTGTGTTTATCATGTTTGAGGTTCTTAGAGCTTATTGGATTTTGGGTTTTTGTTTTCATTAATTTTGGAAATTTTTCAGCTACTATCTTTTAAAATATTTTTGTTCAATTCTGTCTCTCAGACCCAAAAAGGACGTGTCAGACCATTTGATATTGACCCATATTTTGGATACACTGTGCAGTTTTCTCTCCCAATTCTCTTATTTACATTTAGGTCATTTATACCAACTTTTCTCCTCAGGTTCATCTGCTAAAGGTCCACTGGAGGATTCTTCCTCTCTGATACTGTGTTTTATTTCTAACATTTCCACTTTACTCTTTTTAAAATTATCTCTGAAATATCCCATCTGTTCCTGCATGTATCATCTTCCCTACTAGGTTCTTTTTTAAAGTACTGTATGATATTTCCAACATATGGGTCATCTCTGTAAATGCTCTTGCTGATTTCTTGACAATTTTTAAAAATCTTTTTTGCATCTCAATTTTTGACTAAATGACAAACATCATATGTAGAAAAGTAAGGACTGAGACAAATAGTACACATATAGTCCCTTCTTTAGTTGCACTTTTAACGTGGAGGGTGGAGTCCATCTGGTCAGTAATTGAGCTGGATTTGGGTCTTGCTTTTGCTTTCCTTATCTTTAGTGCCCATAAGCTTCCAGACTCTCTGGTAATGGGCTTCTGTTACTCTGTGCTTAGTGGGAGCTTGAGTGCAGAGAGCTCCATGCTCAGTCTCCAGTCGTCCCTGCATGCCTGTGCTGTACAGGGTATTTATCTTCATGTTCATGATCCTCTCCCAGAGGTAGGTTGACATGTTACTTGATGTTGGAGGGATTCCTATTTCTCCAGGTCCAGCTGCAGTCTCAGGCAGGACTAATGAACCTGGGCCATGAGAGTCCTTCCCAGTGTGGTTTTCTTTCTCACTGTTCTGCCTCTTTATTAACATTTCAGAAACCATATTTATTAAATATTTATTTAACTCTTAAAATTATGAATCCTGAGACCTAATGGGGACCTTTAAGTCCATCTGGTCCAACTACTTATCCAAATTCTCTATCCATATAATTGCCCAGGCTCTATATTCATATAACCTAGAATTAATAGAACTCTAACATTCAGTGTAGACTATTCTATCTCTGGACAGCTCTGATTGCTATATCTCTCCTACATTGAGTTGCTATTGGTATTCCTATAGTTTATACTCATTAAACACACCTTTTTAGGCTCAATATAAGTTCAATACATCTTCTGTATCATAGCTCTTCAAATATTTGAAGACAATTATTATTCATCCATGTTCTAATTCAAAAAATGTATTGAATGCCAATGTGCCAGATATTATATTGGTCACCAGGGAGTCATATGGAAAAGGTATAATTCTTGCTCCCCAAGATCTGAAAGTCTAATGGTAAGGATAGAAACTGTAATACAATATGGTAAGAAAATTAACTGACATAAATTTGATCAGAATATTTTGGGAACACAGAGAAGGAATATCTAGTTGGAGGGACAAAAGGGGCTAGGAATGGCTCCCTGGAAGAGCTGAGACTTACAGGGAAGTAGGAATTAGGTATACAGATGGAAGAAGGACATTTCAGGCAATGCATACTATTAGCAAAGGCTTGGTGGTGTATATCTTGGAAATAACAAGAAATTCAGGTATAGAAATGATGTATAAGGAAGGCGTCTTGTGAAGGGAGGCCATCCCAGAGTGCACTATGTTTTATCTCATAGGCAGTAAGAGACATTAAAAAGTCTTTGTAGAAGACTAGCGTAGTGTATAGTACAAACAGACATGTGTACAACGTGTTTCTAGGAGTTCTACTTGTGCGTAAAGTGGAGAACAGTATATCAGGGAGCGTGTTCATCGTGCTGCTCTGCACGAAAGTAAGCACTCTCAGAAACATGTTTTATACATATGTGCCTAACCAGTATTTTACATGCAGAACAGTGTGGTGAATGCGTTCATTCATGGAAGGAACATTTGGAAATGTATAGGCATATTTTTGGTTGTCATAGTAACTAGGAGTTATTGCCGGCATTTAACGAGATGGAGCTGGGAATGCTAAATTTCCTGTGGTGACTTGTAATGCACAGGATACTGCTGCCTGACATAGGACTGTCAAGCCAAAAGTGCGAACAGTACCTCCTTGGAAAGCCCATAGAGCAAAGTCTGGAAGGTAGAAGAGAGGTTGGAATCGAGTCACAGTTCCAAGAGTAGACTTAAGACAGCAAGGGAGATAGCACATCTTCAGAGGCTAGTTATCAGGAGGTCACAAAGGGGTGAAGATTATTTTTATTCCCCTTAGAGGTTGAAAGGGAATCACGCCTAGAACTAATAAAGAGGAGATGAGTTTGAAAATAACGGAGTGCCTGGGTGGCTCAGTCAGTTAAGTGTCAGTTAAGTGTCAGGATCCTGAGATTGAGCCCTGCCTTAGGCTCTGTGCTCAGTGTGGGGTCTGCTTGAGACTCTCTCCCTCTTTCTCTCCCCTCTACCCCACCCCTTGCTGTGCCCTTTCTCTCTCCCTGAAAGAAAGAAGAGAAGAAGAGAAGAGAAGAAGAAAGAAGAAGAGAAGAAAGAGAAGAGAGAAGAGAGAGAGAGGAGAGAGAGAAGAGGAGGAGAGGAGAGAGAGTAGAGAAGAGAAGAGAAGAGAAGAGAAGAGAAGAGAAGAGAAGAGAAGAGAAGAGAAGAGAAGAGAAGAGAAGAGAAAAGGAGAAGAGAAGAGGACGGTTGAGACACTGGCCTGAAGCCAGCAGTCAAGGGTGACCCAGTCATCATGGGTACGGAACGGGAAGCGGGCAGGACAGAGCCTGTGGGAGACCTGGGCGCCCAGCTAGGTACTGACAAGATCCGCGGAGTGTCAGACGGCGTCCTACCAGGAATCGGAGGGTGCTCACAACCTAGGATAATTTAGTGGTGGTTTAATAAAAGGACCACTTACAGAGGTGTGAGAGGGTTGTACAGAAACAGGGTACGCAGCGTCCTGGAGTTGGTGACAGCAGATCTCCTGCCACCTGCGAGCCCGGCAGACACCTGTGGAGAGGCTACTGTGGAAGGCGGGGTGCCTGTGAGTCAAGGGCACAGTTGCTCTCACCACGTTCCCGTCTTCCTCCTACTTCCTGCCGGGCCTTCCCACTGCTCATGCTTACCCGGAAGCCGAGTGCGTGGCAGCCTGTTTCTATGGCCCACTATCAAGGTCAGAGAGCAGGGTAGGCAGGCATGGCTGGAAGAGGGAGGAATAGAACGTGTCTAGCTCTCAGAGAGCACTCTAAGGTGGGGTGACAGCCTAGGGGGGCGGAGAAGTTGGGGTTGATGAGATCCAGGGATACAGAGAAGGGTGTTTAGTGGATTTTTAAGGACATTCAATGCAGAGATTGAGTAGAAAGGTCATGGTGATCCATGGAAGTCTACCTGGCCGGTGTCCTTTCAAGAGGGGACGAGCATATGGCAATTTATGAAGAGGGAACAGAGTTTATTTGGTCGTTGGGTCCCCAAGCATGTCAAAGGTGTGGGGGAAATACACACATATTCACTGAACCTGCTTTCTTTTCTATTCAGCGCTCATGGCCGGACTCCATTTGCCAGCCTTGGTTCAGTTAGCAGGAGCCATCGGGTGAAGCCCGACCGACGGCACGTGGGCAGGAGTCACGCGCGCCCCTTCCTGGCCTGGCCCCCGGAAGCCCTCGGGCAGGTCCCCGCATCCTCCACTTCCGTGAGGTGCCTGCGTGGGAAGCGCCTCAAAGAGCAAGGGGAAGGCGGCACGGGATGGGGGCGGTGATCACCTGGAAGAAAGCCGCCCAAAGGGGTCGCTTGGCCAGAAAAGCATATGGTGGGCACGCAAGGAACCTTTCATTGTGGTGTCACCAAAATTTGGAAGAGTTAGACTTTCCTGCAGAGCGTCTCCGCCGGGGTCAGGCTGGGGCAGTGCTGCCGTGGGGGGCTCCGAGGAGCGCTGCGGAGCCAGGACGGGCAGGCAGGTGCCCGGGGAGGGCCAGGATGAGGGCGACGGGGGAGGTCAACCCCGCGTTCAGCGCCGGCCCGCGGGCGACAGCGACTTGGCCGAGGCACCCGGAGTCCTCTGAGTCGCGGCGGGGCCCTGAGGGCAGCAGGTGGCGGGAGCCGCCGGGACGAGCCCCGAGATCTGCCCGCTGGCTTGAGGCCTGTGCGCGCTGCTGGGCCCCGGGGACTTCTGCTTGTCACTTGGGCCCCTTGGGGGGGCTGAAGCTGGCCTTTGGGTAGAGTGGGTGTAAGAAGGAATGGAAAGAAGCCGTCTAGAAGTTCTGGAGGTGGAATTAACTCGGGGCACAGTGCGCGGACGTGGGAAGAGCCCATTTGTAGCCTGTCACAGAGTCAGGAGTGTCCTGGCCCCCGCCCCTTGGGGGCCATCGGACGGTGACGCCGAGAAGAAGGCGAGCGTTTGTTGGGTCAGGGAATGGGCGGGGCCCTTGAGTGGGGCCAAGTCCCCAGGGCCGGCGGGAGGCCGAACGGGCCAAGGTGCTGCCCCGAGTCCCTTCCCAGGCCACCTCCCTTGGCCCAGACGGCAGGTCCACCTGTCCAGGCGTCTCGGGTGGCCGGGGACGGCTGCTCGGCCGATACTCACGCCAACTTCCAGCGGGTCTAGAAAGTAGCCCTCGGGCTTGTTTTCCGCCAACCGAGGGAAATTATTTTGAGATAGTCTCGGAGTTCTGGAAGCGCCGCGAAGGACGGCCGGCGGTGCCCTGGCGCGCGGCTCACACGGGTGCGGCGCGATCACGGGGCTAAAGGGCAGTGGGCTGAGGTTCGCGGGGGACGGGACGACATCTCCGGCCTAGACGTGGGCAGTGCTGAGAGCCGCGGCAGCGTCGCTGCAGACACATGGCTTCCCTCCAGGCCTGGGCCGTTGGCCCGGAGCCCGGCCTGCCGCCGCCTGACACGCGACCCTTCCGATCCCGAGCGCCGGAGAGGCCGGGCCCGGAGGGTGGAGGGGCCAGCAGGCCGGCCCGGGCCGCCGTGGGGGACAGGCTGCCTGGCGGGAGACGGGCAGTGGCCGTGGCCTCCTCACGGCTTACAGACTTTCACAAGTGGCCACTGCGTGTCCGGGACCCGAGTGCGACTCACCTCGCGTGGCCTTGCGGCCGTGGGGAGCCGCAGCGGGAAGGCCCGAGGCCCAGGCGTCCCGGCCGAGGGAGGGCAGCCCGGCCTGACCCTCCCTCCCATCTTTGTCCCCTCGATGTCCTCACCTGGGGCTCCAGAACACGCAACCAGGAAAACGGAAACGAGGCGACCTGTTCTTGAGTCGTTCCGGTGGGATCCCGGGGCTGGTGCAGAGGAGCAGAGACTTTCCCTCGAGGCCATCCGGACGCAGGGAGAAGAGGACACTGTGATCCGTCACCAAGGAAGAGCTGGGCGGTCGGCAGCTTGGGAACGTGGAATTCTCGCTCTTCTACGTCATTCTAAGGCCGCGTGCTGGCGAAGCCGCTGTGGCGTGCTAAGACCCTGAACTTCCACGGGAAATTCTCATGCCTAACGACTTTCGTGTCACTGTTGTGGTTTTCTTTTTTCTTTTTTCATGTTCTTTAAAT